>NC_054471.1:190607951-190907951 GCF_017639515.1 Carcharodon carcharias | reverse complement strand
GTCGTGTCAGAGCTGAGATTGGCCGTGTCGGAGCTGAGACTCGTTGTGTCAGAACTGAGACGGGCCAAAACAGAGCAGAGACTAGCCGTGTCGGAACTGAGACACCTTGACAAAGCTGAGACTGGTCTTGTCGGAGCTGAGACTAGCAGTGTCGGAGCTGAGACTCGTCGTTTCAGAGGTGAGAATCCCCGTGTCAGACCTTCGACTGGCCGTGTCAGAGCTGAGATTGGACCCGTCAGAGATGAGAATCTCCATGTCAGAGATGAGACTCTCCATGTCATGGTGAGACTGGCCGTTTCGGAGCTGACTCGCCGTGTCAGAGCTGAGACTGTTCGTGTCAGAGCTGAGACATGCCGTGTCAGAGCTGAGATTCGTCATGTCAGAGCTGAGACTGGCCGTGTCGGAGCTGAGACTGGCCGTGTCGGAGCTGAGACTCGTCATGTCAGAGCTGAGACTGGCCGTGTCAGAGCTGAGACTGGCCGTGTCAGAGCTGAGACTGGCCGTGCCAGAGCTGAGACTGGCCGTGTCAGAGTTGAGATTCGCCATGTCTGAGCTGAGACTGGCCGTGTCAGAGCTGAGACTCGCCGTGTCAGAGCTGAGATTCGTCACGTCAGAGTTGAGACTGGCCGTGTCGGACCTGAGACTGGCCGTGTCAGAGCTGAGATTCGCCGTGTCAGAGCTGAGACTGGCCGTGGCAGAGCTGAGACTAGCCGTGTCAGAGCTGAGACTCGCCATGTCAGAGCTGAGACTGGCCGTATCAGAGCTGAGACTGGTCGTGTCAGAGCTGAGATTGGCCGTGTCAGAGCTGAGACCCGTTGTGTCAGAGCTGAGAATGGCCGTGTCGGAGTTGAGAATGGCCGTGTCAGACCTGAGACTCGTCGTGTCAGAGCTGAGATTGTCCGTGTCGGAGCTGAGACTCGTCGTGTCAGAACTGAGACGGGCCGAGAAAGAGCAGAGACTGGCCATGTCGGAGCTGAGACTGGTCCTGTCAGATCTGAGACTGGCAGTGTCAGAGCTGAGACTCACCGTGACAAAGCTGAGACTGGCCTTGGCGGAGCTGAGACTGGTCATGTCAGAGCTGAGACTGGCCGTGTCAGAGCTGAGACTGGTCATGTCAGAGCAGAGACTGGCAGTGTCAGAGCTGAGACTGGCCGTGTCTGAGCTGAGACTGGCCGTGTCAGAGCTTAGACTGGTTGTGTCAGAACTGAGACGGGCCGAGACAGAGCAAAGACTAGCCGTGTCGGAACTGAGACACCGTGACAAAGCTGAGACTGGTCTTGTCGGAGCTGAGACTAGCAGTGTCGGAGCTGAGACTCGTCGTTTCAGAGGTGAGAATCCCCGTGTCAGACCTACGACTGGCCGTGTCAGAGCTGAGATTGGACCCGTCAGAGATGAGACTCACCATGTCAGAGATGAGACTCTCCATGTCAGAGGTGAGACTGGCCGTTTCGGAGCTGAGACTCGCCGTGTCAGAGCTGAGACTGTTCGTGTCAGAGCTGAGACTGGCCGTGTCAGAGCTGAGACATGCCGTGTCAGAGCTGAGACTCGTCATGTCAGAGCTGAGACTGGCCGTGTCGGAGCTGAGACTGGCCGTGTCGGAGCTGAGACTCGTCATGTCAGAGCTGAGACTGGCCGTGTCGGAGCTGAGACTGGCCGTGTCGGAGCTGAGACTCGTCATGTCAGAGCTGAGACTGGCCGTGTCAGAGCTGAGACTGGCCGTGTCAGAGCTGAGATTGGCCGTGTCTGAGATGAGACTGGTTGTGTCGGTGCTGAGACTCGTCATGTCAGAGCTGAGACTGGCCGTGTCAGAGCTGAGACTGGCCATGTCAGAGTTGAGATTCGCCATGTCTGAGCTGAGACTGGCCGTGTCAGAGCTGAGACTTGCCGTGTCAGAGCTGAGACTGGCCGTGTCAGAGCTGAGACTCGCCGTGTCAGAGCTGAGACTTGCCGTTTCGGAGCTGATAATCGTCGTGTCAAAGCTGAGATTCGTCACGTCAGAGTTGAGACTGGCCGTGTTGGACCTGAGACTGGCCGTGACAGAGCTGAGATTCGCCGTGTCAGAGCTGAGACTGGCCGTGGCAGAGCTGAGACTGGCCGCGTCAGAGCTGAGACTGGTCATGTCAGAGCTGAGACTGGCCGTATCAGAGCTGAGACTGGCCGTGTCAGAGCTGAGACTGGCCGTATCAGAGCTGAGACTGGTCATGTCAGAGCTGAGATTGGCCGTGTCAGTGCTGAGACTCGTTGTGTCAGAGCTGAGACTGGCCGTGTCAGAGCTGAGACTGGCCGTGTCGGAGTTGAGACTGGCCGTGTCAGACCTGAGACTCGTCGTGTCAGAGCTGAGATTGGCCGTGTCGGAGCTGAGACTCGTCGTGTCAGAACTGAGACGGGCCGAGAGAGAGCAGAGACTGGCCGTGTCGGAGCTGAGACTCACCGTGACAAAGCTGAGACTGGCCTTGGCGGAGCTGAGACTGGTCATGTCAGAGCTGAGACTGGCCGTGTCAGAGCTGAGACTGGTCATGTCAGAGCTGAGACTGGCCGTGTCATGGTTGAGATTCGCCATGTCTGAGCTGAGACTGGCGGTGTCAGAGCTGAGACTCGCCGTGTGAGAGCTGAGACTCGCCGTGTCAGAGATGAGATTCGTCACGTTAGAGCTGAGACTGGCCGTGTCGGACCTGAGACTGGCCGTGTCAGAGCTGAGATTCGCCGTGTCAGAGCTGAGACTGGCCGTGTCAGAGCTGAGACAGGCCGTGTCAGAGCTGAGACTGGTCATGTCAGAGCTGAGACTGGCCATATCAGAGCTGAGACTGGCCGTGTCAGAGCTGAGACTGGCCGTATCGGAGCTGAGACTGATCGTGTCAGAGCTGAGATTGGCCGTGTCGGAGTTGAGACTGGCCGTGTCAGACCTGAGACTGGCCGTGTCAGAGCTGAGAGTGGCCGTATCAGAGCTGAGACTGGCCGTGTCAGAGCTGAGATTGGCCGTGTCCGAGCTGAGACTGGCTGTGTCGGAGTTGAAACTCGTCGTGTCAGAGCTGAGATTGGCCATGTCGGAGCTGAGACTCGTTGTGTCAGAACTGATATGGGCCGAGACAGAGCAGAGACTAGCCGTGTCGGAACTGAGACACCGTGACAAAGCTGAGACTGGCCTTGTCGGAGCTGAGACTAGCAGTGTCGGAGCTGAGACTCGTCGTTTCAGAGGTGAGAATCCCCGTGTCAGACCTGCGACTGGCCGTGTCAGAGCTGAGATTGGACCCGTCAGAGATGAGAATCTCCATGTCAGAGATGAGACTCTCCATGTCAGAGGTGAGACTGGCCGTTTCGGAGCTGAGACTCGCCGTGTCAGAGCTGAGACTGTTCGTGTCAGAGCTGAAACATTCCGTGTCAGAGCTGAGACTCGTCATGTCAGAGCTGAGACTGGCCGTGTCGGAGCTGAGACTGGCCGTGTCGGAGCTGAGACTCGTCATGTCAGAGTTGAGACTGGCCGTGTCGGACCTGAGACTGGCCGTGTCAGAGCTGAGATTCGCCGTGTCAGAGCTGAGACTGGTCATGTCAGAGCTGAGACTGGCCGTGTCAGAGCTGAGACTGGCCGTGTCAGAGCTGAGACTGGCCATGTCAGAGTTGAGATTCGCCATGTCTGAGCTGAGACTGGCCGTGTCAGAGCTGAGACTTGCCGTTTCGGAGCTGAGAATCGTCGTGTCAAAGCTGAGATTCGTCACGTCAGAGTTGAGACTGGCCGTGTTGGACCTGAGACTGGCCGTGTCAGAGCTGAGATTCGCCGTGTCAGAGCTGAGACTGGCCGTGGCAGAGCTGAGACTGGCCGCGTCAGAGCTGAGACTGGTCATGTCAGAGCTGAGACTGGCCGTATCAGAGCTGAGACTGGCCGTGTCAGAGCTGAGACTGGCCGTATCAGAGCTGAGACTGGTCATGTCAGAGCTGAGATTGGCCGTGTCAGTGCTGAGACTCGTTGTGTCAGAGCTGAGACTGGCCGTGTCAGAGCTGAGAATGGCCGTGTCGGAGTTGAGACTGGCCGTGTCAGACCTGAGACTCGTCGTGTCAGAGCTGAGATTGGCCGTGTCGGAGCTGAGACTCGTCGTGTCAGAACTGAGACGGGCCGAGAGAGAGCAGAGACTGGCCGTGTCGGAGCTGAGACTGGCCGTTCCGGAGCTGAGACTGGCCGTGTCAGAGCTGAGACTGGCCGTTCCGGAGCTGAGACTGGCCGTGTCTGAGCTGAGACTGGCCGTTTCGGATCTGAGACTGGCCGTGTCAGAGCTGAGACTGGCCGTGTCGGAGCTGAGATTCGCCGTGTCAGAGCTGAGAATGGCCGTGTCAGAGCTGAGACTCGTCGTGTCAGAGCTGAGAATGGCCGTGTCAGAGCTGAGACTGGCCGTGTCAGAGCTGAGACTCGCTGTGTCAGAGCTGAGACTCGCCATGTCAGAGATGAGAATGGCTATGTCAGAGCTGAGACTGGCCGTGTCTGAGCTGAGACTGGCCGTGTCTGAGCTGAGACTGGCAGTGTCAGAGCTTAGACTGGCCGCGTCAGAGCTGAGACTGGCCTTGTCAGAGCTGAGACTGGCCGTGTCAGAGCTGAGACTCGCCGTGTCGGAGCTGAGACAGGCCATGTCAGAGCTGAGACTGGCCGTGTCAGAGCTGAGACTGGCCGTGTCCGAGCTGAGACTGGCTGTGTCAGAGCTGAAACTCGTCGTGTCAGAGCTGAGATTGGCCGTGTCGGAGCTGAGACTCGTTGTGTCAGAACTGAGACGGGCCGAGACAGAGCAGAGACTAGCCGTGTCGGAACTGAGACACCGTGACAAAGCTGAGACTGGCTTGTCGGAGCTGAGACTAGCAGTGTCGGAGCTGAGACTCGTCGTTTCAGAGGTGAGAATCCCCGTGTCAGACCTGCGACTGGCCGTGTCAGAGCTGAGATTGGACCCGTCAGAGATGAGAATCTCCATGTCAGAGATGAGACTCTCCATGTCAGAGGTGAGACTGGCCGTTTCGGAGCTGAGACTCGCCGTGTCAGAGCTGAGAATGTTCGTGTCAGAGCTGAGACTGGCCGTGTCAGAGCTGAGACTGGCCGTGTCAGAGCTGAGACTGGCCGTGGCAGAGCTGAGACTGGCCGTGTCAGAGCTGAGACTCGTCATGTCAGAGCTGAGACTGGCCGTGTCAGAGCTGAGACTGGCCGTGTCAGAGCTGAGACTGGCCGTGTCTGAGATGAGACTGGCCGTGTCAGAGCTGAGATTCCCCGTGACAGAGCAGAGACTGGCCGTGTCATAGCTGAGACTGGCCGTGTCAGAGCTGAGTCTGACCGTGTCGGAGATGAGACTGGCCGTGTCGGTGCTGAGACTCGCCGTGTCAGAGCTGAGACTGGCCGTGTCAGAGTTGAGATTCGCCATGTCTGAGCTGAGACTGGCCGTGTCAGAGCTGAGACTCGCCGTGTCAGAGCTGAGACTTGCCGTTTCGGAGCTGAGAATCGTCGTGTCAGAGCTGAGACTCGCCGTATCAGAGCTGAGATTCGTCACGTCAGAGTTGAGACTGGCCGTGTCGGACATGAGACTGGCCGTGTCAGAGCTGAGATTCGCCGTGTCAGAGCTGAGACTGGCCGTGGCAGAGCTGAGACTGGCCGCGTCAGAGCTGAGACTGGTCATGTCAGAGCTGAGACTGGCCGTGTCTGAGCTGAGACTGGCCGCGTGAGAGCTGAGACTGGTCATGTCAGAGCTGAGACTGGTCGTGTCAGAGCTGAGGCTGGCCGTATCAGAGCTGAGACTGGTCGTGTCAGAGCTGAGATTGGCCGTGTCAGTGCTGAGACTCGTTGTGTCAGAGCTGAGACGGGCCGTGTCAGAGCTGAGACTGGCCGTGTCGGAGTTGAGACTGGCCGTGTCAGACCTGAGACTCGTCGTGTCAGAGCTGAGATTGGCCGTGTCGGAGCTGAGACTCGTCGTGTCAGAACTGAGACGGGCCGAGAGAGAGCAGAGACTGGCCGTGTCGGAGCTGAGACTCACCGTGACAAAGCTGAGACTGGCCTTGTCGGAGATGAGACTCGTCGTTTCAGAGGTGAGACTCCCCGTGTCAGACCTGCGACTGGCCGTGTCAGAGCTGAGACTGGCCGTGTCAGAGCTGAGACTGGCCGTGTCATGGTTGAGATTCGCCATGTCTGAGCTGAGACTGGCCGTGTCAGAGCTGAGACTCGCCGTGTCAGAGCTGAGACTCGCCGTGTCAGAGATGAGATTCGTCACGTTAGAGCTGAGACCGGCCGTGTGGAACCTGAGACTGGCCGTGTCAGAGCTGAGATTCGCCGTGTCAGAGCTGAGACTGGCCGTGTCAGAGCTGAGATTGGACCCGTCAGAGATGAGACTCTCCATGTCAGAGGTGAGACTGGCCGTTTCGGAGCTGAGACTCGCCGTGTCAGAGCTGAGAATGTTCGTGTCAGAGCTGAGACTGGCCGTGTCAGAGCTGAGACTCGTCATGTCAGAGCTGAGACTGGCCGTGTCGGAGCTGAGACTCGTCATGTCAGAGCTGAGACTGGCCGTGTCAGAGCTGAGACTGGCCGTGTCAGAGCTGAGTCTGACCGTGTCAGAGCTGAGATTCCCCGTGACAGAGCAGAGACTGGCCGTGTCAGAGCTGAGTCTGACCGTGTCGGAGATGAGACTGGCCGTGTCGGTGCTGAGACTCGTCATGTCAGAGCTGAGACTGGCCGTGTCAGAGCTGAGACTGGCCGTGTCAGAGTTGAGATTCGCCATGCCTGAGCTGAGACTGGCCGTGTCAGAGCTGAGACTGGCCGTGTCAGAGCTGAGACTTGCCGTTTCGGAGCTGAGAATCGTCGTGTCAGAGCTGAGACTCGCCGTATCAGAGCTGAGATTCGTCACGTCAGAGTTGAGACTGGCCGTGTCGGACCTGAGACTGGCCGTGTCAGAGCTGAGATTCGCCGTGTCAGAGCTGAGACTGGCCGTGGCAGAGCTGAGACTGGCCGCTTCAGAGCTGAGACTGGTCATGTCAGAGCTGAGACGCGCCGTGTCAGAGCTGAGACTGGCCGTGTCAGAGCTGAGACTGGCCGTATCAGAGCTGAGACTCGTCGTGTCAGAGCTGAGATTGGCCGTGTCGGAGCTGAGACTCGTCGTGTCAGAACTGAGACGGGCCGAGAGAGAGCAGAGACTGGCCGTGTCGGAGCTGAGACTCACCGTGACAAAGCTGAGACTGGCCTTGTCGTAGCTGACACTCGTCCTTTCAGAGGTGAGACTCCCCGTGTCAGTCCTGCGACTGGCCGTGTCAGAGCTGAGACTGGCCGTTCCGGAGCTGAGACTGGCCGTGTCAGAGCTGAGACTGGCCGTTTCGGATCTGAGACTGGCCGTGTCAGAGCTGAGACTGGCCGTGTCGGAGCTGAGATTCGCCGTGTCAGAGCTGAGAATGGCCGTGTCAGAGCTGAGACTCGTCGTGTCAGAGCTGAGACTGGCCGTGTCAGAGCTGAGACTGGCCGTGTCAGAGCTGAGACTCGCTGTGTCAGAGCTGAGACTCGCCATGTCAGAGATGAGAATGGCTATGTCAGAGCTGAGACTGGCCGTGTCTGAGCTGAGACTGGCCGTGTCTGAGCTGAGACTGGCAGTGTCAGAGCTTAGACTGGCCGCGTCAGAGCTGAGACTGGCCTTGTCAGAGCTGAGACTGGCCGTGTCAGAGCTGAGACTCGCCGTGTCGGAGCTGAGACAGGCCATGTCAGAGCTGAGACTGGCCATGTCAGAGCTGAGACTGGCCGTGTCAGAGCTGAGACTGGCTGTGTCAGAGCTGAAACTCGTCGTGTCAGAGCTGAGATTGGCCGTGTCGGAGCTGAGACTCGTTGTGTCAGAACTGAGACGGGCCGAGACAGAGCAGAGACTAGCCGTGTCGGAACTGAGACACCGTGACAAAGCTGAGACTGGCCTTGTCGGAGCTGAGACTAGCAGTGTCGGAGCTGAGACTCGTCGTTTCAGAGGTGAGAATCCCCGTGTCAGACCTGCGACTGGCCGTGTCAGAGCTGAGATTGGACCCGTCAGAGATGAGAATCTCCATGTCAGAGATGAGACTCTCCATGTCAGAGGTGAGACTGGCCGTTTCGGAGCTGAGACTGGCCGTGTCAGAGCTGAGACTGTTCGTGTCAGAGCTGAGACTGGCCGTGTCAGAGCTGAGACTGGCCGTGTCGGAGCTGAGACTCGTCATGTCAGAGCTGAGACTGGCGGTGTCAGAGCTGAGACTGGCCGTGTCAGAGCTGAGACTGGCCGTGTCTGAGATGAGACTGGCCGTGTCAGAGCTGAGATTCCCCGTGACAGAGCAGAGACTGGCCGTGTCAGAGCTGAGACTGGCCGTGTCAGAGCTGAGTCTGACCGTGTCGGAGATGAGACTGGCCGTGTCGGTGCTGAGACTCGCCGTGTCAGAGCTGAGACTGGCCGTGTCAGAGTTGAGATTCGCCATGTCTGAGCTGAGACTTGCCGTTTCGGAGCTGAGAATCGTCGTGTCAGAGCTGAGACTCGCCGTATCAGAGCTGAGACTCGCCGTATCAGAGCTGAGATTCGTCACGTCAGAGCTGAGACTGGCCGTGTCGGACATGAGACTGGCCGTGTCAGAGCTGAGATTCGCCGTGTCAGAGCTGAGACTGGCCGTGGCAGAGCTGAGACTGGCCGCGTCAGAGCTGAGACTGGTCATGTCAGAGCTGAGACTGGCCGTGTCTGAGCTGAGACTGGCAGTGTCAGAGCTGAGACTCACCGTGAAAAAGCTGAGACTGGCCTTGGCGGAGCTGAAACTGGTCATGTCAGAGCTGAGACTGGCCGTGTCAGAGCTGAGACTGGTCGTGTCAGAGCTGAGGCTGGCCGTATCAGAGCTGAGACTGGTCGTGTCAGAGCTGAGATTGGCCGTGTCAGTGCTGAGACTCGTTGTGTCAGAGCTGAGACGGGCCGTGTCAGAGCTGAGACTGGCCGTGTCGGAGTTGAGACTGGCCGTGTCAGACCTGAGACTCGTCGTGTCAGAGCTGAGATTGGCCGTGTCGGAGCTGAGACTCGTCGTGTCAGAACTGAGACGGGCCGAGAGAGAGCAGAGACTGGCCGTGTCGGAGCTGAGACTCACCGTGACAAAGCTGAGACTGGCCTTGTCGGAGATGAGACTCGTCGTTTCAGAGGTGAGACTCCCCGTGTCAGACCTGCGACTGGCCGTGTCAGAGCTGAGACTGGCCGTGTCAGAGCTGAGACTGGCCGTGTCATGGTTGAGATTCGCCATGTCTGAGCTGAGACTGGCCGTGTCAGAGCTGAGACTCGCCGTGTCAGAGCTGAGACTCGCCGTGTCAGAGATGAGATTCGTCACGTTAGAGCTGAGACTGGCCGTGTCGGACCTGAGACTGGCCGTGTCAGAGCTGAGATTCGCCGTGTCAGAGCTGAGACTGGCCGTGTCAGAGCTGAGACTGGCCGTGTCAGAGCAGAGACTGGTCATGTCAGAGCTGAGACTGGCCATATCAGAGCTGAGACTGGCCGTGCCAGAGCTGAGACTGGCCGTATCAGAGCTGAGACTGGCCGTGTCAGAGCTGAGATTGGCCATGTCAGTGCTGAGACTCGTTGTGTCAGAGCTGAGACGGGCCGTGTCAGAGCTGAGACTGGCCGTGTCAGAGTTGAGACTGGCCGTGTCAGACCTGAGACTCGTCGTGTCAGAGCTGAGATTGGCCGTGTCGGAGCTGAGACTCGTCGTGTCAGAACTGAGACGGGCCGAGAGAGAGCAGAGACTGGCCGTGTCGGAGCTGAGACTCACCGTGACAAAGCTGAGACTGGCCTTGTCGTAGCTGACACTCGTCGTTTCAGAGGTGAGACGCCCCGTGTCAGTCCTGCGACAGGCCGTGTCAGAGCTGAGACTGACCGTTCCGGAGCTGAGACTGGCCGTGTCAGAGCTGAGACTGGCCGTTTCAGAGCTGAGACTGGTCATGTCAGAGCTGAGACTGGCCGTATCAGAGCTGAGACTGGCCGTGTCAGAGCTGAGACTGGCCGGGTCAGAGCTGAGACTGGCCGTATCAGAGCTGAAACTGGCCGTGTCAGAGCTGAGATTGGCCGTGTCAGAGCTGAGACTCGTTGTTTCAGAGCTGAGACTGGCCGTGTCAGAGCTGAGACTGGCCGTGTCAGAGCTGAGACTCGTCGTGTCAAAGCTGAGATTGGCCGTGTCGGAGCTGAGACTCGTCGTGTCAGAACTGAGACGGGCCGAGAGAGAGCAGAGACTGGCCGTGTCGGAGCTGAGACTCACCGTGACAAAGCTGAGACTGGCCTTGTCGTAGCTGACACTCGTCGTTTCAGAGGTGAGACTCCCCGTGTCAGTCCTGCGACTGGCCGTGTCAGAGCTGAGACTGGCCGTTCCGGAGCTGAGACTGGCCGTGTCAGAGCTGAGACTGGCCGTGTCGGAGCTGAGATTCGCCGTGTCAGAGCTGAGAATGGCCGTGTCAGAGCTGAGACTGGCCGTGTCAGAGCTGAGAATGGCCATGTAAGAGCTGAGAATGGCCGTGTCAGAGCTGAGACTGGCCCTGTCAGAGCTGAGACTCTCCGTGTCAGAGCTGAGACTGCCTGTGTCAGAGCTGAGACTCGTCGTGTCAGAGCTGAGAATGGCCGTCTCAGAGCTGAGACTGGCCGTGTCAGAGCTGAGACTCGCTGTGTCAGAGCTGAGACTCGCCATGTCAGAGATGAGAATGGCTATGTCAGAGCTGAGACTGGCCGTGTCTGAGCTGAGACTGGCCGTGTCTGAGCTGAGACTGGCAGTGTCAGAGCTTAGACTGGCCGCGTCAGAGCTGAGACTGGCCGTGTCAGAGCTGAGACTGGCCGTGTCAGAGCTGAGACTGGCCGTGTCAGAGCTGAGACTCGCCGTGTCGGAGCTGAGACTGGCCATGTCAGAGCTGAGACTGGCCGTGTCAGAGCTGAGACTGGCCGTGTCCGAGCTGAGACTGGCTGTGTCAGAGCTGAAACTCGTCGTGTCAGAGCTGAGATTGGCCGTGTCGGAGCTGAGACTCGTTGTGTCAGAACTGAGACGGGCCGAGACAGAGCAGAGACTAGCCGTGTCGGAACTGAGACACCGTGACAAAGCTGAGACTGGTCTTGTCGGAGCTGAGACTAGCAGTGTCGGAGCTGAGACTCGTCGTTTCAGAGGTGAGAATCCCCGTGTCAGACCTGCGACTGGCCGTGTCAGAGCTGAGATTGGACCCGTCAGAGATGAGAATCTCCATGTCAGAGATGAGACTCTCCATGTCAGAGGTGAGACTGGCCGTTTCGGAGCTGAGACTCGCCGTGTCAGAGCTGAGAATGTTCGTGTCAGAGCTGAGACATGCCGTGTCAGAGCTGAGACTCGTCATGTCAGAGCTGAGACAGGCCGTGTCGGAGCTGAGACTCGTCATGTCAGAGCTGAGACTGGCCGTGTCGGAGCTGAGACTGGCCGTGTCAGAGCTGAGACTGGCCGTGTCAGAGCTGAGTCTGACCGTGTCAGAGCTGAGATTCCCCGTGACAGAGCAGAGACTGGCCGTGTCAGAGCTGAGTCTGACCGTGTCGGAGATGAGACTGGCCGTGTCGGTGCTGAGACTCGTCATGTCAGAGCTGAGACTGGCCGTGTCAGAGCTGAGACTGGCCGTGTCAGAGTTGAGATTCGCCATGTCTGAGCTGAGACTGGCCGTGTCAGAGCTGAGACTCGCCGTGTCAGAGCTGAGACTTGCCGTTTCGGAGCTGAGAATCGTCGTGTCAGAGCTGAGACTCGCCGTATCAGAGCTGAGATTCGTCACGTCAGAGTTGAGACTGGCCGTGTCGGACCTGAGACTGGCCGTGTCAGAGCTGAGATTCGCCGTGTCAGAGCTGAGACTGGCCGTGGCAGAGCTGAGACTGGTCGCTTCAGAGCTGAGACTGGTCATGTCAGAGCTGAGACTGGCCGTGTCAGAGCTGAGACTGGCCGTGTCAGAGCTGAGACTGGCCGTATCAGAGCTGAGACTGGTCGTGTCAGAGCTGAGATTGGCCGTGTCAGTGCTGAGACTCGTTGTGTCAGAGCTGAGACTGGCCGTGTCGGAGCTGAGACTCGTCGTGTCAGAACTGAGACTCGTCGTGTCAGAGCTGAGATTGTCCGTGTCGGAGCTGAGACTCGTCGTGTCAGAGCTGAGACTGTTCGTGTCAGAGCTGAGACTGGCCGTGTCAGAGCTGAGATTGGCCGTGTCAGTGCTGAGACTCGTTGTGTCAGAGCTGAGACTGGCCGTGTCGGAGCTGAGACTCGTCGTGTCAGAACTGAGACGGGCCGAGAGAGAGCTGAGACTGGCCGTGTCGGAGCTGAGACTCACCGTGACAAAACTGAGACTGGCCTTGGCGGAGCTGAGACTGGTCATGTCAGAGCTGAGACTGGCCGTGTCAGAGCTGATACTGGTCATGTCAGAGCTGAGACTGGCCGTGTCAGAGCTGAGACTGGCCGTGTCAGAGTTGAGATTCGCCATGTCTGAGCTGAGACTGGCCGTGTCAGAGCTGAGACTCGCCGTGTCAGAGCTGAGACTTGCCGTTTCGGAGCTGAGAATCGTCGTGTCAGAGCTGAGACTCGCCGTATCAGAGCTGAGATTCGTCACGTCAGAGTTGAGACTGGCCGAGTCGGACCTGAGACTGGCCGTGTCAGAGCTGAGATTCGCCGTGTCAGAGCTGAGACTGGCCGTGTCAGAGCTGAGACTGGCCGCGTCAGAGCTGAGACTGGTCATGTCAGAGCTGAGACGGGCCGTGTCAGAGCTGAGACTGGCCGTGTCAGAGCTGAGACTGGCCGTATCAGAGCTGAGACTGGTCGTGTCAGAGCTGAGATTGGCCGTGTCAGTGCTGAGACTCGTTGTGTCAGAGCTGAGACTGGCCGTGTCGGAGTTGAGAATGGCCGTGTCAGACCTGAGACTCGTCGTGTCAGAGCTGAGATTGTCCGTGTCGGAGCTGAGACTCGTCGTGTCAGAGCTGAGACTGTTCGTGTCAGAGCTGAGTCTGGCCGTGTCGGAGTTGAGACTGGCCGTGTCAGACCTGAGACTCGTCGTGTCAGAGCTGAGATTGGCCGTGTCGGAGCTGAGACTCGTCGTGTCAGAACTGAGACTGGTCGTGTCAGAGCTGAGATTGGCCGTGTCAGAGCTGAGACTGGCCGTGTCAGAGCTAAGACTGGCCGTGTCAGAGCTGAGACTGGTCGTGTCAGAGCTGAGATTGGCCGTGTCAGAGCTGAGACCCTTTGTGTCAGAGCTGAGAATGGCCGTGTCGGAGTTGAGAATGGCCGTGTCAGACCTGAGACTCGTCGTGTCAGAGCTGAGATTGTCCGTGTCGGAGCTGAGACTCGTCGTGTCAGAACTGAGACGGGCCGAGAAAGAGCAGAGACTGGCCATGTCGGAGCTGAGACTGGTCCTGTCAGATCTGAGACTGGCAGTGTCAGAGCTGAGACTCACCGTGACAAAGCTGAGACTGGCCTTGGCGGAGCTGAGACTGGTCATGTCAGAGCTGAGACTGGCCGTGTCGGACCTGAGACTGGCCGTGTCAGAGCTGAGATTCGCCGTGTCAGAGCTGAGACTGGCCGTGGCAGAGCTGAGACTGGCCGCGTCAGAGCTGAGACTGGTCATGTCAGAGCTGAGACGCGCCGTGTCAGAGCTGAGACTGGCCGTGTCAGAGCTGAGACTGGCCGTATCAGAGCTGAGACTGGTCGTGTCAGAGCTGAGATTGGCCGTGTCGGAGCTGAGACTCGTCGTGTCAGAACTGAGACGGGCCGAGAGAGAGCAGAGACTGGCCGTGTCGGAGCTGAGACTCACCGTGACAAAGCTGAGACTGGCCTTGTCGTAGCTGACACTCGTCCTTTCAGAGGTGAGACTCCCCGTGTCAGTCCTGCGACTGGCCGTGTCAGAGCTGAGACTGGCCGTTCCGGAGCTGAGACTGGCCGTGTCAGAGCTGAGACTGGCCGTTTCGGATCTGAGACTGGCCGTGTCAGAGCTGAGACTGGCCGTGTCGGAGCTGAGATTCGCCGTGTCAGAGCTGAGAATGGCCGTGTCAGAGCTGAGACTCGTCGTGTCAGAGCTGAGAATGGCCGTGTCAGAGCTGAGACTGGCCGTGTCAGAGCTGAGACTCGCTGTGTCAGAGCTGAGACTCGCCATGTCAGAGATGAGAATGGCTATGTCAGAGCTGAGACTGGCCGTGTCTGAGCTGAGACTGGCCGTGTCTGAGCTGAGACTGGCAGTGTCAGAGCTTAGACTGGCCGCGTCAGAGCTGAGACTGGCCTTGTCAGAGCTGAGACTGGCCGTGTCAGAGCTGAGACTCGCCGTGTCGGAGCTGAGACAGGCCATGTCAGAGCTGAGACTGGCCGTGTCAGAGCTGAGACTGGCCGTGTCCGAGCTGAGACTGGCTGTGTCAGAGCTGAAACTCGTCGTGTCAGAGCTGAGATCGGCCGTGTCGGAGCTGAGACTCGTTGTGTCAGAACTGAGACGGGCCGAGACAGAGCAGAGACTAGCCGTGTCGGAACTGAGACACCGTGACAAAGCTGAGACTGGCCTTGTCGGAGCTGAGACTAGCAGTGTCGGAGCTGAGACTCGTCGTTTCAGAGGTGAGAATCCCCGTGTCAGACCTGCGACTGGCCGTGTCAGAGCTGAGATTGGACCCGTCAGAGATGAGAATCTCCATGTCAGAGATGAGACTCTCCATGTCAGAGGTGAGACTGGCCGTTTCGGAGCTGAGACTCGCCGTGTCAGAGCTGAGAATGTTCGTGTCAGAGCTGAGACATGCCGTGTCGGAGCTGAGACATGCCGTGTCAGAGCTGAGACTGGCCGTGTCGGAGCTGAGACTCGTCATGTCAGAGCTGAGACTGGCCGTGTCAGAGCTGAGACTGGCCGTGTCAGAGCTGAGACTGGCCGTGTCTGAGATGAGACTGGCCGTGTCAGAGCTGAGATTCCCCGTGACAGAGCTGAGACTGGCCGTATCAGAGCTGAGACTGGCCGTGTCAGAGCTGAGTCTGACCGTGTCGGAGATGAGACTGGCCGTGTCGGTGCTGAGACTCGCCGTGTCAGAGCTGAGACTGGCCGTGTCAGAGTTGAGATTCGCCATGTCTGAGCTGAGACTGGCCGTGTCAGAGCTGAGACTCGCCGTGTCAGAGCTGAGACTTGCCGTTTCGGAGCTGAGAATCGTCGTGTCAGAGCTGACACTCGCCGTGTCAGAGCTGAGACTCGCCGTATCAGAGCTGAGATTCGTCACGTCAGAGTTGAGACTGGCCGTGTCGGACATGAGACTGGCCGTGTCAGAGCTGAGATTCGCCGTGTCAGAGCTGAGACTGGCCGTGGCAGAGCTGAGACTGGCCGCGTCAGAGCTGAGACTGGTCATGTCAGAGCTGAGACTGGCCGTGTCTGAGCTGAGACTGGCAGTGTCAGAGCTGAGACTCACCGTGAAAAAGCTGAGACTGGCCTTGGCGGAGCTGAAACTGGTCATGTCAGAGCTGAGACTGGCCGTGTCAGAGCTGAGATTCCCCGTGTCAGAGCTGAGACTGGCCGTATCAGAGCTGAGACTGGTCGTGTCAGAGCTGAGATTGGCCGTGTCAGTGCTGAGACTCGTTGTGTCAGAGCTGAGACTGGCCGTGTCAGAGCTGAGACTGGCCGTGTCGGAGTTGAGACTGGCCGTGTCAGACCTGAGACTCGTCGTGTCAGAGCTGAGATTGGCCGTGTCGGAGCTGAGACTCGTCGTGTCAGAACTGAGACGGGCCGAGAGAGAGCAGAGACTGGCCGTGTCGGAGCTGAGACTCACCGTGACAAAGCTGAGACTGGCCTTGTCGGAGATGAGACTCGTCGTTTCAGAGGTGAGACTCCCCGTGTCAGACCTGCGACTGGCCGTGTCAGAGCTGAGACTGGCCGTGTCAGAGCTGAGACTGGCCGTGTCATGGTTGAGATTCGCCATGTCTGAGCTGAGACTGGCCGTGTCAGAGCTGAGACTCGCCGTGTCAGAGCTGAGACTCGCCGTGTCAGAGATGAGATTCGTCACGTTAGAGCTGAGACCGGCCGTGTCGGACCTGAGACTGGCCGTGTCAGAGCTGAGATTCGCCGTGTCAGAGCTGAGACTGGCCGTGTCAGAGCTGAGACTGGCCGTGTCAGAGCAGAGACTGGTCATGTCAGAGCTGAGACTGGCCATATCAGAGCTGAGACTGGCCGTGCCAGAGCTGAGACTGGCCGTATCAGAGCTGAGACTGGCCGTGTCAGAGCTGAGATTGGCCATGTCAGTGCTGAGACTCGTTGTGTCAGAGCTGAGACGGGCCGTGTCAGAGCTGAGACTGGCCGTGTCAGAGTTGAGACTGGCCGTGTCAGACCTGAGACTCGTCGTGTCAGAGCTGAGATTGGCCGTGTCGGAGCTGAGACTCGTCGTGTCAGAACTGAGACGGGCCGAGAGAGAGCAGAGACTGGCCGTGTCGGAGCTGAGACTCACCGTGACAAAGCTGAGACTGGCCTTGTCGTAGCTGACACTCGTCGTTTCAGAGGTGAGACGCCCCGTGTCAGTCCTGCGACAGGCCGTGTCAGAGCTGAGACTGACCGTTCCGGAGCTGAGACTGGCCGTGTCAGAGCTGAGACTGGCCGTTTCAGAGCTGAGACTGGTCATGTCAGAGCTGAGACTGGCCGTGTCAGAGCTGAGACTGGCCGTGTCAGAGCTGAGACTGGCCGGGTCAGAGCTGAGACTGGCCGTATCAGAGCTGAGACTGGCCGTGTCAGAGCTGAGATTGGCCGTGTCAGAGCTGAGACTCGTTGTGTCAGAGCTGAGACTGGCCGTGTCAGAGCTGAGACTGGCCGTGTCAGAGCTGAGACTCGTCGTGTCAAAGCTGAGATTGGCCGTGTCGGAGCTGAGACTCGTCGTGTCAGAACTGAGACGGGCCGAGAGAGAGCAGAGACTGGCCGTGTCGGAGCTGAGACTCACCGTGACAAAGCTGAGACTGGCCTTGTCGTAGCTGACACTGGTCGTTTCAGAGGTGAGACTCCCCGTGTCAGTCCTGCGACTGGCCGTGTCAGAGCTGAGACTGGCCGTTCCGGAGCTGAGACTGGCCGTGTCAGAGCTGAGACTGGCCGTGTCGGAGCTGAGATTCGCCGTGTCAGAGCTGAGAATGGCCGTGTCAGAGCTGAGACTGGCCGTGTCAGAGCTGAGAATGGCCATGTAAGAGCTGAGAATGGCCGTGTCAGAGCTGAGACTGGCCCTGTCAGAGCTGAGACTCTCCGTGTCAGAGCTGAGACTGCCTGTGTCAGAGCTGAGACTCGTCGTGTCAGAGCTGAGAATGGCCGTCTCAGAGCTGAGACTGGCCGTGTCAGAGCTGAGACTCGCTGTGTCAGAGCTGAGACTCGCCATGTCAGAGATGAGAATGGCTATGTCAGAGCTGAGACTGGCCGTGTCTGAGCTGAGACTGGCCGTGTCTGAGCTGAGACTGGCAGTGTCAGAGCTTAGACTGGCCGCGTCAGAGCTGAGACTGGCCGTGTCAGAGCTGAGACTGGCCGTGTCAGAGCTGAGACTGGCCGTGTCAGAGCTGAGACTCGCTGTGTCGGAGCTGAGACTGGCCATGTCAGAGCTGAGACTGGCCGTGTCAGAGCTGAGACTGGCCGTGTCCGAGCTGAGACTGGCTGTGTCAGAGCTGAAACTCGTCGTGTCAGAGCTGAGATTGGCCGTGTCGGAGCTGAGACTCGTTGTGTCAGAACTGAGACGGGCCGAGACAGAGCAGAGACTAGCCGTGTCGGAACTGAGACACCGTGACAAAGCTGAGACTGGTCTTGTCGGAGCTGAGACTAGCAGTGTCGGAGCTGAGACTCGTCGTTTCAGAGGTGAGAATCCCCGTGTCAGACCTGCGACTGGCCGTGTCAGAGCTGAGATTGGACCCGTCAGAGATGAGAATCTCCATGTCAGAGATGAGACTCTCCATGTCAGAGGTGAGACTGGCCGTTTCGGAGCTGAGACTCGCCGTGTCAGAGCTGAGACTGTTCGTGTCAGAGCTGAGACTGGCCGTGTCAGAGCTGAGAATGTTCGTGTCAGAGCTGAGACTGGCCGTGTCAGAGCTGAGACATGCCGTGTCAGAGCTGAGACTCGTCATGTCAGAGCGGAGACTGGCCGTGTCGGAGCTGAGACTCGTCATGTCAGAGCTGAGACTGGCCGTGTCGGAGCTGAGACTGGCCGTGTCAGAGCTGAGACTGGCCGTGTCAGAGCTGAGTCTGACCGTGTCAGAGCTGAGATTCCCCGTGACAGAGCAGAGACTGGCCGTGTCAGAGCTGAGTCTGACCGTGTCGGAGATGAGACTGGCCGTGTCGGTGCTGAGACTCGTCATGTCAGAGCTGAGACTGGCCGTGTCAGAGCTGAGACTGGCCGTGTCAGAGTTGAGATTCGCCATGTCTGAGCTGAGACTGGCCGTGTCAGAGCTGAGACTCGCCGTGTCAGAGCTGAGACTTGCCGTTTCGGAGCTGAGAATCGTCGTGTCAGAGCTGAGACTCGCCGTATCAGAGCTGAGATTCGTCACGTCAGAGTTGAGACTGGCCGTGTCGGACCTGAGACTGGCCGTGTCAGAGCTGAGATTCGCCGTGTCAGAGCTGAGACTGGCCGTGGCAGAGCTGAGACTGGCCGCGTCAGAGCTGAGACTGGTCATGTCAGAGCTGAGACGCGCCGTGTCAGAGCTGAGACTGGCCGTGTCAGAGCTGAGACTGGCCGTATCAGAGCTGAGACTGGTCGTGTCAGAGCTGAGATTGGCCGTGTCAGTGCTGAGACTCGTTGTGTCAGAGCTGAGACTGGCCGTGTCGGAGTTGAGAATGGCCGTGTCAGACCTGAGACTCGTCGTGTCAGAGCTGAGATTGTCCGTGTCGGAGCTGAGACTCGTCGTGTCAGAGCTGAGACTGTTCGTGTCAGAGCTGAGTCTGGCCGTGTCGGAGTTGAGACTGGCCGTGTCAGACCTGAGACTCGTCGTGTCAGAGCTGAGATTGGCCGTGTCGGAGCTGAGACTCGTCGTGTCAGAACTGAGACGGGCCGAGAGAGAGCAGAGACTGGCCGTGACGGAGCTGAGACTCACCGTGACAAAGCTGAGACTGGCCTTGGCAGAGCTGAGACTGGTCATGTCAGAGCTGAGACTGGCCGTGTCAGAGCTGATACTGGTCATGTCAGAGCTGAGACTGGCCATATCAGAGCTGAGACCGGCCGTGTCAAAGCTGAGACTGGCCGTGTCAGAGCTGAGACTGGCCGTGTCAGAGCTGAGACTGGTCGTGTCAGAGCTGAGATTGGCCGTGTCAGAGCTGAGACCCTTTGTGTCAGAGCTGAGAATGGCCGTGTCGGAGTTGAGAATGGCCGTGTCAGACCTGAGACTCGTCGTGTCAGAGCTGAGATTGTCCGTGTCGGAGCTGAGACTCGTCGTGTCAGAACTGAGACGGGCCGAGAAAGAGCAGAGACTGGCCATGTCGGAGCTGAGACTGGTCCTGTCAGATCTGAGACTGGCAGTGTCAGAGCTGAGACTCACCGTGACAAAGCTGAGACTGGCCTTGGCGGAGCTGAGACTGGTCATGTCAGAGCTGAGACTGGCCGTGTCAGAGCTGAGACTGGTCATGTCAGAGCAGAGACTGGCAGTGTCAGAGCTGAGACTGGCCGTGTCTGAGCTGAGAGTGGCCGTGTCAGAGCTTAGACTGGCCGCGTCAGAGCTGAGACTGGCCGTGTCAGAGCTTAGACTTGCCGCGTCAGAGCTGAGACTGGCCGTGTCAGAGCTGAGACTGTCCGTGTCGGCGCTGAGACTGGCCGTGTCAGAGCTGAGACTCGCCGTGTCGGAGCTGAGAATGTCCGTGTCGGCGCTGAGACTGGCTGTGTCAGAGCTGAAACTCGTCGTGTCAGAGCTGAGATTGGCCGTGTCGGAGCTGAGACTCGTTGTGTCAGAACTGAGACGGGCCGAGACAGAGCAGAGACTAGCCGTGTCGGAACTGAGACACCGTGACAAAGCTGAGACTGGTCTTGTCGGAGCTGAGACTAGCAGTGTCGGAGCTGAGACTCGTCGTTTCAGAGGTGAGAATCCCCGTGTCAGACCTGCGACTGGCCGTGTCAGAGCTGAGATTGGACCCGTCAGAGATGAGACTCACCATGTCAGAGATGAGACTCTCCATGTCAGAGGTGAGACTGGCCGTTTCGGAGCTGAGACTCGCCGTGTCAGAGCTGAGACTGTTCGTGTCAGAGCTGAGACTGGCCGTGTCAGAGCTGAGACATGCCGTGTCAGAGCTGAGACTCGTCATGTCAGAGCTGAGACTGGCCGTGTCGGAGCTGAGACTGGCCGTGTCAGAGCTGAGACTGGCCGTGTCAGAGCTGAGACTGGCAATGTCAGAGTTGAGATTCGCCATGTCTGAGCTGAGACTGGCCGTGTCAGAGCTGAGACTTGCCGTGTCAGAGCTGAGACTTGCCGTTTCGGAGCTGAGAATCGTCGTGTCAAAGCTGAGATTCGTCACGTCAGAGTTGAGACTGGCCGTGTTGGACCTGAGACTGGCCGTGTCAGAGCTGAGATTCGCCGTGTCAGAGATGAGACTGGCCGTGGCAGAGCTGAGACTGGCCGCGTCAGAGCTGAGACTGGTCATGTCAGAGCTGAGACTGGCCGTATCAGAGCTGAGACTGGCCGTGTCAGAGCTGAGACTGGCCGTATCAGAGCTGAGACTGGTCGTGTCAGAGCTGAGATTGGCCGTGTCAGTACTGAGACTCGTTGTGTCAGAGCTGAGACTGGCCGTGTCAGAGCTGAGACTGGCCGTATCAGAGCTGAGACTGGTCGTGTCAGAGCTGAGATTGGCCGTGTCAGTACTGAGACTCGTTGTGTCAGAGCTGAGACTGGCCGTGTCAGAGCTGAGACTGGCCGTGTCGGAGTTGAGACTGGCCGTGTCAGTCCTGAGACTCGTCGTGTCAGAGCTGAGATTGGCCGTGTCGTAGCTGAGACTCGTTTTGTCAGAACTGAGACGGGTCGAGAGAGAGCAGAGACTGGCCGTGTCGGAGCTGAGACTCACCGTGACAAAGCTGAGACTGGCCTTGGCGGAGCTGAGACTGGTCATGTCAGAGCTGAGACTGGCCGTGTCAGAGCTGAGACTGGCCGTGTCAGAGCTGAGACTGGTCATGTCAGAGCTGAGACTGGCCGTGTCATGGTTGAGATTCGCCATGTCTGAGCTGAGACTGGCGGTGTCAGAGCTGAGACTCGCCGTGTCAGAGATGAGATTCGTCACGTTAGAGCTGAGACTGGCCGTGTCGGACCTGAGACTGGCCGTGTCAGAGCTGAGATTCGCCGTGTCAGAGCTGAGACTGGCCGTGTCAGAGCTGAGACTGGCCGTGTCAGAGCTGAGACTGGTCATGTCAGAGCTGAGACTGGCCATATCAGAGCTGAGACTGGCCGTGTCAGAGCTGAGACTGGCCGTATCAGAGCTGAGACTGGTCGTGTCAGAGCTGAGATTGGCCGTGTCGGAGTTGAGACTGGCCGTGTCTGACCTGAGACTGGCCGTGTCAGAGCTGAGAGTGGTCGTATCAGAGCTGAGACTGGCCGTGTCAGAGCTGAGATTGGCCGTGTCCGAGCTGAGACTGGTTGTGTCGGAGTTGAAACTCGTCGTGTCAGAGCTGAGATTGGCCGTGTCGGAGCTGAGACGCGATGTTTCAGAACTGATATGGGCCGAGACAGAGCAGAGACTAGCCGTGTCGGAACTGAGACACCGTGACAAAGCTGAGACTGGTCTTGTCGGAGCTGAGACTAGCAGTGTCGGAGCTGAGACTCGTCGTTTCAGAGGTGAGAATCCCCGTGTCAGACCTGCGACTGGCCGTGTCAGAGCTGAGATTGGACCCGTCAGAGATGAGAATCTCCATGTCAGAGATGAGACTCTCCATGTCAGAGGTGAGACTGGCCGTTTCAGAGCTGAGACTCGCCGTGTCAGAGCTGAGACTGTTCGTGTCAGAGCTGAGACATGCCGTGTCAGAGCTGAGACATGCCGTGTCAGAGCTGAGACTCGTCATGTCAGAGCTGAGACTGGCCGTGTCGGAGCTGAGACTGGCCGTGTCGGAGCTGAGACTCGTCATGTCAGAGCTGAGACTGGCCGTGTCAGAGCTGAGACTGGCCGTGTCAGAGCTGAGACTGGCCGTGCCAGAGCTGAGACTGGCCGTGTCAGAGCTGAGACTGGCCGTGTCAGAGCTGAGACTGGCTGTGTCTGAGATGAGACTCGTCATGTCAGAGCTGAGACTGGCCGTGTCGGAGCTGAGACTGGCCGTGTTGGACCTGAGACTGGCCGTGTCAGAGCTGAGATTCGCCGTTTCAGAGCTGAGACTGGCCGGGGCAGAGCTGAGACTGGCCGCGTCAGAGCTGAGACTGGTCATGTCAGAGCTGAGACTGGCCGTATCAGAGCTGAGACTGGCCGTGTCAGAGCTGAGACTGGCCGTATCAGAGCTGAGACTGGTCGTGTCAGAGCTGAGATTGGCCGTGTCAGTACTGAGACTCGTTGTGTCAGAGCTGAGACTGGCCGTGTCAGAGCTGAGACTGGCCGTGTCGGAGTTGAGACTGGCCGTGTCAGACCTGAGACTCGTCGTGTCAGAGCTGAGATTGGCCGTGTCGGAGCTGAGACTCGTCGTGTCAGAACTGAGACGGGCCGAGTGAGAGCAGAGACTGGCCGTGACGGAGCTGAGACTCACCGTGACAAAGCTGAGACTGGCCTTGGCGGAGCTGAGACTGGTCATGTCAGAGCTGAGACTGGCCGTGTCAGAGCTGATACTGGTCATGTCAGAGCTGAGACTGGCCATATCAGAGCTGAGACCGGCCGTGTCAAAGCTGAGACTGGCCGTGTCAGAGCTGAGACTGGCCGTGTCAGAGCTGAGACTGGTCGTGTCAGAGCTGAGATTGGCCGTGTCAGAGCTCAGACCCTTTGTGTCAGAGCTGAGAATGGCCGTGTCGGAGTTGAGAATGGCCGTGTCAGACCTGAGACTCGTCGTGTCAGAACTGAGATTGTCCGTGTCGGAGCTGAGACTCGTCGTGTCAGAACTGAGACGGGCCGAGAAAGAGCAGAGACTGGCCATGTCGGAGCTGTGACTGGTCCTGTCAGATCTGAGACTGGCAGTGTCAGAGCTGAGACTCACCGTGACAAAGCTAAGACTGGCCTTGGCGGAGCTGAGACTGGTCATGTCAGAGCTGAGACTGGCCGTGTCAGAGCTGAGACTGGTCATGTCAGAGCTGAGACTGGCAGTGTCAGAGCTGAGACTGGCCGTGTCTGAGCTGAGAGTGGCCGTGTCAGAGCTTAGACTGGCCGCGTCAGAGCTGAGACTGGCCGTGTCAGAGCTTAGACTGGCCGCGTCAGAGCTGAGACTGGCCGTGTCAGAGCTGAGACTGTCCGTGTCGGCGCTGAGACTGGCCGTGTCAGAGCTGAGACTCGCCGTGTCGGAGCTGAGAATGTCCGTGTCGGCGCTGAGACTGGCCGTGTCAGAGCTGAGACTGGCCGTGTCGGAGCTGAGACTGGCCGTGTCGGAGCTGAGACTCGTCATGTCAGAGCTGAGACTGGCCTTTTCAGAACTGAGACTGGCCGTGTCAGAGCTGAGTCTGACCGTGTCGGAGCTGAGACTGGCCGTGTCGGTGCTGAGACTCGTCATGTCAGAGCTGAGACTGGCCGTGTCAGAGCTGAGACTGGCCGTGTCAGAGCTGAGACTGGCCGTGTCAGAGCTGAGACTGGCAATGTCAGAGCTGAGACTCGACGTGTCAGAGCTGAGACTGGCCGTTTCGGAGCTGAGAATCGTCGTGTCAAAGCTGAGATTCGTCACGTCAGAGTTGAGACTGGCCGTGTTGGACCTGAGACTGGCCGTGTCAGAGCTGAGATTCGCCGTGTCAGAGCTGAGACTGGCCGTGGCAGAGCTGAGACTGGCCGCGTCAGAGCTGAGACTGGTCATGTCAGAGCTGAGACTGGCCGTATCAGAGCTGAGACTGGCCGTGTCAGAGCTGAGACTGGCCGTATCAGAGCTGAGACTGGTCATGTCAGAGCTGAGATTGGCCGTGTCAGTACTGAGACTCGTTGTGTCAGAGCTGAGACTGGCCGTGTCAGAGCTGAGACTGGCCGTGCCGGAGTTGAGACTGGCCGTGTCAGACCTGAGACTCGTCGTGTCAGAGCTGAGATTGGCTGTGTCGGAGCTGAGACTCGTCGTGTCAGAACTGAGACGGGCTGAGAGAGAGCAGAGACTGGCCGTGACGGAGCTGAGACTCACCGTGACAAAGCTGAGACTGGCCTTGGCGGAGCTGAGACTGGTCATGTCAGAGCTGAGACTGGCCGTGTCAGAGCTGATACTGGTCATGTCAGAGCTGAGACTGGCCGTATCAGAGCTGAGACCGGCCGTGTCAAAGCTGAGACTGGCCGTGTCAGAGCTGAGACTGGCCGTGTCAGAGCTGAGACTGGTCGTGTCAGAGCTGAGATTGGCCGTGTCAGAGCTGAGACCCTTTGTGTCAGAGCTGAGAATGGCCGTGTCGGAGTTGAGAATGGCCGTGTCAGACCTGAGACTCGTCGTGTCAGAGCTGAGATTGTCCGTGTCGGAGCTGAGACTCGTCGTGTCAGAACTGAGACGGGCCGAGAAAGAGCAGAGACTGGCCATGTCGGAGCTGAGACTGGTCCTGTCAGGTCTGAGACTGGCAGTGTCAGAGCTGAGACTGTCAGTGTCAGAGCTGAGACTGGCCGTGTCTGAGCTGAGAGTGGCCGTGTCAGAGCTTAGACTGGCCGCGTCAGAGCTGAGACTGGCCGTGTCAGAGCTTAGACTGGCCGCGTCAGAGCTGAGACTGGCCGTGTCAGAGCTGAGACTGTCCGTGTCGGCGCTGAGACTGGCCGTGTCAGAGCTGAGACTCGCCGTGTCGGAGCTGAGAATGTCCGTGTCGGCGCTGAGACTGGCTGTGTCAGAGCTGAAACTCGTCGTGTCAGAGCTGAGATTGGCCGTGTCGGAGCTGAGACTCGTTGTGTCAGAACTGAGACGGGCCGAGACAGAGCAGAGACTAGCCGTGTCGGAACTGAGACACCGTGACAAAGCTGAGACTGGTCTTGTCGGAGCTGAGAGTAGCAGTGTCGGAGCTGAGACTCGTCGTTTCAGAGGTGAGAATCCCCGTGTCAGACCTGCGACTGGCCGTGTCAGAGCTGAGATTGGACCCGTCAGAGATGAGACTCACCATGTCAGAGATGAGACTCTCCATGTCAGAGGTGAGACTGGCCGTTTCGGAGCTGAGACTCGCCGTGTCAGAGCTGAGACTGTTCGTGTCAGAGCTGAGACTGGCCGTGTCAGAGCTGAGACTGGCCGTGTCGGAGCTGAGACTGGCCGTGTCGGAGCTGAGACTCGTCATGTCAGAGCTGAGACTGGCCGTGTCAGAGCTGAGACTGGCCTTTTCAGAACTGAGACTGGCCGTGTCAGAGCTGAGTCTGACCGTGTCGGAGCTGAGACTGGCCGTGTCGGTGCTGAGACTCGTCATGTCAGAGCTGAGACTGGCCGTGTCAGAGCTGAGACTGGCCGTGTCAGAGCTGAGACTGGCAATGTCAGAGTTGAGATTCGCCGTGTCAGAGCTGAGACTTGCCGTGTCAGAGCTGAGACTTGCCGTTTCGGAGCTGAGAATCGTCGTGTCAAAGCTGAGATTCGTCACGTCAGAGTTGAGACTGGCCGTGTTGGACCTGAGACTGGCCGTGTCAGAGCTGAGATTCGCCGTGTCAGAGATGAGACTGGCCGTGGCAGAGCTGAGACTGGCCGCGTCAGAGCTGAGACTGGTCATGTCAGAGCTGAGACTGGCCGTATCAGAGCTGAGACTGGCCGTGTCAGAGCTGAGACTGGCCGTATCAGAGCTGAGACTGGTCGTGTCAGAGCTGAGATTGGCCGTGTCAGTACTGAGACTCGTTGTGTCAGAGCTGAGACTGGCCGTGTCAGAGCTGAGACTGGCCGTATCAGAGCTGAGACTGGTCGTGTCAGAGCTGAGATTGGCCGTGTCAGTACTGAGACTCGTTGTGTCAGAGCTGAGACTGGCCGTGTCAGAGCTGAGACTGGCCGTGTCGGAGTTGAGACTGGCCGTGTCAGAGCTGAGACTCGTCGTGTCAGAGCTGAGATTGGCCGTGTCGTAGCTGAGACTCGTTTTGTCAGAACTGAGACGGGCCGAGAGAGAGCAGAGACTGGCCGTGTCGGAGCTGAGACTCACCGTGACAAAGCTGAGACTGGCCTTGGCGGAGCTGAGACTGGTCATGTCAGAGCTGAGACTGGCCGTGTCAGAGCTGAGACTGGTCATGTCAGAGCTGAGACTGGCCGTGTCATGGTTGAGATTCGCCATGTCTGAGCTGAGACTGGCGGTGTCAGAGCTGACACTCGCCGTGTCAGAGCTGAGACTCGCCGTGTCAGAGATGAGATTCGTCACGTTAGAGCTGAGACTGGCCGTGTCGGACCTGAGACTGGCCGTGTCAGAGCTGAGATTCGCCGTGTCAGAGCTGAGACTGGCCGTGTCAGAGCTGAGACTGGCCGTGTCAGAGCTGAGACTGGTCATGTCAGAGCTGAGACTGGCCATATCAGAGCTGAGACTGGCCGTGTCAGAGCTGAGACTGGCCGTATCAGAGCTGAGACTGGTCGTGTCAGAGCTGAGATTGGCCGTGTCGGAGTTGAGACTGGCCGTGTCAGACCTGAGACTGGCCGTGTCAGAGCTGAGAGTGGCCGTATCAGAGCTGAGACTGGCCGTGTCAGAGCTGAGATTGGCCGTGTCCGAGCTGAGACTGGCTGTGTCGGAGTTGAAACTCGTCGTGTCAGAGCTGAGATTGGCCGTGTCGGAGCTGAGACGCGATGTTTCAGAACTGATATGGGCCGAGACAGAGCAGAGACTAGCCGTGTCGGAATTGAGACACCGTGACAAAGCTGAGACTGGTCTTGTCGGAGCTGAGACTAGCAGTGTCGGAGCTGAGACTCGTCGTTTCAGAGGTGAGAATCCCCGTGTCAGACCTGCGACTGGCCGTGTCAGAGCTGAGATTGGACCCGTCAGAGATGAGAATCTCCATGTCAGAGATGAGACTCTCCATGTCAGAGCTGAGACTGGGCGTTTCGGAGCTGAGACTCGCCGTGTCAGAGCTGAGACTGGTCGTGTCAGAGCTGAGACTCGTCATGTCAGAGCTGAGACTGGCCGTGTCAGAGCTGAGACTGGCCGTGTCTGAGATGAGACTGGCCGTGTCAGAGCTGAGATTCCCCGTGACAGAGCAGAGACTGGCCGTGTCAGAGCTGAGTCTGACCGTGTCGGAGCTGAGACTGGCCGTGTCGGTGCTGAGACTCGTCATGTCAGAGCTGAGACTGGCCGTGTCAGAGCTGAGACTGGCTTTGTCAGAGCTGAGACTGGCCGTGTCAGAGCTGAGACTCGCCGTGTCAGAGATGAGATTCGTCACGTTAGAGCTGAGACTGGCCGTGTCGGACCTGAGACTGGCCGTGTCAGAGCTGAGATTCGCCGTGTCAGAGCTGAGACTGGCCGTGTCAGAGCTGAGACTGGCCGTGTCAGAGCTGAGACTGGTCATGTCAGAGCTGAGACTGGCCATATCAGAGCTGAGACTGGGCGTGTCAGAGCTGAGACTGGCCGTATCAGAGCTGAGACTGGCCGTATCAGAGCTGAGACCGGCCGTGTCAAAGCTGAGACCGGCCGTGTCAGAGCTGAGACTGGCCGTGTCAGAGCTGAGACTGGTCGTGTCAGAGCTGAGATTGGCCGTGTCAGAGCTGAGACCCTTTGTGTCAGAGCTGAGAATGGCCGTGTCGGTGTTGAGAATGGCCGTGTCAGACCTGAGACTCGTCGTGTCAGAGCTGAGATTGTCCGTGTCGGAGCTGAGACTCGTCGTGTCAGAACTGAGACGGGCCGAGAAAGAGCAGAGACTGGCCATGTCGGAGCTGAGACTGGTCCTGTCAGATCTGAGACTGGCAGTGTCAGAGCTGAGACTGGCAGTGTCAGAGCTGAGACTGGCCGTGTCAGAGCTTAGACTGGCCGTGTCAGAGCTGAGACTGTCCGTGTCGGCGCTGAGACTGGCTGTGTCAGAGCTGAAACTCGTCGTGTCAGAGCTGAGATTGGCCGTGTCGGAGCTGAGACTCGTTGTGTCAGAACTGAGACGGGCCGAGACAGAGCAGAGACTAGCCGTGTCGGAACTGAGACACCGTGACAAAGCTGAGACTGGTCTTGTCGGAGCTGAGAGTAGCAGTGTCGGAGCTGAGACTCGTCGTTTCAGAGGTGAGAATCCCCGTGTCAGACCTGCGACTGGCCGTGTCAGAGCTGAGATTGGACCCGTCAGAGATGAGACTCATCATGTCAGAGATGAGACTCTCCATGTCAGAGGTGAGACTGGCCGTTTCGGAGCTGAGACTCGCCGTGTCAGAGCTGAGACTGTTCGTGTCAGAGCTGAGACTGGCCGTGTCAGAGCTGAGACATGCCGTGTCAGAGCTGAGACTCGTCATGTCAGAGCTGAGACTGGCCGTGTCGGAGCTGAGACTCGTCATGTCAGAGCTGAGACTGGCCGTGTCAGAGCTGAGACTGGCCGTGTCGGTGCTGAGACTCGTCATGTCAGAGCTGAGACTGGCCGTGTCAGAGCTGAGTCTGACCGTGTCGGAGCTGAGACTGGCCGTGTCAGAGCTGAGTCTGACCGTGTCGGTGCTGAGACTCGTCATGTCAGAGCTGAGACTGGCCGTGTCAGAGCTGAGACTGGCCGTGTCAGAGCTGAGACTGGCAATGTCAGAGTTGAGATTCGCCATGTCTGAGCTGAGACTGGCCGTGTCAGAGCTGAGACTTGCCGTGTCAGAGCTGAGACTTGCCGTTTCGGAGCTGAGAATCGTCGTGTCAAAGCTGAGATTCGTCACGTCAGAGTTGAGACTGGCCGTGTTGGACCTGAGACTGGCCGTGTCAGAGCTGAGATTCGCCGTGTCAGAGATGAGACTGGCCGTGGCAGAGCTGAGACTGGCCGCGTCAGAGCTGAGACTGGTCATGTCAGAGCTGAGACTGGCCGTATCAGAGCTGAGACTGGCCGTGTCAGAGCTGAGACTGGTCGTGTCAGAGCTGAGATTGGCCGTGTCAGTACTGAGACTCGTTGTGTCAGAGCTGAGACTGGCCGTGTCAGAGCTGAGACTGGCCGTATCAGAGCTGAGACTGGTCGTGTCAGAGCTGAGATTGGCCGTGTCAGTACTGAGACTCGTTGTGTCAGAGCTGAGACTGGCCGTGTCAGAGCTGAGACTGGCCGTGTCGGAGTTGAGACTGGCCGTGTCAGAGCTGAGACTCGTCGTGTCAGAGCTGAGATTGGCCGTGTCGTAGCTGAGACTCGTTTTGTCAGAACTGAGACGGGCCGAGAGAGAGCAGAGACTGGCCGTGTCGGAGCTGAGACTCACCGTGACAAAGCTGAGACTGGCCTTGGCGGAGCTGAGACTGGTCATGTCAGAGCTGAGACTGGCCGTGTCAGAGCTGAGACTGGTCATGTCAGAGCTGAGACTGGCCGTGTCATGGTTGAGATTCGCCATGTCTGAGCTGAGACTGGCGGTGTCAGAGCTGACACTCGCCGTGTCAAAGCTGAGACTCGCCGTGTCAGAGATGAGATTCGTCACGTTAGAGCTGAGACTGGCCGTGTCGGACCTGAGACTGGCCGTGTCAGAGCTGAGATTCGCCGTGTCAGAGCTGAGACTGGCCGTGTCAGAGCTGAGACTGGCCGTGTCAGAGCTGAGACTGGTCATGTCAGAGCTGAGACTGGCCATATCAGAGCTGAGACTGGCCGTGTCAGAGCTGAGACTGGCCGTATCAGAGCTGAGACTGGTCGTGTCAGAGCTGAGATTGGCCGTGTCGGAGTTGAGACTGGCCGTGTCAGACCTGAGACTGGCCGTGTCAGAGCTGAGAGTGGCCGTATCAGAGCTGAGACTGGCCGTGTCAGAGCTGAGATTGGCCGTGTCCGAGCTGAGACTGGCTGTGTCGGAGTTGAAACTCGTCGTGTCAGAGCTGAGATTGGCCGTGTCGGAGCTGAGACGCGATGTTTCAGAACTGATATGGGCCGAGACAGAGCAGAGACTAGCCGTGTCGGAATTGAGACACCGTGACAAAGCTGAGACTGGTCTTGTCGGAGCTGAGACTAGCAGTGTCGGAGCTGAGACTCGTCGTTTCAGAGGTGAGAATCCCCGTGTCAGACCTGCGACTGGCCGTGTCAGAGCTGAGATTGGACCCGTCAGAGATGAGAATCTCCATGTCAGAGATGAGACTCTCCATGTCAGAGCTGAGACTGGCCGTTTCGGAGCTGAGACTCGCCGTGTCAGAGCTGAGACTGTTCGTGTCAGAGCTGAGACTGGCCGTGTCAGAGCTGAGACATGCCGTGTCAGAGCTGAGACTCGTCATGTCAGAGCTGAGACTGGCCATGTCGGAGCTGAGACTGGCCGTGTCAGAGCTGAGACTGGCCGTGTCTGAGATGAGACTGGCCGTGTCAGAGCTGAGATTCCCCGTGACAGAGCAGAGACTGGCCGTGTCAGAGCTGAGTCTGACCGTGTCGGAGCTGAGACTGGCCGTGTCGGTGCTGAGACTCGTCATGTCAGAGCTGAGACTGGCCGTGTCAGAGCTGAGACTGGCTTTGTCAGAGCTGAGACTGGCCGTGTCAGAGCTGAGACTCGCCGTGTCAGAGATGAGATTCGTCACGTTAGAGCTGAGACTGGCCGTGTCGGACCTGAGACTGGCCGTGTCAGAGCTGAGATTCGCCGTGTCAGAGCTGAGACTGGCCGTGTCAGAGCTGAGACTGGCCGTGTCAGAGCTGAGACTGGTCATGTCAGAGCTGAGACTGGCCATATCAGAGCTGAGACTGGCCGTGTCAGAGCTGAGACTGGCCGTGTCGCAGTTGAGACTGGCCGTGTCAGACCTGAGACTGGCCGTGTCAGAGCTGAGAGTGGCCGTATCAGAGCTGAGACTGGCCGTGTCAGAGCTGAGATTGGCCGTGTCCGAGCTGAGACTGGCTGTGTCGGAGTTGAAACTCGTCGTGTCAGAGCTGAGATTGGCCGTGTCGGAGCTGAGACGCGATGTTTCAGAACTGATATGGGCCGAGACAGAGCAGAGACTAGCCGTGTCGGAACTGAGACACCGTGACAAAGCTGAGACTGGTCTTGTCGGAGCTGAGACTGGCCGTGTCAGAGCTGAGACTGGCCGTATCAGAGCTGAGACTGGCAATGTCAGAGTTGAGATTCGCCATGTCTGAGCTGAGACTGGCCGTGTCAGAGCTGAGACTCGCCGTGTCAGAGGTGAGACTGGCCGTTTCGGAGCTGAGAATCGTCGTGTCAAAGCTGAGATTCGTCACGTCAGAGTTGAGACTGACCGTGTTGGACCTGAGACTGGCCGTGTCAGAGCTGAGATTCGCCGTGTCAGAGCTGAGACTGGCCGTGGCAGAGCTGAGACTGGCCGCGTCAGAGCTGAGACTGGTCATGTCAGAGCTGAGATTGGCCGTATCAGAGCTGAGACTGGCCGTGTCAGAGCTGAGACTGGCCGTATCAGAGCTGAGTCTGACCGTGTCGGAGCTGAGACTGGCCGTGTCGGTGCTGAGACTCGTCATGTCAGAGCTGAGACTGGCCGTGTCAGAGCTGAGACTGGCCGTGTCAGAGCTGAGACTGGCAATGTCAGAGTTGAGATTCGCCATGTCTGAGCTGAGACTGGCCGTGTCAGAGCTGAGACTTGCCGTGTCAGAGCTGAGACTTGCCGTTTCGGAGCTGAGAATCGTCGTGTCAAAGCTGAGATTCGTCACGTCAGAGTTGAGACTGGCCGTGTTGGACCTGAGACTGGCCGTGTCAGAGCTGAGATTCGCCGTGTCAGAGATGAGACTGGCCGTGGCAGAGCTGAGACTGGCCGCGTCAGAGCTGAGACTGGTCATGTCAGAGCTGAGACTGGCCGTATCAGAGCTGAGACTGGCCGTGTCAGAGCTGAGACTGGCCGTATCAGAGCTGAGACTGGTCGTGTCAGAGCTGAGATTGGCCGTGTCAGTACTGAGACTCGTTGTGTCAGAGCTGAGACTGGCCGTGTCAGAGCTGAGACTGGCCGTATCAGAGCTGAGACTGGTCGTGTCAGAGCTGAGATTGGCCGTGTCAGTACTGAGACTCGTTGTGTCAGAGCTGAGACTGGCCGTGTCAGAGCTGAGACTGGCCGTGTCGGAGTTGAGACTGGCCGTGTCAGACCTGAGACTCGTCGTGTCAGAGCTGAGATTGGCCGTGTCGTAGCTGAGACTCGTTTTGTCAGAACTGAGACGGGCCGAGAGAGAGCAGAGACTGGCCGTGTCGGAGCTGAGACTCACCGTGACAAAGCTGAGACTGGCCTTGGCGGAGCTGAGACTGGTCATGTCAGAGCTGAGACTGGCCGTGTCAGAGCTGAGACTGGTCACGTCAGAGCTGAGACTGGCCGTGTCATGGTTGAGATTCGCCATGTCTGAGCTGAGACTGGCGGTGTCAGAGCTGACACTCGCCGTGTCAGAGCTGAGACTCGCCGTGTCGGACCTGAGACTGGCCGTGTCAGAGCTGAGATTCGCCGTGTCAGAGCTGAGACTGGCCGTGTCAGAGCTGAGACTGGCCGTGTCAGAGCTGAGACTGGTCATGTCAGAGCTGAGACTGGCCATATCAGAGCTGAGACTGGCCGTGTCAGAGCTGAGACTGGCCGTATCAGAGCTGAGACTGGTCGTGTCAGAGCTGAGATTGGCCGTGTCGGAGTTGAGACTGGCCGTGTCAGACCTGAGACTGGCCGTGTCAGAGCTGAGAGTGGCCGTATCAGAGCTGAGACTGGCCGTGTCAGAGCTGAGATTGGCCGTGTCCGAGCTGAGACTGGCTGTGTCGGAGTTGAAACTCGTCGTGTCAGAGCTGAGATTGGCCGTGTCGGAGCTGAGACGCGATGTTTCAGAACTGATATGGGCCGAGACAGAGCAGAGACTAGCCGTGTCGGAATTGAGACACCGTGACAAAGCTGAGACTGGTCTTGTCGGAGCTGAGACTAGCAGTGTCGGAGCTGAGACTCGTCGTTTCAGAGGTGAGAATCCCCGTGTCAGACCTGCGACTGGCCGTGTCAGAGCTGAGATTGGACCCGTCAGAGATGAGACTCTCCATGTCAGAGCTGAGACTGGCCGTTTCGGAGCTGAGACTGGCCGTGTCGGAGTTGAGACTGTTCGTGTCAGAGCTGAGACATGCCGTGTCAGAGCTGAGACTCGTCATGTCAGAGCTGAGACTGGCCGTGTCGGAGCTGAGACTGGCCGTGTCGGAGCTGAGACTCGTCATGTCAGAGCTGAGACTGGCCGTGTCAGAGCTGAGACTGGCCGTGTCAGAGCTGAGACTGGCCGTGTCTGAGATGAGACTGGCCGTGTCAGAGCTGAGATTCCCCGTGACAGAGCAGAGACTGGCCGTGTCAGAGCTGAGTCTGACCGTGTCGGAGCTGAGACTGGCCGTGTCGGTGCTGAGACTCGTCATGTCAGAGCTGAGACTGGCCGTGTCAGAGCTGAGACTGGCTTTGTCAGAGCTGAGACTGGCCGTGTCAGAGCTGAGACTCGCCGTGTCAGAGATGAGATTCGTCACGTTAGAGCTGAGACTGGCCGTGTCGGACCTGAGACTGGCCGTGTCAGAGCTGAGATTCGCCGTGTCAGAGCTGAGACTGGCCGTGTCAGAGCTGAGACTGGCCGTGTCAGAGCTGAGACTGGTCATGTCAGAGCTGAGACTGGCCATATCAGAGCTGAGACTGGCCGTGTCAGAGCTGAGACTGGCCGTATCAGAGCTGAGACTGGTCGTGTCAGAGCTGAGATTGGCCGTGTCGGAGTTGAGACTGGCCGTGTCAGACCTGAGACTGGCCGTGTCAGAGCTGAGAGTGGCCGTATCAGAGCTGAGACTGGCCGTCAGAGCTGAGATTGGCCGTGTCCGAGCTGAGACTGGCTGTGTCGGAGTTGAAACTCGTCGTGTCAGAGCTGAGATGGGCCGTGTTGGAGCTGAGACGCGATGTTTCAGAACTGATATGGGCCGAGACAGAGCAGAGACTAGCCGTGTCGGAACTGAGACACCGTGACAAAGCTGAGACTGGTCTTGTCGGAGCTGAGACTGGCCGTGTCAGAGCTGAGACTGGCCGTGTCAGAGCTGAGACTGGCAATGTCAGAGTTGAGATTCGCCATGTCTGAGCTGAGACTGGCCGTGTCAGAGCTGAGACTCGCCGTGTCAGAGCTGAGACTGGCCGTTTCGGAGCTGAGAATCGTCGTGTCAAAGCTGAGATTCGTCACTTCAGAGTTGAGACTGACCGTGTTGGACCTGAGACTGGCCGTGTCAGAGCTGAGATTCGCCGTGTCAGAGCTGAGACTGGCCGTGGCAGAGCTGAGACTGGCCGCGTCAGAGCTGAGACTGGTCATGTCAGAGCTGAGATTGGCCGTATCAGAGCTGAGACTGGCCGTGTCAGAGCTGAGACTGGCCGTATCAGAGCTGAGACTGGTCGTGTCAGAGCTGAGATTGGCCGTGTCAGTACTGAGACTCGTTGTGTCAGAGCTGAGACTGGCCGTGTCAGAGCTGAGACTGGCCGTGTCGGAGTTGAGACTGGCCGTGTCAGACCTGAGACTCGTCGTGTCAGAGCTGAGATTGGCCGTGTCGGAGCTGAGACTCGTCGTGTCAGAACTGAGACGGGCCGAGAGAGAGCAGAGACTGGCCGTGACGGAGCTGAGACTCACCGTGACAAAGCTGAGACTGGCCTTGGCGGAGCTGAGACTGGTCATGTCAGAGCTGAGACTGGCCGTGTCAGAGCTGAGACTGGTCATGTCAGAGCTGAGACTGGCAGTGTCAGAGCTGAGACTGGCCGTGTCTGAGCTGAGAGTGGCCGTGTCAGAGCTGAGACTGGCCGTGTCAGAGCTTAGACTGGCCGCGTCAGAGCTGAGACTGGCCGTGTCAGAGCTTAGACTGGCCGCGTCAGAGCTGAGACTGGCCGTGTCAGAGCTGAGACTGTCCGTGTCGGCGCTGAGACTGGCCGTGTCAGAGCTGAGACTCGCCGTGTCGGAGCTGAGAATGTCCGTGTCGGCGCTGAGACTGGCTGTGTCAGAGCTGAAACTCGTCGTGTCAGAGCTGAGATTGGCCGTGTCGGAGCTGAGACTCGTTGTGTCAGAACTGAGACGGGCCGAGACAGAGCAGAGACTAGCCGTGTCGGAACTGAGACACCGTGACAAAGCTGAGACTGGTCTTGTCGGAGCTGAGAGTAGCAGTGTCGGAGCTGAGACTCGTCGTTTCAGAGGTGAGAATCCCCGTGTCAGACCTGCGACTGGCCGTGTCAGAGCTGAGATTGGACCCGTCAGAGATGAGACTCACCATGTCAGAGATGAGACTCTCCATGTCAGAGCTGAGACTGGCCGTGTCGGAGCTGAGACTCGCCGTGTCAGAGCTGAGACTGTTCGTGTCAGAGCTGAGACTGGCCGTGTCAGAGCTGAGACATGCCGTGTCAGAGCTGAGACTCGTCATGTCAGAGCTGAGACTGGCCGTGTCGGAGCTGAGACTGGCCGTGTCAGTGCTGAGACTGGCCGTGTCGGAGCTGAGACTCGTCATGTCAGAGCTGAGACTGGCCGTGTCAGAGCTGAGACTGGCCGTGTCAGAGCTGAGACTGGCAATGTCAGAGTTGAGATTCGCCATGTCTGAGCTGAGACTGGCCGTGTCAGAGCTGAGACTCGCCGTGTCAGAGCTGAGACTCGCCGTGTCAGAGCTGAGACTCGCCGTGTCAGAGCTGAGACTTGCCGTTTCGGAGCTGAGAATCGTCGTGTCAAAGCTGAGATTCGTCACGTCAGAGTTGAGACTGGCCGTGTTGGACCTGAGACTGGCCGTGTCAGAGCTGAGATTCGCCGTGTCAGAGATGAGACTGGCCGTGGCAGAGCTGAGACTGGCCGCGTCAGAGCTGAGACTGGTCATGTCAGAGCTGAGACTGGCCGTGTCAGAGCTGAGACTGGCCGTGTCAGAGCTGAGACTGGCCGTATCAGAGCTGAGACTGGTCGTGTCAGAGCTGAGATTGGCCGTGTCAGTGCTGAGACTCGTTGTGTCAGAGCTGAGACTGGCCGTGTCAGAGCTGAGACTGGCCGTATCAGAGCTGAGACTGGTCGTGTCAGAGCTGAGATTGGCCGTGTCAGTACTGAGACTCGTTGTGTCAGAGCTGAGACTGGCCGTGTCAGAGCTGAGACTGGCCGTGTCGGAGTTGAGACTGGCCGTGTCAGACCTGAGACTCGTCGTGTCAGAGCTGAGATTGGCCGTGTCATAGCTGAGACTCGTTTTGTCAGAACTGAGACGGGCCGAGAGAGAGCAGAGACTGGCCGTGTCGGAGCTGAGACTCACCGTGACAAAGCTGAGACTGGCCTTGGCGGAGCTGAGACTGGTCATGTCAGAGCTGAGACTGGCCGTGTCAGAGCTGAGACTGGTCATGTCAGAGCTGAGACTGGCCGTGTCATGGTTGAGATTCGCCATGTCTGAGCTGAGACTGGCGGTGTCAGAGCTGACACTCGCCGTGTCAGAGCTGAGACTCGCCGTGTCAGAGATGAGATTCGTCACGTTAGAGCTGAGACTGGCCGTGTCGGACCTGAGACTGGCCGTGTCAGAGCTGAGATTCGCCGTGTCAGAGCTGAGACTGGCCGTGTCAGAGCTGAGACTGGCCGTGTCAGAGCTGAGACAGGCCGTGTCAGAGCTGAGACTGGTCATGTCAGAGCTGAGACTGGCCATATCAGAGCTGAGACTGGCCGTGTCAGAGCTGAGACTGGCCGTATCAGAGCTGAGATTGGCCGTGTCGGAGTTGAGACTGGCCGTGTCAGACCTGAGACTGGCCGTGTCAGAGCTGAGAGTGGCCGTATCAGAGCTGAGACTGGCCGTGTCAGAGCTGAGATTGGCCGTGTCCGAGCTGAGACTGGCTGTGTCGGAGTTGAAACTCGTCGTGTCGGAGCTGAGACGCGATGTTTCAGAACTGATATGGGCCGAGACAGAGCAGAGACTAGCCGTGTCGGAATTGAGACACCGTGACAAAGCTGAGACTGGTCTTGTCGGAGCTGAGACTAGCAGTGTCGGAGCTGAGACTCGTCGTTTCAGAGGTGAGAATCCCCGTGTCAGACCTGCGACTGGCCGTGTCAGAGCTGAGATTGGACCCGTCAGAGATGAGAATCTCCATGTCAGAGATGAGACTCTCCATGTCAGAGCTGAGACTGGCCGTTTCAGAGCTGAGACTGGTCGTGTCAGAGCTGAGACTGGCCGTGTCAGAGCTGAGACTTGCCGTGTCAGAGCTGAGACATGCCGTGTCAGAGCTGAGACTCGTCATGTCAGAGCTGAGACTGGCCGTGTCGGAGCTGAGACTGGCCGTGTTGGAGCTGAGACTCGTCATGTCAGAGCTGAGACTGGCCGTGTCAGAGCTGAGACTGGCCGTGTCAGAGCTGAGACTGGCCGTGTCTGAGATGAGACTGGCCGTGTCAGAGCTGAGATTCCCCGTGACAGAGCAGAGACTGGCCGTGTCAGAGCTGAGTCTGACCGTGTCGGAGCTGAGACTGGCCGTGTCGGTGCTGAGACTCGTCATGTCAGAGCTGAGACTGGCCGTGTCAGAGCTGAGACTGGCTTTGTCAGAGCTGAGACTGGCCGTGTCAGAGCTGAGACTGGCCGTGTCAGAGCTGAGACTGGTCATGTCAGAGCTGAGACTGGCCATATCAGAGCTGAGACTGGCCGTGTCAGAGCTGAGACTGGCCGTATCAGAGCTGAGACTGGTCGTGTCAGAGCTGAGATTGGCCGTGTCGGAGTTGAGACTGGCCGTGTCAGACCTGAGACTGGCCGTGTCAGAGCTGAGAGTGGCCGTATCAGAGCTGAGACTGGCCGTGTCAGAGCTGAGATTGGCCGTGTCCGAGCTGAGACTGGCTGTGTCGGAGTTGAAACTCGTCGTGTCAGAGCTGAGATTGGCCGTGTCGGAGCTGAGACGCGATGTTTCAGAACTGATATGGGCCGAGACAGAGCAGAGACTAGCCGTGTCGGAACTGAGACACCGTGACAAAGCTGAGACTGGTCTTGTCGGAGCTGAGACTGGCCGTGTCAGAGCTGAGACTGGCCGTGTCAGAGCTGAGACTGGCAATGTCAGAGTTGAGATTCGCCATGTCTGAGCTGAGACTGGCCGTGTCAGAGCTGAGACTGGCCGTTTCGGAGCTGAGAATCGTCGTGTCAAAGCTGAGATTCGTCACGTCAGAGTTGAGACTGACCGTGTTGGACCTGAGACTGGCCGTGTCAGAGCTGAGATTCGCCGTGTCAGAGCTGAGACTGGCCGTGGCAGAGCTGAGTCTGGCCGCGTCAGAGCTGAGACTGGTCATGTCAGAGCTGAGATTGGCCGTATCAGAGCTGAGACTGGCCGTGTCAGAGCTGAGACTGGCCGTATCAGAGCTGAGACTGGTCGTGTCAGAGCTGAGATTGGCCGTGTCAGTACTGAGACTCGTTGTGTCAGAGCTGAGACTGGCCGTGTCAGAGCTGAGACTGGCCGTGTCGGAGTTGAGACTGGCCGTGTCAGACCTGAGACTCGCCGTGTCAGAGCTGAGATTGGCCGTGTCGGAGCTGAGACTCGTCGTGTCAGAACTGAGACGGGCCGAGAGAGAGCAGAGACTGGCCGTGACGGAGCTGAGACTCACCGTGACAAAGCTGAGACTGGCCTTGGCGGAGCTGAGACTGGTCATGTCAGAGCTGAGACTGGCCGTATCAGAGCTGAGACCGGCCGTGTCAAAGCTGAGACTGGCCGTGTCAGAGCTGAGACTGGCCGTGTCAGAGCTGAGACTGGTCGTGTCAGAGCTGAGATTGGCCGTGTCAGAGCTGAGACCCTTTGTGTCAGAGCTGAGAATGGCCGTGTCGGAGTTGAGAATGGCCGTGTCAGACCTGAGACTCGTCGTGTCAGAGCTGAGATTGTCCGTGTCGGAGCTGAGACTCGTCGTGTCAGAACTGAGACGGGCCGAGAAAGAGCAGAGACTGGCCATGTCGGAGCTGAGACTGGTCCTGTCAGATCTGAGACTGGCAGTGTCAGAGCTGAGACTGGCAGTGTCAGAGCTGAGACTGGCCGTGTCTGAGCTGAGAGTGGCCGTGTCAGAGCTTAGACTGGCCGCGTCAGAGCTGAGACTGGCCGTGTCAGAGCTTAGACTGGCCGCGTCAGAGCTGAGACTGGCCGTGTCAGAGCTGAGACTGTCCGTGTCGGCGCTGAGACTGGCCGTGTCAGAGCTGAGACTCGCCGTGTCGGAGTTGAGACTGGCCGTGTCAGACCTGAGACTCGTCGTGTCAGAGCTGAGATTGGCCGTGTCGGAGCTGAGACTCGTCGTGTCAGAACTGAGACGGGCCGAGAGAGAGTAGAGACTGGCCGTGACGGAGCTGAGACTCACCGTGACAAAGCTGAGACTGGCCTTGGCGGAGCTGAGACTGGTCATGTCAGAGCTGAGACTGGCCGTATCAGAGCTGAGACCGGCCGTGTCAAAGCTGAGACTGGCCGTGTCAGAGCTGAGACTGGCCGTGTCAGAGCTGAGACTGGTCGTGTCAGAGCTGAGATTGGCCGTGTCAGAGCTGAGACCCTTTGTGTCAGAGCTGAGAATGGCCGTGTCGGAGTTGAGAATGGCCGTGTCAGACCTGAGACTCGTCGTGTCAGAACAGAGACGGGCCGAGAAAGAGCAGAGACTGGCCATGTCGGAGCTGAGACTGGTCCTGTCAGATCTGAGACTGGCAGTGTCAGAGCTGAGACTCACCGTGACAAAGCTGAGACTGGCCTTGGCGGAGCTGAGACTGGTCATGTCAGAGCTGAGACTGGCCGTGTCAGAACTGAGACTGGTCATGTCAGAGCTGAGACTGGCAGTGTCAGAGCTGAGACTGGCCGTGTCTGAGCTGAGAGTGGCCGTGTCAGAGCTTAGACTGGCCGCTTCAGAGCTGAGACTGGCCGTGTCAGAGGTTAGACTGGCCGCGTCAGAGCTGAGACTGGCCGTGTCAGAGCTGAGACTGTCCGTGTCGGCGCTGAGACTGGCCGTGTCAGAGCTGAGACTCGCCGTGTCGGAGCTGAGAATGTCCGTGTCGGCGCTGAGACTGGCTGTGTCAGAGCTGAAACTCGTCGTGTCAGAGCTGAGATTGGCCGTGTCGGAGCTGAGACTCGTTGTGTCAGAACTGAGACGGGCCGAGACAGAGCAGAGACTAGCCGTGTCGGAACTGAGACACCGTGACAAGCTGAGACTGGTCTTGTCGGAGCTGAGACTAGCAGTGTCGGAGCTGAGACTCGTCGTTTCAGAGGTGAGAATCCCCGTGTCAGACCTGCGACTGGCCGTGTCAGAGCTGAGATTGGACCCGTCAGAGATGAGACTCACCATGTCAGAGATGAGACTCTCCATGTCAGAGGTGAGACTGGCCGTTTCGGAGCTGAGACTCGCCGTGTCAGAGCTGAGACTGTTCGTGTCAGAGCTGAGACTGGCCGTGGCAGAGCTGAGACTGGCCGTGTCAGAGCTGAGACTCGTCATGTCAGAGCTGAGACTGGCCGTATCAGAGCTGAGACTGGCCGTGTCAGAGCTGAGACTGGCCGTTTCAGAGCTGAGACTGGTCGTGTCAGAGCTGAGATTGGCCGTGTCAGTGCTGAGACTCGTTGTGTCAGAGCTGAGACTGGCCGTGTCAGAGCTGAGACTGGCCGTGTCGGAGTTGAGACTGGCCGTGTCAGACCTGAGACTCGTCGTGTCAGAGCTGAGATTGGCCGTGTCGGAGCTGAGACTCGTCGTGTCAGAACTGAGACGGGCCGAGAGAGAGCAGAGACTGGCCGTGTCGGAGCTGAGACTCACCGTGACAAAGCTGAGACTGGCCTTGGCGGTGCTGAGACTCGTCATGTCAGAGCTGAGACTGGCCGTGTCAGAGCTGAGACTGGTCATGTCAGAGCTGAGACTGGCCGTGTCATGGTTGAGATTCGCCATGTCTGAGCTGAGACTGGCCGTGTCAGAGCTGAGACTCGCCGTGTCAGAGCTGAGACTCGCCGTGTCAGAGATGAGATTCGTCACGTTAGAGCTGAGACTGGCCGTGTCGGACCTGAGACTGGCCGTGTCAGAGCTGAGATTCGCCGTGTCAGAGCTGAGACTGGCCATGTCAGAGCTGAGACTGGCCGTGTCAGAGCTGAGACTGGTCATGTCAGAGCTGAGACTGGCCATATCAGAGCTGAGACTGGCCGTGTCAGAGCTGAGACTGGCCGTATCAGAGCTGAGACTGGTCGTGTCAGAGCTGAGATTGGCCATGTCGGAGTTGAGACTGGCCGTGTCAGACCTGAGACTGGCCGTGTCAGAGGTGAGAGTGGCCGTATCAGAGCTGAGACTGGCCGTGTCAGAGCTGAGATTGGCCGTGTCCGAGCTGAGACTGGCTGTGTCGGAGTTGAAACTCGTCGTGTCAGAGCTGAGAATGGCCGTGTCGGAGCTGAGACGCGATGTGTCAGAACTGATATGGGGCGAGACAGAGCAGAGACTAGCCGTGTCGGAACTGAGACACCGTGACAAAGCTGAGACTGGCCTTGTCGGAGCTGAGACTAGCAGTGTCGGAGCTGAGACTCGTCGTTTCAGAGGTGAGAATCCCCGTGTCAGACCTGCGACTGGCTGTGTCAGAGCTGAGATTGGACCCGTCAGAGATGAGAATCTCCATGTCAGAGGTGAGACTGTTCGTGTCAGAGCTGAGACATGCCGTGTCAGAGCTGAGACATGCCGTGTCAGAGCTGAGACTCGTCATGCCAGAGCTGAGTCTGACCGTGTCGGAGCTGAGACTGGCCGTGTCGGTGCTGAGACTCGTCATGTCAGAGCTGAGACTGGCCGTGTCAGAGCTGAGACTGGCTTTGTCAGAGCTGAGACTGGCCGTGTCAGAGTTGAGATTCGCCATGTCTGAGCTGAGACTGGCCGTGTCAGAGCTGAGACTCGCCGTGTCAGAGCTGAGACTTGCCGTTTCGGAGCTGAGACTCGCCGTATCAGAGCTGAGACTGGCCATGGCAGAGCTGAGAATGGTCATGTCAGAGCTGAGACTGGCCGTGTCAGAGCTGAGGCTGGCCGTATCAGAGCTGAGACTGGTAGTGTCAGAGCTGAGATTGGCCGTGTCAGTGCTGAGACTCGTTGTGTCAGAGCTGAGACTGGCCGTGTCAGAGCTGAGACTGGCCGTGTCGGAGTTGAGACTGGCCGTGTCAGAGCTGAGACTCGTCGTGTCAGAGCTGAGATTGGCCGTGTCGGAGCTGAGACTCGTCGTGTCAGAACTGAGACGGGCCTTAGAGAGCAGAGACTGGCCGTGTCGGAGCTGAGACTCACCGTGACAAAGCTGAGACTGGCCTTGTCGGAGCTGAGACTCGTCGTTTCAGAGGTGAGACTCCCCGTGTCAGACCTGCGACTGGCCGTGTCAGAGCTGAGACTGGCCGTGTCAGAGCTGAGACTGGCCGTGTCATGGTTGAGATTCGCCGTGTCAGAGCTGAGACTCGCCGTGTCAGAGATGAGATTCGTCACGTTAGAGCTGAGACCGGCCGTGTCGGACCTGAGACTGGCCGTGTCAGAGCTGAGATTCGCCGTGTCAGAGCTGAGACTGGCCGTGTCAGAGCTGAGACTGGCCGTGTCAGAGCAGAGACTGGCCGTGTCAGAGCTGAGACTGGTCATGTCAGAGCTGAGACTGGCCGTATCAGAGCTGAGACTGGCCGTGTCAGAGCTGAGACTGGCCGTGTCAGAGCTGAGACTGGTCGTGTCAGAGCTGAGACTGGCCGTATCAGAGCTGAGACTGGCCGGGTCAGAGCTGAGACTGGCCGTATCAGAGCTGAGACTGGCCGTGTCAGAGCTGAGATTGGCCGTGTCAGAGCTGAGACTGGCCGTGTCAGAGCTGAGATTCGCCGTGTCAGAGCTGAGACTGGCCATGTCAGAGCTGAGACTGGCCGTGTCAGAGCTGAGACTGGTCATGTCAGAGCTGAGACTGGCCATATCAGAGCTGAGACTGGCCGTGTCAGAGCTGAGACTGGCCGTATCAGAGCTGAGACTGGTCGTGTCAGAGCTGAGATTGGCCATGTCGGAGTTGAGACTGGCCGTGTCAGACCTGAGACTGGCCGTGTCAGAGGTGAGAGTGGCCGTATCAGAGCTGAGACTGGCCGTGACAGAGCTGAGATTGGCCGTGTCCGAGCTGAGACTGGCTGTGTCGGAGTTGAAACTCGTCGTGTCAGAGCTGAGAATGGCCGTGTCGGAGCTGAGACGCGATGTGTCAGAACTGATATGGGGCGAGACAGAGCAGAGACTAGCCGTGTCGGAACTGAGACACCGTGACAAAGCTGACACTGGCCTTGTCGGAGCTGAGACTAGCAGTGTCGGAGCTGAGACTCGTCGTTTCAGAGGTGAGAATCCCCGTGTCAGACCTGCGACTGGCCGTGTCAGAGCTGAGATTGGACCCGTCAGAGATGAGAATCTCCATGTCAGAGGTGAGACTGTTCGTGTCAGAGCTGAGACATGCCGTGTCAGAGCTGAGACATGCCGTGTCAGAGCTGAGACTCGTCATGCCAGAGCTGAGTCTGACCGTGTCGGAGCTGAGACTGGCCGTGTCGGTGCTGAGACTCGTCATGTCAGAGCTGAGACTGGCCGTGTCAGAGCTGAGACTGGCTTTGTCAGAGCTGAGACTGGCCGTGTCAGAGCTGAGACTGGCCGTGTCAGAGCTGAGACTGGCCGTGTCAGAGCTGAGGCTGGCTGTATCAGAGCTGAGACTGGTAGTGTCAGAGCTGAGATTGGCCGTGTCAGTGCTGAGACTCGTTGTGTCAGAGCTGAGACTGGCCGTGTCAGAGCTGAGACTGGCCGTGTCGGAGTTGAGACTGGCCGTGTCAGAGCTGAGACTCGTCGTGTCAGAGCTGAGATTGGCCGTGTCGGAGCTGAGACTCGTCGTGTCAGAACTGAGACGGGCCTTAGAGAGCAGAGACTGGCCGTGTCGGAGCTGAGACTCACCGTGACAAAGCTGAGACTGGCCTTGTCGGAGCTGAGACTCGTCGTTTCAGAGGTGAGACTCCCCGTGTCAGACCTGCGACTGGCCGTGTCAGAGCTGAGACTGGCCGTGTCAGAGCTGAGACTGGCCGTGTCATGGTTGAGATTCGCCGTGTCAGAGCTGAGACTCGCCGTGTCAGAGATGAGATTCGTCACGTTAGAGCTGAGACCGGCCGTGTCGGACCTGAGACTGGCCGTGTCAGAGCTGAGATTCGCCGTGTCAGAGCTGAGACTGGCCGTGTCAGAGCTGAGACTGGCCGTGTCAGAGCAGAGACTGGCCGTGTCAGAGCTGAGACTGGCCGTTTCAGAGCTGAGACTGGTCATGTCAGAGCTGAGACTGGCCGTATCAGAGCTGAGACTGGCCGTGTCAGAGCTGAGACTGGCCGTGTCAGAGCTGAGACTGGTCGTGTCAGAGCTGAGACTGGCCGTATCAGAGCTGAGACTGGCCGGGTCAGAGCTGAGACTGGCCGTATCAGAGCTGAGACTGGCCGTGTCAGAGCTGAGATTGGCCGTGTCAGAGCTGAGACTCGTTGTGTGAGAGCTGAGACTGGCCGTGTCAGAGCTGAGACTGGCCGTGTCAGAGCTTGAGAGTCGTCGTGTCAAAGCTGAGATTGGCCGTGTCGGAGCTGAGACTCGTCGTGTCAGAACTGAGACTGGCCGAGAGAGAGCAGAGACTGGCTGTGTCGGAGCTGAGACTCACCGTGACAAAGCTGAGACTGGCCTTGTCGTAGCTGACACTCGTCCTTTCAGAGGTGAGACTCCCCGTGTCAGTCCTGCGACTGGCCGTGTCAGAGCTGAGACTCGCCGTTTCGGAGCTGAGACTGGCCATGACAGAGCTGAGACTGGCCATGTCAGAGCTGAGACTGGCCGTGTCAGAGCTGAGACTGGCCTTGTCAGAGCTGAGACTGCCCGTGTCAGAGCTGAGACTGGCCGTGTCAGAGCTGAGACTGGCCGTGTCGGAGCTGAGGTTCGCCGTGTCAGAGCTGAGAATGGCCGTGTCAGAGCTGAGATTCGCCGTGTCAGAGCTGAGATTGGCCGTGTCAGAGCTGAGACTGGCCGTGTCAGAGCTTAGACTGGCCGCGTCAGAGCTGAGACTGGCCTTGTCAGAGCTGAGACTGGCCGTGTCAGAGCTGAGACTCGCCGTGTCAGAGCAGAGAATGGCCGTGTCAGAGCTGAGACTGGCCGTGTCAGAGCTGAGAATGGCCATGTAAGAGCTGAGAATGGCCGTGTCAGAGCTGAGACTGGCCCTGTCAGAGCTGAGACTGGCCTTGTCAGAGCTGAGAATGGCCGTGTCAGAGCTGAGACTCGCCGTGTCGGAGCTGAGACTGTCCGTGTCGGCGCTGAGACTGGCTGTGTCTGAGCTGAAACTCGTCGTGTCAGAGCTGAGAGTGGCCGTGTCGGAGATGAGACTCGTTGTGTCAGAACTGAGACGGGCCGAGACAGAGCAGAGACTCGCCGTGTCGGATCTGAGACACCGTGACAAAGCTGAGACTGGTCTTGTCGGAGCTGAGACTAGCAGTGTCGGAGCTGAGACTCGTCGTTTCAGAGGTGAGAATCCCCGTGTCAGACCTGCGACTGGCCGTGTCAGAGCTGAGATTGGACCCGTCAGAGATGAGAATCTCCATGTCAGAGATGAGACTCTCCACGTCAGAGGTGAGACTGGCCGTTTCGGAGCTGAGTCTGACCGTGTCGGAGCTGAGACTGGCCGTGTCGGTGCTGAGACTGGCCATGTCAGAGTTGAGATTCGCCATGTCTGAGCTGAGACTGGCCGTGTCAGAGCTGAGACTCGCCGTGTCAGAGCTGAGACTTGCCGTTTCGGAGCTGAGAATCGTGTCAGAGCTGAGACTCGCCGTATCAGAGCTGAGATTCGTCACGTCAGAGTTGAGACTGACGGTGTCGGACCTGAGACTGACCGTGTCAGAGCTGAGATTCGCCGTGTCAGAGCTGAGACTGGCCGTGTCAGAGCTGAGACTGGCCGTGTCAGAGCTGAGACTGGTCATGTCAGAGCTGAGACTGGCCGTGTCATGGTTGAGATTCGCCATGTCTGAGCTGAGACTGTCCGTGTCAGAGCTGAGACTGGCCGTGTCAGAGCTGAGACTGGTCATGTCAGAGCTGAGACTGGCCATATCAGAGCTGAGACTGGCCGTGTCAGAGCTGAGACTGGCCGTATCAGAGCTGAGACTGGTCGTGTCAGAGCTGAGATTGGCCGTGTCAGTGCTGAGACTCGTTGTGTCAGAGCTGAGACTGGCCGTGTCAGAGCTGAGATTCGCCGTGTCAGAGCTGAGACTGGCCGTGTCAGAGCTGAGACTGGCCGTGTCAGAGCTGAGACTGGTCATGTCAGAGCTGAGACTGGCCATATCAGAGCTGAGACTGGCCGTGTCAGAGCTGAGACTGGCCGTATCAGAGCTGAGACTGGTCGTGTCAGAGCTGAGATTGGCCGTGTCAGTGCTGAGACTCGTTGTGTCAGAGCTGAGACTGGCCGTGTCAGAGCTGAGACTGGCCCTGTCGGAGTTGAGACTGGCCGTGTCAGACCTGAGACTCGTCGTGTCAGAGCTGAGATTGGCCGTGTCGGAGCTGAGACTCGTCGTGTCAGAACTGAGACGGGCCGAGAGAGAGCAGAGACTGGCCGTGTCGGAGCTGAGACTCACCGTGTCAAAGCTGAGACTGGCCTTGGCGGAGCTGAGACTGGTCATGTCAGAGCTGAGACTGGCCGTGTCAGAGCTGAGACTGGTCATGTCAGAGCTGAGACTGGCCGCATCAGAGCTGAGACTGGCCGTGTCAGAGCTGAGACCCGTTGTGTCAGAGCTGAGACTGGCCGTGTCAGAGCTGAGACTGGCCGTGTCAGAGTTGAGATTGGCCGTGTCAGACCTGAGACTCGTCGTGTCAGAGCTGAGATTGGCCGTGTCGGAGGTGAGACTCGTCGTGTCAGAACTGAGACTGGCCTTGTCGGAGCTGAGACTCGTCGTTTCAGAGGTGAGACTCCCCGTGTCAGACCTGCGACTGGCCGTGTCAGAGGCGAGACGGGCCGTGTCAGAGCTGAGACTGGCCGTGTCATGGTTGAGATTCGCCATATCTGAGCTGAGACTGGCCGTGTCAGAGCTGAGACTCGCCGTGTCAGAGATGAGATTCGTCACGTTAGAGCTGAGACCAGCCGTGTCGGACCTGAGACTGGCCGTGTCAGAGCTGAGATTCGCCGTGTCAGAGCTGAGACTGGCCGTGTCAGAGCTGAGACTGGCCGTGTCAGAGCTGAGACTGGTCATGTCAGAGCTGAGACTGGCCATATCAGAGCTGAGACTGGCCGTGCCAGAGCTGAGACTGGCCGTGTCGGAGCTGAGACTGGCCGTGTCGGAGTTGAGACTGGCCGTGTCAGAGCTGAGACTGGCCGTGTCAGAGCTGAGACTGGCCATGTCAGAGTTGAGATTCGCCATGTCTGAGCTGAGACTGGCCGTGTCAGAGCTGAGACTGGCCGTGTCAGAGCTGAGACTCGCCGTATCAGAGCTGAGATTCGTCACGTCAGAGTTGAGACTGACGGTGTTGGACCTGAGACTGACCGTGTCAGAGCTGAGATTCGCCGTGTCAGAGCTGAGACTGGCCGTGTCAGAGCTGAGACTGGTCATGTCAGAGCTGAGACTGGCCGTGTCATGGTTGAGATTCGCCATGTCTGAGCTGAGACTGGCCGTGTCAGAGCTGAGACTGGCCGTGTCAGAGCTGAGACTGGTCATGTCAGAGCTGAGACTGGCCGTGTCAGAGCTGAGACTGGTCATGTCAGAGCTGAGACTGGCCGTATCAGAGCTGAGACTGGCCGTGTCAGAGCTGAGACTGGCCGTGTCAGAGGTGAGACTGGTCATGTCTGAGCTGAGACTGGCCGTATCAGAGCTGAGACTGGCCGTATCAGAGCTGAGACTGGCCGTGTCAGAGCTGAGACTGGCCGTATCAGAGCTGAGACTGGCCGTGTCAGAACTGAGATTGGCCGTGTCCGAGTTGAGACTGGCTGTGTCGGAGATGAAACTCGTCGTGTCAGAGCTGAGATTGGCCGTGTCGGAGATGAGACTCCTTGTGTCAGAACTGATACGGGCCGAGACAGAGCAGAGACTAGCCGTGTCGGAACTGAGACACCGTGACAAAGCTGAGACTGGCCTTGTCGGAGCTGAGACTAGCAGTGTCGGAGCTGAGACTCGTCGTTTCAGAGGTGAGAATCTCCGTGTCAGACCTGCGACTGGCCGTGTCAGAGCTGAGATTGGACCCATCAGAGATGAGAATCTCCATGTCAGAGATGAGACTCTCCATGTCAGAGGTGAGACTGGCCGTTTCGGAGCTGAGACTCGCCGTGTCAGAGCTGAGACTGGCCGTGTCAGAGCTGAGACTGGCCGTGTCAGAGCTGAGACTGGCCGTGTCGGAGCTGAGACTGTCCGCGTCAGAGCTGAGACTGGCCGTGTCGGAGCTGAGACTGGCCGTGTCAGACCTGCGACTGGCCATGTCAGAGCTGAGATTGGACCCGTCAGAGATGAGACTCTCCATGTCAGAGATGAGACTGGTCGTGTCAGAGATGAGACTGGCCGTGTCAGAGCTGAGACTCGTCATGTCAGAGCTGAGACTTGCCGTGTCGGAGCTGAGACTGGCCGTGTCGGAGCTGAGACTCGTCATGTCAGAGCTGAGACTGGCCGTGTCAGAGCTGAGACTGGCCGTGTCAGAGCTGAGACTCGTCATGTCAGAGCTGAGACTGGCCGTGTCAGAGCTGAGACTGGCCGTGTCAGAGTGAGACTGGCCGTGTCAGAGCTGAGATTCCCCGCGACAGAGCAGAGACTCGCCGTGTCAGAGCTGAGTCTGACCGTGTCGGAGCTGAGACTCGTCATGTCAGAGCTGAGACTGGCCGTGTCAGAGCTGAGACTGGCTTTGTCAGAGCTGAGACTGGCCGTGTCAGAGTTGAGATTCGCCATGTCTGAGCTGAGACTGGCCGTGTCAGAGCTGAGACTCGCCGTTTCAGAGTTGAGACTTGCCGTTTCGGAGCTGAGAATTGTCGTGTCAGAGCTGAGACTCGCCGTATCAGAGCTGAGATTCGTCACGTCAGAGTTGAGACTGCCCGTGTCGGACCTGAGACTGGCCGTGTCAGAGCTGTGATTCGCCGTGTCAGAGCTGAGACTGGCCGTGGCAGAGCTGAGACTGGCCGCGTCAGAGCTGAGAATGGTCATGTCAGAGCTGAGATTGGCCGTGTCAGAGCTGAGACTGGCCGTGTCGGAGCTGAGAGTGGCCGTAACAGATCTGAGATTGGTCGTGTCAGAGCTGAGATTGGCCGTGTCAGTGCTGAGACCCGTTGTGTCAGAGCTGAGACTGGCCGTGTCAGAGCTGAGACTGGCCGTGTCGGAGTTGAGATTGGCCGTGTCAGACCTGAGACTCGTCGTGTCAGAGCTGAGATTGGCCGTGTCGGAGGTGAGACTCGTCGTGTCAGAACTGAGACTGGCCTTGTCGGAGCTGAGACTCGTCGTTTCAGAGGTGAGACTCCCCGTGTCAGACCTGCGACTGGCCGTGTCAGAGCCGAGACGGGCCGTGTCAGAGCTGAGACTGGCCGTGTCATGGTTGAGATTCGCCATATCTGAGCTGAGACTGGCCGTGTCAGAGCTGACACTCGCCGTGTCAGAGCTGAGGCTCGCCGTGTCAGAGATGAGATTCGTCACGTTAGAGCTGAGACCGGCCGTGTCGGACCTGAGACTGGCCGTGTCAGAGCTGAGATTCGCCGTGTCAGAGCTGAGACTGGCCGTGTCAGAGCTGAGACTGGCCGTGTCAGAGCTGAGACTGGTCATGTCAGAGCTGAGACTGGCCATATCAGAGCTGAGACTGGCCGTGCCAGAGCTGAGACTGGCCGTGTCGGAGCTGAGACTGGCCGTGTCGGAGTTGAGACTGGCCGTGTCAGAGCTGAGACTGGCCGTGTCAGAGCTGAGACTGGCCATGTCAGAGTTGAGATTCGCCATGTCTGAGCTGAGACTGGCCGTGTCAGAGCTGAGACTGGCCGTGTCAGAGCTGAGACTCGCCGTGTCAGAGCTGAGACTTGCCGTTTCGGAGCTGAGAATCGTGTCAGAGCTGAGACTCGCCGTATCAGAGCTGAGATTCGTCACGTCAGAGTTGAGACTGACGGTGTTGGACCTGAGACTGACCGTGTCAGAGCTGAGATTCGCCGTGTCAGAGCTGAGACTGGCCGTGTCAGAGCTGAGACTGGCCGTGTCAGAGCTGAGACTGGTCATGTCAGAGCTGAGACTGGCCGTGTCATGGTTGAGATTCGCCATGTCTGAGCTGAGACTGTCCGTGTCAGAGCTGAGACTGGCCGTGTCAGAGCTGAGACTGGTCAAGTCAGAGCTGAGACTGGCCATATCAGAGCTGAGACTGGCCGTGTCAGAGCTGAGACTGGCCGTATCAGAGCTGAGACTGGTCGTGTCAGAGCTGAGATTGGCCGTGTCAGTGCTGAGACTCGTTGTGTCAGAGCTGAGACTGGCCGTGTCAGAGCTGAGATTCGCCGTGTCAGAGCTGAGACTGGCCGTGTCAGAGCTGAGACTGGCCGTGTCAGAGCTGAGACTGGTCATGTCAGAGCTGAGACTGGCCATATCAGAGCTGAGACTGGCCGTGTCAGAGTTGAGACTGCCCGTGTCGGACCTGAGACTGGCCGTGTCAGAGCTGAGATTCGCCGTGTCAGAGCTGAGACTGGCCGTGGCAGAGCTGAGACTGGCCGCGTCAGAGCTGAGAATGGTCATGTCAGAGCTGAGATTGGCCGTGTCAGTGCTGAGACCCGTTGTGTCAGAGCTGAGACTGGCCGTGTCAGAGCTGAGACTGGCCGTGTCGGAGTTGAGATTGGCCGTGTCAGACCTGAGACTCGTCGTATAAGAGCTGAGATTGGCCGTGTCGGAGGTGAGACTCGTCGTGTCAGAACTGAGACTGGCCTTGTCGGAGCTGAGACTCGTCGTTTCAGAGGTGAGACTCCCCGTGTCAGACCTGCGACTGGCCGTGTCAGAGCCGAGACGGGCCGTGTCAGAGCTGAGACTGGCCGTGTCAGGTTGAGATTCGCCATATCTGAGCTGAGACTGGCCGTGTCAGAGCTGAGACTTGCCGTGTCAGAGCTGAGACTCGCCGTGTCAGAGATGAGATTCGTCACGTTAGAGCTGAGACCGGCCGTGTCGGACCTGAGACTGGCCGTGTCAGAGCTGAGATTTGCCGTGTCAGAGCTGAGACTGGCCGTGTCAGAGCTGAGACTGGCCGTGTCAGAGCTGAGACTGGTCATGTCAGAGCTGAGACTGGCCATATCAGAGCTGAGACTGGCCGTGCCAGAGCTGAGACTGGCCGTGTCGGAGCTGAGACTGGCCGTGTCGGAGTTGAGACTGGCCGTGTCAGACCTGAGACTCGTCGTGTCAGAGCTGAGATTGGCCGTGTCGGAGCTGAGACTCGTCGTGTCAGAACTGAGACTGGCCGAGAGAGAGCAGAGACTGGCCGTGTCGGAGCTGAGACTCACCGTGACAAAGCTGAGACTGGCCTTGGTAGAGCTGAGAATGGTCATGTCAGAGCTGAGACTGGCCATGTCAGAGCTGTGACTGGCCGAGTCAGAGCTGAGACTGGTCATGTCAGAGCTGAGACTGGCCGTGTCAGAGCTGAGACTGGTCATGTCAGAGCTGAGACTGGCCGTATCAGAGCTGAGACTGGCCGTGTCAGAGCTGAGACTGGCCGTATCAGAGCTGAGACTGGCCGTGTCAGAGCTGAGATTGGCCGTGTCAGAGCTGAGATTGGCTGTGTCAGAGCTGAGACTCGCTATGTCAGAGCTGAGACTCGCCATGTCAGAGATGAGACTGGCTATGTCAGAGCTGAGACTGGCTGCGTCAGAGCTGAGACTGGCCGCGTCAGAGCTGAGACTGGCCGTGTCAGAGCTGAGACTGGCCATGTCAGAGCTGAGACTCGCCGTGTCGGAGCTGAGACTGGCCATGTCAGAGCTGAGACTGGCCGTGTCAGAGCTGAGACTGGCCGTGTTGGAGCTGAGACTGGCTGTGTCGGAGCTGAGACTCGTCGTGTCAGAGCTGAGATTGGCCGTGTCAGAGCTAAGACTTGCCGTGTCAGAGCTGAGACTCGTCATGTCAGAGATGAGACTGGCTATGTCAGAGCTGAGACTGGCCGTGTGTGAGCTGAGACTGGCCATGTCAGAACTGAGACTGGCTGCGTCAGAGCTGAGACTGGCCGCGTCAGAGCTGAGACTGGCCGTGTCAGAGCTGAGACTGGCCATGTCAGAGCTGAGACTCGCCGTGTCGGAACTGAGACTGGCCGTGTCGGAGCTGAGACTCGTCATGTCAGAGCTGAGATTGGCCGTGTCAGAGCTGAGACTGGCCGTGTCAGAGCTGAGACTGGCCGTGTCTGTGATGAGACTGGCCGTGTCAGAGCTGAGACTCCCCATGACAGAGCAGAGACTGGCCGTGTCAGAGCTGAGACAGACCGTGTCGGAGCTGAGACTGGCCGTGTCGGAGCAAAGACTCGTCATGTCAGAGATGAGACTGGCTATGTCAGAGCTGAGACTGGCCGTGTGTGAGCTGAGACTGGCCATGTCAGAACTGAGACTGGCTGCGTCAGAGCTGAGACTGGCCGCGTCAGAGCTGAGACTGGCCGTGTCAGAGCTGAGACTGGCCATGTCAGAGCTGAGACTCGCCGTGTCGGAGCTGAGACTGGCCATGTCAGAGCTGAGACTGGCCGTGGCAGAGCTGAGAATGGCCGTGTCGGAGCTGAGACTGGCCGTGTCGGAGCTGAGACTGGCTTAGTCGGAGCTGAGACTCGTCGTGTCAGAGCTGAGATTGGCCGTGTCGGAGCTGAGACTCGTTGTGTCAGAACTGAGACGGGCCGAGACAGAGCAGAGACTAGCCGTGTCGGAACTGAGACACCGTGACAAAGCTGAGACTGGCCTTGTCGGAGCTGAGACTAGCAGTGTCAGAGCTGAGACTCGTCGTTTCAGAGGTGAGAATCTCCGTGTCAGACCTGCGACTGGCCGTGTCAGAGCTGAGATTGGACCCGTCAGAGATGAGAATCTCCATGTCAGAGATGAGAATCTCCATGTCAGAGGTGAGACTGGCCGTTTCGGAGCTGAGACTCGCCGTGTCAGAGCTGAGACTGTTCGTGTCAGAGCTGAGACTGGCCGTGTCAGAGCTGAGACATGCCGTGTCAGAGCTGAGACTCGTCATGTCAGAGCTGAGACTGGCCGTGTCGGAGCTGAGACTCGCCGTGTCGGAGCTGAGACTCGTCATGTCAGAGCTGAGACTGGCCGTGTCAGAGCTGAGACTGGCCGTGTCTGAGATGAGACTGGCCGTGTCAGAGCTGAGATTCCCCGTGACAGAGCAGAGACTGGCCGTGTGAGAGCTGAGTCTGACCGTGTCGGAGCTGAGACTGGCTGTGTCGGTGCTGAGACTCGTCATGTCAGAGCTGAGACTGGCCGTGTCAGAGCTGAGACTGGCTTTGTCAGAGCTGAGACTGGCCGTGTCAGAGTTGAGATTCGCCATGTCTGAGCTGAGACTGGCCGTGTCAGAGCTGAGACTGGCCGTGTCAGAGCTGAGACTTGCCGTTTCGGAGCTGAGAATTGTCGTGTCAGAGCTGAGATTCGTCACGTCAGAGTTGAGACTGCCCGTGTCGGACGTGAGACTGGCCGTGTCAGAGCTGAGATTCGCCGTGTCAGAGCTGAGACTGGCCGTGGCAGAGCTGAGACTGGCCGCGTCAGAGCTGAGAATGGTCATGTCAGAGCTGAGATTGGCCGTGTCAGAGCTGAGACTGGCCGTGTCAGAGCTGAGATTGGCCGTGTCAGTGCTGAGACCCGTTGTGTCAGAGCTGAGACGGGCCGTGTCAGAGCTGAGACTGGCCGTGTCGGAGTTGAGATTGGCCGTGTCAGACCTGAGACTCGTCGTGTCAGAGCTGAGATTGGCCGTGTCGGAGGTGAGACTCGTCGTGTCAGAACTGAGACGGGCCGACAGAGAGCAGAGACTGGCCGTGTCGGAGCTGAGACTCACCGTGACAAAGCTGAGACTGGCCTTGTCGGAGCTGAGACTCGTCGTTTCAGAGGTGAGATTCCCCGTGTCAGACCTGCGACTGGCCGTGTCAGAGCTGAGACGGGCCGTGTCAGAGCTGAGACTGGCCGTGTCATGGTTGAGATTCGCCATATCTGAGCTGAGACTGGCCGTGTCAGAGCTGAGACTCGCCGTGTCAGAGCTGAGACTGGCCGTGTCAGAGATGAGATTCGTCACGTTAGAGCTGAGACCGGCCGTGTCGGACCTGAGACTGGCCGTGTTAGAGCTGAGATTCGCCGTGTCAGAGCTGAGACTGTCCGTGTCAGAGCTGAGACTGGCCGTGTCAGAGCTGAGACTGGTCATGTCAGAGCTGAGACTGGCCATATCAGAGCTGAGACTGGCCGTGCCAGAGCTGAGACTGACCGTGTCGGAGCTGAGACTGGCCGTGTCGGAGTTGAGATTGGCCATGTCAGACCTGAGACTCGTCGTGTCAGAGCTGAGATTGGCTGTGTCAGAGCTGAGACTCGCTATGTCAGAGCTGAGACTCGCCATGTCAGAGATGAGACTGGCTATGTCAGAGCTGAGACTGGCTGCGTCAGAGCTGAGACTGGCCGCGTCAGAGCTGAGACTGGCCGTGTCAGAGCTGAGACTGGCCATGTCAGAGCTGAGACTCGCCGTGTCGGAGCTGAGACTGGCCATGTCAGAGCTGAGACTGGCCGTGTCAGAGCTGAGACTGGCCGTGTTGGAGCTGAGACTGGCTGTGTCGGAGCTGAGACTCGTCGTGTCAGAGCTGAGATTGGCCGTGTAAGAGCTAAGACTTGCCGTGTCAGAGCTGAGACTCGTCATGTCAGAGATGAGACTGGCCGTGTGTGAGCTGAGACTGGCCATGTCAGAACTGAGACTGGCTGCGTCAGAGCTGAGACTGGCCGCGTCAGAGCTGAGACTGGCCGTGTCAGAGCTGAGACTGGCCATGTCAGAGCTGAGACTCGCCGTGTCGGAGCTGAGACTGGCCGTGTCGGAGCTGAGACTCGTCACGTCAGAGCTGAGACTGGCCGTGTCAGAGCTGAGACTGGCCGTGTCAGAGCTGAGACTGGCCGTGTCTGTGATGAGACTGGCCGTGTCAGAGCTGAGACTCCCCGTGACAGAGCAGAGACTGGCCGTGTCAGAGCTGAGACAGACCGTGTCGGAGCTGAGACTGGCCGTGTCGGAGCAAAGACTCGTCATGTCAGAGATGAGACTGGCTATGTCAGAGCTGAGACTGGCCGTGTGTGAGCTGAGACTGGCCATGTCAGAGCTGAGACTGGCTGCGTCAGAGCTGAGACTGGCCGCGTCAGAGCTGAGACTGGCCGTGTCAGAGCTGAGACTGGCCATGTCAGAGCTGAGACTCGCCGTGTCGGAGCTGAGACTGGCCATGTCAGAGCTGAGACTGGCCGTGGCAGAGCTGAGACTGGCCGTGTCGGAGCTGAGACTGGCCGTGTCGGAGCTGAGACTGGCTTAGTCGGAGCTGAGACTCGTCGTGTCAGAGCTGCGATTGGCCGTGTCGGACCAGAGACTCGTTGTGTCAGAACTGAGACGGGCCGAGACAGAGCTGAGACTAGCCGTGTCGGAACTGAGACACCGTGACAAAGCTGAGACTGGCCTTGTCGGAGCTGAGACCAGCAGTGTCGGAGCTGAGACTCGTCATTTCAGAGGTGAGACTCCCCGTGTCAGACCTGCGACTGGCCGTGTCAGAGCTGAGATTGGACCCCTAAGAGATGAGACTCACCATGTCAGAGCTGAGACTGGCCGTGTCGGAGCTGAGACTGGCCGTGTCGGAGCTGAGACTCGTCATGTCAGAGCTGAGACTGGCCGTGTCAGAGCTGAGACTGGCCGTGTCAGAGCTGAGACTGGCCGTGTCAGAGCTGAGACTGGCCGTGTCAGAGCTGAGACTGGCCGTGTCAGAGCTGAGACTGACCGTGTCGGAGCTGAGACTGGCCGTGTCGGAGCTGAGACTCGTCATGTCAGAGCTGAGACTGGCCGTGTCAGAGCTGAGACTGGCCGTGTCTGTGATGAGACTGGCCGTGTCAGAGCTGAGACTCCCCGTGACAAAGCAGAGACTGGCCGTGTCAGAGCTGAGACTGACCGTGTCGGAGCTGAGACTTGCCGTTTCGGAGCTGAGAATCGTCGTGTCAGAACTGAGACGGGCCGACAGAGAGCAGAGACTGGCCGTGTCGGAGCTGAGACTCACCGTGACAAAGATGAGACTGTCCTTGTCGGAGCTGAGACTCGTCGTTTCAGAGGTGAGATTCCCCGTGTCAGACCTGCTTCTGGCCGTGTCAGAGCTGAGACGGGCCGTGTCAGAGCTGAGACTGGCCGTGTCATGGTTGAGATTCGCCATATCTGAGCTGAGACTGGCCGTGTCAGAGCTGAGACTCGCCGTGTCAGAGCTGAGACTCGCCGTGTCAGAGATGAGATTCGTCACGTTAGAGCTGAGACCGGCCGTGTCGGACCTGAGACTGGCCGTGTTAGAGCTGAGATTCGCCGTGTCAGAGCTGAGACTGTCCGTGTCAGAGCTGAGACTGGCCGTGTCAGAGCTGAGACTGGTCATGTCAGAGCTGAGACTGGCCATATCAGAGCTGAGACTGGCCGTGCCAGAGCTGAGACTGACCGTGTCGGAGCTGAGACTGGCCGTGTCGGAGTTGAGACTGGCCATGTCAGACCTGAGACTCGTCGTGTCAGAGCTGAGATTGGCTGTGTCAGAGCTGAGACTCGCTATGTCAGAGCTGAGACTCGCCATGTCAGAGATGAGACTGGCCGTGTCAGAGCTGAGACTGGCTGCGTCAGAGCTGAGACTGGCCGCGTCAGAGCTGAGACTGGCCGTGTCAGAGCTGAGACTGGCCATGTCAGAGCTGAGACTCGCCGTGTCGGAGCTGAGACTGGCCATGTCAGAGCTGAGACTGGCCGTGTCAGAGCTGAGACTGGCCGTGTTGGAGCTGAGACTGGCTGTGTCGGAGCTGAGACTCGTCGTGTCAGAGCTGAGATTGGCCGTGTAAGAGCTAAGACTTGCCGTGTCAGAGCTGAGACTCGTCATGTCAGAGATGAGACTGGCTATGTCAGAGCTGAGACTGGCCGTGTGTGAGCTGAGACTGGCCATGTCAGAACTGAGACTGGCTGCGTCAGAGCTGAGACTGGCCGCGTCAGAGCTGAGACTGGCCGTGTCAGAGCTGAGACTGGCCATGTCAGAGCTGAGACTCGCCGTGTCGGAGCTGAGACTGGCCGTGTCGGAGCTGAGACTCGTCACGTCAGAGCTGAGACTGGCCGTGTCAGAGCTGAGACAGACCGTGTCGGAGCTGAGACTGGCCGTGTCGGAGCAAAGACTCGTCATGTCAGAGATGAGACTGGCTATGTCAGAGCTGAGACTGGCCGTGTGTGAGCTGAGACTGGCCATGTCAGAGCTGAGACTGGCTGCGTCAGAGCTGAGACTGGCCGCGTCAGAGCTGAGACTGGCCGTGTCAGAGCTGAGACTGGCCATGTCAGAGCTGAGACTCGCCGTGTCGGAGCTGAGACTGGCCATGTCAGAGCTGAGACTGGCCGTGGCAGAGCTGAGACTGGCCGTGTCGGAGCTGAGACTGGCCGTGTCGGAGCTGAGACTGGCTTAGTCGGAGCTGAGACTCGTCGTGTCAGAGCTGCGATTGGCCGTGTCGGACCAGAGACTCGTTGTGTCAGAACTGAGACGGGCCGAGACAGAGCTGAGACTGGCCGTGTCGGAGCTGAGACTGGCCTTGTTGGAGCTGAGACTAGCAGTGTCAGAGCTGAGACTCGTCATTTCAGAGGTGAGACTCCCCGTGTCAGACCTGCGACTGGCCGTGTCAGAGCTGAGATTGGACCCCTAAGAGATGAGACTCACCATGTCAGAGCTGAGACTGGCCGTGTCGGAGCTGAGACTGGCCGTGTCGGAGCTGAGACTCGTCATGTCAGAGCTGAGACTGGCCGTGTCAGAGCTGAGACTGGCCGTGTCTGTGATGAGACTGGCCGTGTCAGAGCTGAGACTGGCCGTGTCTGTGATGAGACTGGCCGTGTCAGAGCTGAGACTCCCCGTGACAAAGCAGAGACTGGCCGTGTCAGAGCTGAGACTGACCGTGTCGGAGCTGAGACTGGCCGTTTCGGAGCTGAGATTCGCCGTGTCAGAGCTGAGAATGGCCGTGTCAGAGCTGAGACTGGCCGTGTCAGAGCTGAGATTCGCCGTGTCAGAGCTGAGATTCGCCGTGTCGGAGCTGAGACTGGCCGTGTCAGAGCTGAGACTGGCCGTGTCAGAGCTGAGACTGGCCGTGTCAGAGCTGAGACTGGTCTTGTCAGAGCTGAGACTGGCCGTGTCAGAGCTGAGACTGGCCATATCAGAGCTGAGACTGGCCGTGCCAGAGCTGAGACTGGCCGTATCAGAGCTGAGACTGGCCGTATCAGAGCTGAGACTGGCCGTGTCAGAGCTGAGATTGGCCGTGTCAGAGCTGAGACTGGCCATGTCAGAGATGAGACTGGCTATGTCAGAGCTGAGACTGGCTGCGTCAGAGCTGAGACTGGCCATGTCAGAGATGAGACTGGCTATGTCAGAGCTGAGACTGGCTGCGTCAGAGCTGAGACTGGCCGCGTCAGAGCTGAGACTGGCCGTGTCGGAGCTGAGACTGGCCATGTCAGAGCTGAGACTCGCCGTGTCGGTGCTGAGACTGGCCATGTCAGAGCTGAGACTGCCTTGTCAGAGCTGAGACTGACCGTGTTGGAGCTGAGAATGGCTGTGTCGGAGCTGAGACTCGTCGTGTCAGAGCTGAGATTGGCCGTGTCAGAGCTAAGACTTGCCGTGTCAGAGCTGAGACTCGTCATGTCAGAGATGAGACTGGCTATGTCAGAGCTGAGACTGGCCGTGTGTGAGCTGAGACTGGCCATGTCAGAACTGAGACTGGCTGCGTCAGAGCTGAGACTGGCCGCGTCAGAGCTGAGACTGGCCGTGTCAGAGCTGAGACTGGCCATGTCAGAGCTGAGACTGGCTGTGTCGGAGCTGAGACTCGTCGTGTCAGCGCTGCGATTGGCCGTGTCGGAGCTGAGACTCGTTGTGTCAGAACTGAGACGGGCCGGGACAGAGCAGAGACTAGCCGTGTCGGATCTGAGACACCGTGACAAAGCTGAGACTGGTCTTGTCGGAGCTGAGACTAGCAGTGTCGGAGCTGAGACTCGTCGTTTCAGAGGTGAGACTCCCCGTGTCAGACCTGCGACTGGCCGTGTCAGAGCTGAGATTGGACCCGTCAGAGATGAGACTCACCATGTCAGAGATGAGACTCTCCATGTCAGAGCTGAGACTGGCCGTTTCGGAGCTGAGACTGGCCGTGTCAGAGCTGAGACTGGCCGTGTCGGAGCTGAGACTGGCCGTGTCAGAGTTGAGACTCGTCATGTCAGAGCTGAGACTGGCCGTGTCGGAGCTGAGACTGGCCGTGTCAGAGCTGAGACTGGCCGTGTCTGAGATGAGACTGGCCGTGTCAGAGCTGAGATTCCCCGTGACAGAGCAGAGACTGGCCGTGTCAGAGCTGAGTCTGACCGTCGGAGAGAGACTGGCCGTGTCAAGCTGAGACTGGCCGTGTCAGAGCTGAGACTGGCCGTGTCAGAGTTGAGATTCGCCATGTCAGAGCTGAGACTCGCCGTGTCAGAGCTGAGACTTGCCGTTTCGGAGCTGAGAATCGTCGTGTCAGAGCTGAGACTGGCCGTGTCAGAGCTGAGATTCGTCACGTCAGAGCTGAGACTGGCCGTGTCGGACCTGAGACTGGCCGTGTCAGAGCTGAGATTCGCCGTGTCAGAGCTGAGACTGGCCGTGTCAGAGCTGAGACTGGCCGTGTCAGTGCTGAGACAGGTCATGTCAGAGCTGAGACTGGCCGTGTCAGAGCTGAGACTGGCCGTGTCACAGCTGAGACTGGTCATGTCAGAGCTGAGACTGGTCATGTCAGAGCTGAGACTGGCCGTATCAGAGCTGAGACTGGCCGTGTCAGAGCTGAGACTGGCCGTATCAGAGCTGAGACTGGACGTGTCAGAGCTGAGATTGGCCGTGTCCGAGCTGAGACTCGTTGTTTCAGAGCTGAGACGGGCCGTGTCAGAGCTGAGACTGGTCGTGTCAGAGCTGAGATTGGCCATGTCGGTGCTGAGACCCGTCGTGTCAGAAGTGAGACGGGCCGAGAGAGAGCAGAGACTGGCCGTGTCGCAGCTGAGACTCAACGTGACAAAGCTGAGACTGGCCGTGTCGGAGCTGAGACTCGTCGCTTCAGAGGTGAGACTCCCCGTGTCAGACCTGCGACTGGCCGTGTCAGAGCTGAGATTGGCCGTGTCACAGCTGTGACTGGCCGTGTCGGAGCTGAGACTGGCCGTGTCAGAGCTGAGACTGGCCGTGTCAGAGCTGAGACTGGCCGTGTCAGAGCTGAGACTCGCCGTGTCAGAGATGAGACTGGCCGTTTCGGAGCTGAGACTCGCCGTGTCAGAGCTGAGACTGGCCGTGTCAGAGCTGAGACTGGCCGTGTCAGAGCTGAGACTGGCCGTGTCAGAGCTGAGACTCGTCATGTCAGAGCTGAGACTGGCCGTGTCGGAGCTGAGACTGGCCGTGTCTAAGATGAGACTGGCCGTGTCAGAGCTGAGATTCCCCGTGACAGAGCAGAGACTGGCCGTGTGAGAGCTGAGTCTGACCGTGTCGGAGCTGAGACTGGCTGTGTCGGTGCTGAGACTCGTCATGTCAGAGTTGAGACTGGCCGTGTCGGACCTGAGACTGGCCGTGTCAGAGCTGAGATTCGCCGTGTCAGAGCTGAGACTGGCCGTGTCAGAGCTGAGACTGGCCGTGTCAGAGTTGAGATTCGCCATGTCTGAGCTGAGACTGGCCGTGTCAGAGCTGAGACTCGCCGTTTCAGAGTTGAGACTTGCCGTTTCGGAGCTGAGAATTGTCGTGTCAGAGCTGAGATTCGTCACGTCAGAGTTGAGACTGCCCGTGTCGGACGTGAGACTGGCCGTGTCAGAGCTGAGATTCGCCGTGTCAGAGCTGAGACTGGCCGTGGCAGAGCTGAGACTGGCCGCGTCAGAGCTGAGAATGGTCATGTCAGAGCTGAGATTGGCCGTGTCAGAGCTGAGACTGGCCGTGTCAGAGCTGAGATTGGCCGTGTCAGTGCTGAGACCCGTTGTGTCAGAGCTGAGACTGGCCGTGTCAGAGCTGAGACTGGCCGTGTCGGAGTTGAGATTGGCCGTGTCAGACCTGAGACTCGTCGTGTCAGAGCTGAGATTGGCCGTGTCGGAGGTGAGACTCGTCGTGTCAGAACTGAGACGGGCCGACAGAGAGCAGAGACTGGCCGTGTCGGAGCTGAGACTCACCGTGACAAAGCTGAGACTGGCCTTGTCGGAGCTGAGACTCGTCGTTTCAGAGGTGAGATTCCCCGTGTCAGACCTGCGACTGGCCGTGTCAGAGCTGAGACGGGCCGTGTCAGAGCTGAGACTGGCCGTGTCATGGTTGAGATTCGCCATATCTGAGCTGAGACTGGCCGTGTCAGAGCTGAGACTCGCCGTGTCAGAGCTGAGACTCGCCGTGTCAGAGATGAGATTCGTCACGTTAGAGCTGAGACCGGCCGTGTCGGACCTGAGACTGGCCGTGTTAGAGCTGAGATTCGCCGTGTCAGAGCTGAGACTGTCCGTGTCAGAGCTGAGACTGGCCGTGTCAGAGCTGAGACTGGTCATGTCAGAGCTGAGACTGGCCATATCAGAGCTGAGACTGGCCGTGCCAGAGCTGAGACTGACCGTGTCGGAGCTGAGACTGGCCGTGTCGGAGTTGAGATTGGCCATGTCAGACCTGAGACTCGTCGTGTCAGAGCTGAGATTGGCTGTGTCAGAGCTGAGACTCGCTATGTCAGAGCTGAGACTCGCCATGTCAGAGATGAGACTGGCTATGTCAGAGCTGAAACTGGCTGCGTCAGAGCTGAGACTGGCCGCGTCAGAGCTGAGACTGGCCGTGTCAGAGCTGAGACTGGCCATGTCAGAGCTGAGACTCGCCGTGTCGGAGCTGAGACTGGCCGTGTCAGAGCTGAGACTGGCCGTGTTGGAGCTGAGACTGGCTGTGTCGGAGCTGAGACTCGTCGTGTCAGAGCTGAGATTGGCCGTGTCAGAGCTAAGACTTGCCGTGTCAGAGCTGAGACTCGTCATGTCAGAGATGAGACTGGCTATGACAGAGCTGAGACTGGCCGTGTGTGAGCTGAGACTGGCCATGTCAGAACTGAGACTGGCTGCGTCAGAGCTGAGACTGGCCGCGTCAGAGCTGAGACTGGCCGTGTCAGAGCTGAGACTGGCCATGTCAGAGCTGAGACTCGCCGTGTCGGAGCTGAGACTGGCCGTGTCGGAGCTGAGACTCGTCACGTCAGAGCTGAGACTGGCCGTGTCAGAGCTGAGACTGGCCGTGTCAGAGCTGAGACTGGCCGTGTCTGTGATGAGACTGGCCGTGTCAGAGCTGAGACTCCCCGTGACAGAGCAGAGACTGGCCGTGTCAGAGCTGAGACAGACCGTGTCGGAGCTGAGACTGGCCGTGTCGGAGCAAAGACTCGTCATGTCAGAGATGAGACTGGCTATGTCAGAGCTGAGACTGGCCGTGTGTGAGCTGAGACTGGCCATGTCAGAGCTGAGACTGGCCGTGCCAGAGCTGAGACTGGCCGTATCAGAGCTGAGACTGGCCGTATCAGAGCTGAGACTGGCCGTGTCAGAGCTGAGATTGGCCGTGTCAGAGCTGAGACTGGCCATGTCAGAGATGAGACTGGCTATGTCAGAGCTGAGACTGGCTGCGTCAGAGCTGAGACTGGCCATGTCAGAGATGAGACTGGCTATGTCAGAGCTGAGACTGGCTGCGTCAGAGCTGAGACTGGCCGCGTCAGAGCTGAGACTGGCCGTGTCGGAGCTGAGACTGGCCATGTCAGAGCTGAGACTCGCCGTGTCGGTGCTGAGACTGGCCATGTCAGAGCTGAGACTGCCTTGTCAGAGCTGAGACTGACCGTGTTGGAGCTGAGAATGGCTGTGTCGGAGCTGAGACTCGTCGTGTCAGAGCTGAGATTGGCCGTGTCAGAGCTAAGACTTGCCGTGTCAGAGCTGAGACTCGTCATGTCAGAGATGAGACTGGCTATGTCAGAGCTGAGACTGGCCGTGTGTGAGCTGAGACTGGCCATGTCAGAACTGAGACTGGCTGCGTCAGAGCTGAGACTGGCCGCGTCAGAGCTGAGACTGGCCGTGTCAGAGCTGAGACTGGCCATGTCAGAGCTGAGACTGGCTGTGTCGGAGCTGAGACTCGTCGTGTCAGCGCTGCGATTGGCCGTGTCGGAGCTGAGACTCGTTGTGTCAGAACTGAGACGGGCCGGGACAGAGCAGAGACTAGCCGTGTCGGATCTGAGACACCGTGACAAAGCTGAGACTGGTCTTGTCGGAGCTGAGACTAGCAGTGTCGGAGCTGAGACTCGTCGTTTCAGAGGTGAGACTCCCCGTGTCAGACCTGCGACTGGCCGTGTCAGAGCTGAGATTGGACCCGTCAGAGATGAGACTCACCATGTCAGAGATGAGACTCTCCATGTCAGAGCTGAGACTGGCCGTTTCGGAGCTGAGACTGGCCGTGTCAGAGATGAGACTGGTCGTGTCAGAGCTGAGACTGGCCGTGTCAGAGCTGAGACTTGCCGTGTCAGAGTTGAGACTCGTCATGTCAGAGCTGAGACTGGCCGTGTCGGAGCTGAGACTGGCCGTGTCAGAGCTGAGACTGGCCGTGTCTGAGATGAGACTGGCCGTGTCAGAGCTGAGATTCCCCGTGACAGAGCAGAGACTGGCCGTGTCAGAGCTGAGTCTGACCGTCGGAGAGAGACTGGCCGTGTCAAGCTGAGACTGGCCGTGTCAGAGCTGAGACTGGCCGTGTCAGAGTTGAGATTCGCCATGTCAGAGCTGAGACTCGCCGTGTCAGAGCTGAGACTTGCCGTGTCGGAGCTGAGAATCGTCGTGTCAGAGCTGAGACTGGCCGTGTCAGAGCTGAGATTCGTCACGTCAGAGCTGAGACTGGCCGTGTCGGACCTGAGACTGGCCGTGTCAGAGCTGAGACTGGCCGTGTCAGAGCTGAGACTGGCCGTGTCAGAGCTGAGACTGGCCGTGTCAGTGCTGAGACAGGTCATGTCAGAGCTGAGACTGGCCGTGTCAGAGCTGAGACTGGCCGTGTCACAGCTGAGACTGGTCATGTCAGAGCTGAGACTGGTCATGTCAGAGCTGAGACTGGCCGTATCAGAGCTGAGACTGGCCGTGTCAGAGCTGAGACTGGCCGTATCAGAGCTGAGACTGGACGTGTCAGAGCTGAGATTGGCCGTGTCCGAGCTGAGACTCGTTGTTTCAGAGCTGAGACGGGCCGTGTCAGAGCTGAGACTGGTCGTGTCAGAGCTGAGATTGGCCATGTCGGTGCTGAGACCCGTCGTGTCAGAAGTGAGACGGGCCGAGAGAGAGCAGAGACTGGCCGTGTCGCAGCTGAGACTCAACGTGACAAAGCTGAGACTGGCCGTGTCGGAGCTGAGACTCGTCGCTTCAGAGGTGAGACTCCCCGTGTCAGACCTGCGACTGGCCGTGTCAGAGCTGAGATTGGCCGTGTCACAGCTGTGACTGGCCGTGTCGGAGCTGAGACTGGCCGTGTCAGAGCTGAGACTGGCCGTGTCAGAGCTGAGACTCGCCGTGTCAGAGATGAGACTGGCCGTTTCGGAGCTGAGACTCGCCGTGTCAGAGCTGAGACTGGCCGTGTCAGAGCTGAGACTGGCCGTGTCAGAGCTGAGACTGGCCGTGTCAGAGCTGAGACTCGTCATGTCAGAGCTGAGACTGGCCGTGTCGGAGCTGAGACTGGCCGTGTCAGAGCTGAGACTGGCCGTGTCTAAGATGAGACTGGCCGTGTCAGAGCTGAGATTCCCCGTGACAGAGCAGAGACTGGCCGTGTGAGAGCTGAGTCTGACCGTGTCGGAGCTGAGACTGGCTGTGTCGGTGCTGAGACTCGTCATGTCAGAGCTGAGACTGGCCGTGTCAGAGCTGAGACTGGCTTTGTCAGAGCTGAGACTGGCCGTGTCAGAGTTGAGATTCGCCATGTCTGAGCTGAGACTGGCCGTGTCAGAGCTGAGACTGGCCGTGTCAGAGCTGAGACTTGCCGTTTCGGAGCTGAGAATCGTCGTGTCAGAGCTGAGACTCGCCGTATCAGAGCTGAGATTCGTCACGTCAGAGTTGAGACTGGCCGTGTCGGACCTGAGACTGGCCGTGTCAGAGCTGAGATTCGCCGTGTCAGAGCTGAGACTGGCCGTGTCAGAGCTGAGACTGGCCATGTCAGAGTTGAGATTCGCCATGCCTGAGCTGAGACTGGCCGTGTCAGAGCTGAGACTCGCCGTGTCAGAGCTGAGACTTGCCGTTTCGGAGCTGAGAATCGTCGTGTCAGAGCTGAGACTCGCCGTATCAGAGCTGAGATTCGTCACGTCAGAGTTGAGACTGGCCGTGTCGGACCTGAGACTGGTCGTGTCAGAGCTGAGATTCGCCGTGTCAGAGCTGAGATTCGCCGTGTCAGAGCTGAGACTGGCCGTGTCAGAGCTGAGACTGGCCGTGTCAGAGTTGAGATTCGCCATGTCTGAGCTGAGACTGGCCGTGTCAGAGCTGAGACTCGCCGTTTCAGAGTTGAGACTTGCCGTTTCGGAGCTGAGAATTGTCGTGTCAGAGCTGAGATTCGTCACGTCAGAGTTGAGACTGCCCGTGTCGGACGTGAGACTGGCCGTGTCAGAGCTGAGATTCGCCGTGTCAGAGCTGAGACTGGCCGTGGCAGAGCTGAGACTGGCCGCGTCAGAGCTGAGAATGGTCATGTCAGAGCTGAGATTGGCCGTGTCAGAGCTGAGACTGGCCGTGTCAGAGCTGAGATTGGCCGTGTCAGTGCTGAGACCCGTTGTGTCAGAGCTGAGACTGGCCGTGTCAGAGCTGAGACTGGCCGTGTCGGAGTTGAGATTGGCCGTGTCAGACCTGAGACTCGTCGTGTCAGAGCTGAGATTGGCCGTGTCGGAGGTGAGACTCGTCGTGTCAGAACTGAGACGGGCCGACAGAGAGCAGAGACTGGCCGTGTCGGAGCTGAGACTCACCGTGACAAAGCTGAGACTGGCCTTGTCGGAGCTGAGACTCGTCGTTTCAGAGGTGAGATTCCCCGTGTCAGACCTGCGACTGGCCGTGTCAGAGCTGAGACGGGCCGTGTCAGAGCTGAGACTGGCCGTGTCATGGTTGAGATTCGCCATATCTGAGCTGAGACTGGCCGTGTCAGAGCTGAGACTCGCCGTGTCAGAGCTGAGACTCGCCGTGTCAGAGATGAGATTCGTCACGTTAGAGCTGAGACCGGCCGTGTCGGACCTGAGACTGGCCGTGTTAGAGCTGAGATTCGCCGTGTCAGAGCTGAGACTGTCCGTGTCAGAGCTGAGACTGGCCGTGTCAGAGCTGAGACTGGTCATGTCAGAGCTGAGACTGGCCATATCAGAGCTGAGACTGGCCGTGCCAGAGCTGAGACTGACCGTGTCGGAGCTGAGACTGGCCGTGTCGGAGTTGAGATTGGCCATGTCAGACCTGAGACTCGTCGTGTCAGAGCTGAGATTGGCTGTGTCAGAGCTGAGACTCGCTATGTCAGAGCTGAGACTCGCCATGTCAGAGATGAGACTGGCTATGTCAGAGCTGAGACTGGCTGCGTCAGAGCTGAGACTGGCCGCGTCAGAGCTGAGACTGGCCGTGTCAGAGCTGAGACTGGCCATGTCAGAGCTGAGACTCGCCGTGTCGGAGCTGAGACTGGCCGTGTCAGAGCTGAGACTGGCCGTGTTGGATCTGAGACTGGCTGTGTCGGAGCTGAGACTCGTCGTGTCAGAGCTGAGATTGGCCGTGTCAGAGCTAAGACTTGCCGTGTCAGAGCTGAGACTCGTCATGTCAGAGATGAGACTGGCTATGTCAGAGCTGAGACTGGCCGTGTGTGAGCTGAGACTGGCCATGTCAGAACTGAGACTGGCTGCGTCAGAGCTGAGACTGGCCGCGTCAGAGCTGAGACTGGCCGTGTCAGAGCTGAGACTGGCCATGTCAGAGCTGAGACTCGCCGTGTCGGAGCTGAGACTGGCCGTGTCGGAGCTGAGACTCGTCACGTCAGAGCTGAGACTGGCCGTGTCAGAGCTGAGACTGGCCGTGTCAGAGCTGAGACTGGCCGTGTCTGTGATGAGACTGGCCGTGTCAGAGCTGAGACTCCCCGTGACAGAGCAGAGACTGGCCGTGTCAGAGCTGAGACAGACCGTGTCGGAGCTGAGACTGGCCGTGTCGGAGCAAAGACTCGTCATGTCAGAGATGAGACTGGCTATGTCAGAGCTGAGACTGGCCGTGTGTGAGCTGAGACTGGCCATGTCAGAGCTGAGACTGGCTGCGTCAGAGCTGAGACTGGCCGTGTCAGAGCTGAGACTGGCCGTGTCAGAGCTGAGACTGGCCGTGTCAGAGCTGAGACTGGCCGTGTCAGAGCTGAGACTGGCCGCGTCAGAGCTGAGACTGGCCGTGTCAGAGCTGAGACTGGCCATGTCAGAGCTGAGACTCGCCGTGTCGGAGCTGAGACTGGCCATGTCAGAGCTGAGACTGGCCGTGGCAGAGCTGAGACTGGCCGTGTCGGAGCTGAGACTGGCCGTGTCGGAGCTGAGACTGGCTTAGTCGGAGCTGAGACTCGTCGTGTCAGAGCTGCGATTGGCCGTGTCGGACCAGAGACTCGTTGTGTCAGAACTGAGACGGGCCGAGACAGAGCTGAGACTGGCCGTGTCGGAGCTGAGACTGGCCTTGTTGGAGCTGAGACTAGCAGTGTCAGAGCTGAGACTCGTCATTTCAGAGGTGAGACTCCCCGTGTCAGACCTGCGACTGGCCGTGTCAGAGCTGAGATTGGACCCCTAAGAGATGAGACTCACCATGTCAGAGCTGAGACTGGCCGTGTCGGAGCTGAGACTGGCCGTGTCGGAGCTGAGACTCGTCATGTCAGAGCTGAGACTGGCCGTGTCAGAGCTGAGACTGGCCGTGTCAGTGCTGAGACTGGCCGTGTCAGAGCTGAGACTGGCCGTGTCTGTGATGAGACTGGCCGTGTCAGAGCTGAGACTCCCCATGACAAAGCAGAGACTGGCCGTGTCAGAGCTGAGACTGACCGTGTCGGAGCTGAGACTTGCCGTTTCGGAGCTGAGAATCGTCGTGTCAGAGCTGAGACTGGCGGTGTCAGAGCTGAGATTCGTCATGTCAGAGCTGAGACTGGCCTTGTCGGATCTGAGACTAGCCGTGTCAGAGCTGAGATTCGCCGTGTCAGAGCTGAGACTGGCCGTGTCAGAGCTGAGACTGGCCGTGTCAGTGCTGAGACTCGTTGTGTCAGAGCTGAGAAGGGCCGTGTCAGAGCTGAGACTGGTCATGTCAGAGCTGAGACTGGCCGTGTCAGAGCTGAGACTGGTCATGTCACAGCTGAGACTGGCCGTATCAGAGCTGAGTCTGGCCGTGTCAGTGCTGAGACTCGTTGTGTCAGAGCTGAGAAGGGCCGTGTCAGAGCTGAGACTGGCCGTGTCAGAGCTGAGACTGGTCATGTCACAGCTGAGACTGGCCGTATCAGAGCTGAGACTGGCCTTGTCAGAGCTGAGACTGGCCGTGTCAGAGCTGAGACTGGTTATGTCAGAGCTGAGACTGGCCGTGTCAGAGCTGAGACTGGTCATGTCAGAGCTGAGACTGGCCGTATCAGAGCTGAGTCTGGCCGTGTCAGAGCTGAGACTGGCCGTATCAGAGCTGAGACTGGCTGTGTCAGAGCTGAGATTCGTCGTGTCAGAGCTGAGATTGGCCATGTCGGAGCTGAGACTCGTCGTGTCAGAACTGAGACGGGCCGACAGAGAGCAGAGACTGGCCGTGTCGGAGCTGAGACTCACCGTGACAAAGATGAGACTGGCCTTGTCGGAGCTGAGACTCGTCGCTTCAGAAGTGAGACTCCCCGTGTTAGAGCTGCGACTGGCTGTGTCACAGCTGAGACTGGCCGTTCCGGAGCTGAGACTGGCCGTGTCAGAGCGGAGACTGGCCGTGTCAGAGCTGAGACTGGCCGTGTCAGAGCTGAGACTGGTCTTGTCAGAGCTGAGACTGGCCGTGTCAGAGCTGAGACTGGCCATATCAGAGCTGAGACTGGCCGTGCCAGAGCTGAGACTGGCCGTATCAGAGCTGAGACTGGCCGTATCAGAGCTGAGACTGGCCGTGTCAGAGCTGAGATTGGCCGTGTCAGAGCTGAGACTGGCCATGTCAGAGATGAGACTGGCTATGTCAGAGCTGAGACTGGCTGCGTCAGAGCTGAGACTGGCCATGTCAGAGATGAGACTGGCTATGTCAGAGCTGAGACTGGCTGCGTCAGAGCTGAGACTGGCCGCGTCAGAGCTGAGACTGGCCGTGTCGGAGCTGAGACTGGCCATGTCAGAGCTGAGACTCGCCGTGTCGGTGCTGAGACTGGCCATGTCAGAGCTGAGACTGCCTTGTCAGAGCTGAGACTGACCGTGTTGGAGCTGAGAATGGCTGTGTCGGAGCTGAGACTCGTCGTGTCAGAGCTGAGATTGGCCGTGTCAGAGCTAAGACTTGCCGTGTCAGAGCTGAGACTCGTCATGTCAGAGATGAGACTGGCTATGTCAGAGCTGAGACTGGCCGTGTGTGAGCTGAGACTGGCCATGTCAGAACTGAGACTGGCTGCGTCAGAGCTGAGACTGGCCGCGTCAGAGCTGAGACTGGCCGTGTCAGAGCTGAGACTGGCCATGTCAGAGCTGAGACTGGCTGTGTCGGAGCTGAGACTCGTCGTGTCAGCGCTGCGATTGGCCGTGTCGGAGCTGAGACTCGTTGTGTCAGAACTGAGACGGGCCGGGACAGAGCAGAGACTGGCCGTGTCGGATCTGAGACACCGTGACAAAGCTGAGACTGGCCTTGTCGGAGCTGAGACTAGCAGTGTCGGAGCTGAGACTCGTCGTTTCAGAGGTGAGACTCCCCGTGTCAGACCTGCGACTGGCCGTGTCAGAGCTGAGATTGGACCCGTCAGAGATGAGAATCACCATGTCAGAGATGAGACTCTCCATGTCAGAGGTGAGACTGGCCGTTTCGGAGCTGAGACTCGCCGTGTCAGAGCTGAGACTGTTCGTGTCAGAGCTGAGACTTGCCGTGTCAGAGTTGAGACTCGTCATGTCAGAGCTGAGACTGGCCGTGTCGGAGCTGAGACTGGCCGTGTCAGAGCTGAGACTGGCCGTGTCTGAGATGAGACTGGCCGTGTCAGAGCTGAGACTCCCCGTGACAGAGCAGAGACTGGCCGTGTCAGAGCTGGGACTGACCGTGTCAGAGCTGAGACTGGCCGTGTCAGAGCTGAGACTGGCCGTGTCAGAGTTGAGATTCGCCATGTCAGAGCTGAGACTCGCCGTGTCAGAGCTGAGACTTGCCGTTTCGGAGCTGAGAATCGTCGTGTCAGAGCTGAGACTGGCCGTGTCAGAGCTGAGATTCGTCACGTCAGAGCTGAGACTGGCCGTGTCGGACCTGAGACTGGCCGTGTCAGAGCTGAGATTCGCCGTGTCAGAGCTGAGACTGGCCGTGTCAGAGCTGAGACTGGCCGTGTCAGTGCTGAGACAGGTCATGTCAGAGCTGAGACTGGCCGTATCAGAACTGAGACTGGCCGTGTCAGAGCTGAGACTGGCCGTATCAGAACTGAGACTGGCCGTGTCAGAGCTGAGACTGGCCGTATCAGAGCTGAGACGGGCCGTGTCAGAGCTGAGACTGGTCGTGTCAGAGCTGAGATTGGCCATGTCGGAGCTTAGACTCGTCGTGTCAGAAGTGAGACGGGCCGAGAGAGAGCAGAGACTGGCCGTGTCGGAGCTGAGACTCGCCGTGTCAGAGCTGAGACTGGCCGTGTCAGAGCTGAGATTCGTCACGTCAGAGCTGAGACTGGCCGTGTCGGACCTGAGACTGGCCGTGTCAGAGCTGAGATTCGCCGTGTCAGAGCTGAGACTGGCCGTGTCAGAGCTGAGACTGGCCGTGTCAGTGCTGAGACTCGTTGTGTCAGAGCTGAGACGGGCCGTGTCAGAGCTGAGACAGGTCATGTCAGAGCTGAGACTGGCCGTGTCCGAGCTGAGACTGGTCATGTCACAGCTGAGACTGGCCGTATCAGAGCTGAGACTGGCCGTGTCAGAGCTGAGACTGGCCGTGTCAGAGCTGAGACTGGTTATGTCAGAGCTGAGACTGGTCATGTCAGAGCTGAGACTGGTCATGTCAGAGCTGAGACTGGCCGTATCAGAGCTGAGACTGGCCGTGTCAGAGCTGAGACTGGCCGTATCAGAGCTGAGACTGGACGTGTCAGAGCTGAGATTGGCCGTGTCCGAGCTGAGACTCGTTGTTTCAGAGCTGAGACGGGCCGTGTCAGAGCTGAGACTAGCCGTGTCAGAGCTGAGACTGGCCGTGTCAGAGCTGAGACTCGTCGTGTCAGAGCTGAGATTGGCCATGTCGGAGCTTAGACTCGTCGTGTCAGAAGTGAGACGGGCCGAGAGAGAGCAGAGACTGGCCGTGTCGCAGCTGAGACTCAACGTGACAAAGCTGAGACTGGCCTTGTCGGAGCTGAGACTCGTCACTTCAGAGGTGAGACTCCCCGTGTCAGACCTGCGACTGGCCATGTCAGAGGTGAGACTGGCCGTGTCGGAGCTGAGACTCGCCGTGTCAGAGCTGAGAATGGCCGTGTCAGAGCTGAGACTGGCCGTGTCAGAGCTGAGACTGGCCGTGTCAGAGCTGAGACTGGTCATGTCAGAGCTGAGACTGGCCATGTCAGAGCTGAGACTGGCCGTATCAGAGCTGAGACTGGCCGTGTCAGAGCTGAGATTGGCTGTGTCAGAGCTGAGATTGGCTGTGTCAGAGCTGAGACTCGCCATGTCAGAGATGAGACTGGCTATGTCAGAGCTGAGATTGGATGCGTCAGAGCTGAGACTGGCCGCGTCAGAGCTGAGACTGGCCGTGTCAGAGCTGAGACTGGCCATGTCAGAGCTGAGACTCGCCGTGTCGGAGCTGAGACTGGCCATGTCAGAGCTGAGACTGCCGTGTCAGAGCTGAGACTGGCCGTGTTGGAGCTGAGACTGGCTGTGTCGGAGCTGAGACTCGTCGTGTAAGAGCTGAGATTGGCCGTGTCGGAGCTGAGATTGGCCATGTCAGAACTGAGACTGGCTGCGTCAGAGCTGAGACTGGCCGCGTCAGAGCTGAGATTGGACCCGTCAGAGATGAGACTCTCCATGTCAGAGATGAGACTCTCCATGTCAGAGCTGAGACTGGGCGTTTCGGAGCTGAGACTCGCCGTGTCAGAGCTGAGACTGGTCGTGTCAGAGCTGAGACTGGCCGTGTCAGAGCTGAGACATGCCATGCCAGAGCTGAGACTCGTCAAGTCAGAGCTGAGACTGGCCGTGTCGGAGCTGAGACTGGCCGTGTCGGAGCTGAGACTCGTCATGTCAGAGCTGAGACTGGCCGTGTCAGAGCTGAGACTGGCCGTGTCGGAGCTGAGACTCGTCATGTCAGAGCTGAGACTGGCCGTGTCGGAGCTGAGACTCGTCATGTCAGAGCTGAGACTGGCCGTGTCTGAGATGAAACTGGCCGTGTCAGAGCTGAGACTCCCCGTGACAGAGCAGAGACTGGCCGTGTCAGAGCTGAGACTGACCGTGTCGGAGCTGAGACTGGCCGTGACGGAGCAAAGACTCGTCAAGTCAGAGCTGAGACTGGCCGTGTCAGAGCTGAGACTGGCCGTGTCAGAGCTGAGACTGGCCCTGTCAGAGTTGAGATTCGCCGTGTCAGAGCTGAGACTGGCCATGTCAGAGCAGAGACTGCCCGTGTCAGAGCTGAGACTCGCCGTGTCAGAGCTGAGACTTGCCGTTTCGGAGCTGAGAATCGTCGTGTCAGAGCTGAGACTGGCCGTGTCAGAGCTGAGATTAGTCACGTCAGAGCTGAGACTGGCCGTGTCGGACCTGAGACTGGCCATGTCAGAGCTGAGATTCGCCGTGTCAGAGCTGAGACTGGCCGTGTCAGAGCTGAGACTGGCCGTGTCAGTGCTGAGACTCGTTGTGTCAGAGCTGAGACTGGTCATGTCAGAGCTGAGGCTGGCCGTCTCAGAGCTGAGACTGGTCATTTCACAGCTGAGACTGGCCGTATCAGAGCTGAGACTGGCCGTGTCAGAGCTGAGACTGGCCGTGTCAGAGCTGAGACTGGTTATGTCAGAGCTGAGACTGGCCGTGTCAGAGCTGAGACTGGTCATGTCAGAGCTGAGACTGGCCGTATCAGAGCTGAGACTGGCCGTGTCAGAGCTGAGACTCGTTGTGTCAGAGCTGAGACTGGCCGTGTCAGAGCTGAGACTAGCCGTGTCAGAGCTGAGACTGGCCGTGTCAGAGCTGAGACTCGTCGTGTCAGAGCTGAGATTGGCCATTTCGGTGCTGAGACCCGTCGTGTCAGAACTGAGACGGGCCGAGAGAGAGCAGAGACTGGCCGTGTCGGAGCTGAGACTCACCGTGACAAAGCTGAGACTGGCCTTGTCGGAGCTGAGACTCGTCGCTTCAGAGGTGAGACTCCCCGTGTCAGACCTGCGACTGGCCGTGTCAGAGCTGAGACTGGCCGTTCCGGAGCTGAGACTGGCCGTGTCAGAGCTGAGACTGGCCGTTTCGGAGCTGAGACTGGCCGTGTCAGAGCTGAGACTGGTCATGTCAGAGCTGAGATTGGCCGTGTCAGAGCTGAGACTGGCCATATCAGAGCTGAGACTGGCCGTGCCAGAGCTGAGACTGGCCGTATCAGAGCTGAGACTGGCCGTGTCAGAGCTGAGATTGGCCGTGTCAGTGCTGAGACCCGTTGTGTCAGAGCTGAGACGGGCCGTGTCAGAGCTGAGACTGGCCGTGTCGGAGTTGAGACTGGCCGTGTCAGACCTGAGACTCGTCGTGTCAGAGCTGAGATTGGCCGTGTCGGAGCTGAGACTCGTTGTGTCAGAACTGAGACGGGCCGAGAGAGTGCAGAGTCTGGCCGTGTCGGAGCTGAGACTCACCGTGACAAAGCTGAGACTGGCCTTGGCAGAGCTGAGAATGGTCATGTCAGAGCTGAGACTGGCCGTGTCAGAGCTGAGACTGGTCATGTCAGAGCTGAGACTGGCTGTATCAGAGCTGAGACTGGCCGTGTCAGAGCTGAGACTGGCCGTATCAGAGCTGAGACTGGCCGTGTCAGAGCTGAGACTGGCCGTGTCAGAGCTGAGACTGGTCTTGTCAGAGCTGAGACTGGCCGTGTCAGAGCTGAGACTGGCCATATCAGAGCTGAGACTGGCCGTGCCAGAGCTGAGACTGGCCGTATCAGAGCTGAGACTGGCCGTATCAGAGCTGAGACTGGCCGTGTCAGAGCTGAGATTGGCCGTGTCAGAGCTGAGATTGGCTGTGTCAGAGCTGAGACTGGCCATGTCAGAGATGAGACTGGCTATGTCAGAGCTGAGACTGGCTGCGTCAGAGCTGAGACTGGCCATGTCAGAGCTGAGACTGGCCGTGTCGGAGCTGAGACTGGCCATGTCAGAGCTGAGACTCGCCGTGTCGGTGCTGAGACTGGCCATGTCAGAGCTGAGACTGCCTTGTCAGAGCTGAGACTGACCGTATCAGAGCTGAGACTGGCCGTGTCAGAGCTGAGATTGGCCGTGTCAGAGCTGAGATTGGCTGTGTCAGAGCTGAGACTGGCCATGTCAGAGATGAGACTGGCTATGTCAGAGCTGAGACTGGCTGCGTCAGAGCTGAGACTGGCCATGTCAGAGCTGAGACTGGCCGTGTCGGAGCTGAGACTGGCCATGTCAGAGCTGAGACTCGCCGTGTCGGTGCTGAGACTGGCCATGTCAGAGCTGAGACTGCCTTGTCAGAGCTGAGACTGACCGTGTTGGAGCTGAGACTGGCTGTGTCGGAGCTGAGACTCGTCGTGTCAGAGCTGAGATTGGCCGTGTCAGAGCTAAGACTTGCCGTGTCAGAGCTGAGACTCGTCATGTCAGAGATGAGACTGGCTATGTCAGAGCTGAGACTGGCCGTGTGTGCGCTGAGACTGGCCATGTCAGAACTGAGACTGGCTGCATCAGAGCTGAGACTGGCCGCGTCAGAGCTGAGACTGGCCGTGTCAGAGCTGAGACTGGCCATGTCAGAGCTGAGACTGGCTGTGTCGGAGCTGAGACTCGTCGTGTCAGCGCTGCGATTGGCCGTGTCGGAGCTGAGACTCGTTGTGTCAGAACTGAGACGGGCCGAGACAGAGCAGAGACTGGCCGTGTCGGATCTGAGACACCGTGACAAAGCTGAGACTGGCCTTGTCGGAGCTGAGACTAGCAGTGTCGGAGCTGAGACTCGTCATTTCAGAGGTGAGACTCCCCGTGTCAGACCTGCGACTGGCCGTGTCAGAGCTGAGATTGGACCCGTCAGAGATGAGACTCACCATGTCAGAGATGAGACTCTCCATGTCAGAGCTGAGACTGGCCGTTTCGGAGCTGAGACTCGCCGTGTCACAGCTGAGACTGTTCGTGTCAGAGCTGAGACTGTTCGTGTCAGAGCTGAGACTGGCTGTGTCGGAGCTGAGACTCGCCGTGTCAGAGCTGAGACTTGCCGTTTCGGAGCTGAGAATCGTCGTGTCAGAGCTGAGACTGGCCGTGTCAGAGCTGAGATTCGTCACGTCAGAGCTGAGACTGGCCGTGTCGGACCTGAGACTGGCCGTGTCAGAGCTGAGATTCGCCGTGTCAGAGCTGAGACTGGCCGTGTCAGAGCTGAGACTCGCCGTGTCAGAGCTGAGACGGGCCGTGTCAGAGCTGAGACAGGTCATGTCAGAGCTGAGACTGGCCGTGTCCAAGCTGAGACTGGTCATGTCACAGCTGAGACTGGCCGTATCAGAGCTGAGACTGGCCGTGTCAGAGCTGAGACTGGCCGTGTCAGAGCTGAGACTGGTTATGTCAGAGCTGAGACTGGTCATGTCAGAGCTGAGACTGGTCATGTCAGAGCTGAGACTGGCCGTATCAGAGCTGAGACTGGCCGTGTCAGAGCTGAGACTGGCCGTATCAGAGCTGAGACTGGACGTGTCAGAGCTGAGATTGGCCGTGTCTGAGCTGAGACTCGTTGTTTCAGAGCTGAGACGGGCCGTGTCAGAGCTGAGACTAGCCGTGTCAGAGCTGAGACTGGCCGTGTCAAAGCTGAGACTCGTCGTGTCAGAGCTGAGACTCGTCGTGTCAGAGCTGAGATTGGCCGTGTCGGAGCTTAGACTCGTCGTGTCAGAAGTGAGACGGGCCGAGAGAGAGCAGAGACTGGCCGTGTCGCAGCTGAGACTCAACGTGACAAAGCTGAGACTGGCCTTGTCGGAGCTGAGACTCGTCGCTTCAGAGGTGAGACTCCCCGTGTCAGACCTGCGACTGGCCGTGTCAGAGGTGAGACTGGCCGTTTCGGAGCTGAGACTGGCCGTGTCAGAGCTGAGACTGGCCGTGTCAGAGCTGAGACTGGTCATGTCAGAGCTGAGACTGGCCATGTCAGAGCTGAGACTGGCCGTGTCAGAGCTGAGACTGGTCATGTCAGAGCTGAGACTGGCCATGTCAGAGCTGAGACTGGCCGTGTCAGAGCTGAGACTGGCCGTATCAGAGCTGAGACTGGCCGTGTCAGAGCTGAGATTGGCTGTGTCAGAGCTGAGATTGGCTGTGTCAGAGCTGAGACTCGCTGTGTCAGAGCTGAGACTCGCCATGTCAGAGATGAGACTGGCTATGTCAGAGCTGAGATTGGATGCGTCAGAGCTGAGACTGGCCGCGTCAGAGCTGAGACTGGCCGTGTCAGAGCTGAGACTGGCCATGTCAGAGCTGAGACTGCCGTGTCAGAGCTGAGACTGCCGTGTCAGAGCTGAGACTGGCCGTGTCAGAGCTGAGACTGGCCGTGTTGGAGCTGAGACTGGCTGTGTCGGAGCTGAGACTCGTCGTGTAAGAGCTGAGATTGGCCGTGTCGTAGCTAAGACTCGTCGTGTAAGAGCTGAGACTCGCCGTGTCGGAGCTGAGACTGGCCATGTCAGAGCTGAGACTGCCGTGTCAGAGCTGAGACTGGCCGTGTTGGAGCTGAGACTGGCTGTGTCGGAGCTGAGACTCGTCGTGTAAGAGCTGAGATTGGCCGTGTCGGAGCTAAGACTCGTCGTGTAAGAGCTGAGACTGGCCGTGTCAGAGCTGAGACTCATCATGTCAGAGATGAGACCTGCTATGTCAGAGCTGAGACTGGCCGTGTGTGAGCTGAGATTGGCCATGTCAGAACTGAGACTGGCTGCGTCAGAGCTGAGACTGGCCGCGTCAGAGCTGAGACTGGCCGTGTCAGAGCTGAGACTGGCCATGTCAGAGCTGAGACTCGCCGTGTCGGAGCTGAGACTGGCCATGTCAGAGCTGAGACTGTCCGTGGCAGGGCTGAGACTGGCCGTGTCGGAGCTGAGACTGGCCGTGTCGGAGCTGAGACTGGCTGTGTCGGAGCTGAGACTCGTCGTGTCAGAGCTGAGATTGGCCGTGTCGGAGCTGAGACTCGTAGTGTCAGAACTGAGACTGGCCGAGACAGAGCAGAGACTGGCCGTGTCGGATCTGAGACACCGTGACAAAGCTGAGACTGGCCTTGTCGGAGCTGAGACTAGCAGTGTCGGAGCTGAGACTCGTCATTTCAGAGGTGAGACTCCCCGTGTCAGACCTGCGACTGGCCGTGTCAGAGCTGAAATTGGACCCGTCAGAGATGAGACTCACCATGTCAGAGAAGAGACTCTCCATGTCAGAGCTGAGACTGGCCGTGTCGGAGCTGAGACTCGTCATGTCAGAGCTGAGACTGGTCGTGTCAGAGCTGAGACTGGCCGTGTCAGAGCTGAGACATGCCATGCCAGAGCTGAGACTCGTCATGTCAGAGCTGAGACTGGCCGTGTCGGAGCTGAGAGTGGCCGTGTCGGAGCTGAGACTCGTCATGTCAGAGCTGAGACTGGCCGTGTCGGAGCTGAGACTTGCCATGTCAGAGCTGAGAATGGCCGTGTCAGAGCTGAGACTGGCCGTGTCAGAGCTGAGACTGGCCGTGTCAGAGGTGAGACTGGCCGTTTCGGAGCTGAGACTGGCCATGACAGAGCTGAGACTGGCCGTGTCAGAGCTGAGACTGGCCGTGTCAGAGCTGAGACTGGCCGTGTCAGAGCTGAGACTGGTCATGTCAGAGCTGAGACTGGCCATGTCAGAGCTGAGACTGGCCGTGTCAGAGCTGAGACTGGCCGTATCAGAGCTGAGACTGGCCGTGTCAGAGCTGAGATTGGCTGTGTCAGAGCTGAGATTGGCTGTGTCAGAGCTGAGACTCGCTGTGTCAGAGCTGAGACTCGCCATGTCAGAGATGAGACTGGCTATGTCAGAGCTGAGATTGGATGCGTCAGAGCTGAGACTGGCCGCGTCAGAGCTGAGACTGGCCGTGTCAGAGCTGAGACTGGCCATGTCAGAGCTGAGACTCGCCGTGTCGGAGCTGAGACTGGCCATGTCAGAGCTGAGACTGCCGTGTCAGAGCTGAGACTGGCCGTGTTGGAGCTGAGACTGGCTGTGTCGGAGCTGAGACTCGTCGTGTAAGAGCTGAGATTGGCCGTGTCGGAGCTAAGACTCGTCGTGTAAGAGCTGAGACTGGCCGTGTCAGAGCTGAGACTCATCATGTCAGAGATGAGACCTGCTATGTCAGAGCTGAGACTGGCCGTGTGTGAGCTGAGATTGGCCATGTCAGAACTGAGACTGGCTGCGTCAGAGCTGAGACTGGCTGCGTCAGAGCTGAGACTGGCCGCGTCAGAGCTGAGACTGGCCGTGTCAGAGATGAGACTGGCCATGTCAGAGCTGAGACTCGCCGTGTCGGAGCTGAGACTGGCCATGTCAGAGCTGAGACTGTCCGTGGCAGGGCTGAGACTGGCCGTGTCGGAGCTGAGACTGGCCGTGTCAGAGCTGAGACTGGCCGTGTCGGAGCTGAGACTGGCTGTGTCGGAGCTGAGACTCGTCGTGTCAGAGCTGCGATTGGCCGTGTCGGAGCTGAGACTCGTTGTGTCAGAACTGAGACGGGCCGAGACAGAGCAGAGACTGGCCGTGTCGGATCTGAGACACCGTGACAAAGCTGAGACTGGCCTTGTCGGAGCTGAGACTAGCAGTGTCGGAGCTGAGACTCGTCATTTCAGAGGTGAGACTCCCCGTGTCAGACCTGCGACTGGCCGTGTCAGAGCTGAGATTGGACCCGTCAGAGATGAGACTCACCATGTCAGAGATGAGACTCTCCATGTCAGAGCTGAGACTGGCTGTTTCGGAGCTGGGACTCGCCATGTCAGAGCTGAGACTGGTCGTGTCAGAGCTGAGACTGGCCGTGTCAGAGCTGAGACATGCCATGCTAGAGCTGAGACTCGTCATGTCAGAGCTGAGACTGGCCGTGTCGGAGCTGAGAGTGGCCGTGTCGGAGCTGAGACTCGTCATGTCAGAGCTGAGACTGGCCGTGTCAGAGCTGAGACTGGCCGTGTCAGAGCTGAGACTGGCCGTGTCTGAGATGAGACTGGCCGTGTCAGAGCTGAGACTCCCCGTGACAGAGCAGAGACTGGCCGTGTCAGAGCTGAGACTGACCGTGTCGGAGCTGAGACTGGCCGTGACGGAGCAAAGACTCGTCATGTCAGAGCTGAGACTGGCCGTGTCAGAGCTGAGACTGGCCGTGTCAGAGCTGAGACTGGCCGTGTCAGAGTTGAGATTCGCCGTGTCAGAGCTGAGACTGGCCGTGTCAGAGCTGAGACTCGCCGTGTCAGAGCTGAGACTTGCCGTTTCGGAGCTGAGAATCGTCGTGTCAGAGCTGAGACTGGCCGTGTCAGAGCTGAGATTCGTCACGTCAGAGCTGAGACTGGCCGTGTCGGACCTGAGACTGGCCGTGTCAGAGCTGAGATTCGCCGTGTCAGAGCTGAGACTGGCCGTGTCAGAGCTGAGACTGGCCGTGTCAGTGCTGAGACTCGTTGTGTCAGAGCTGAGACGGGCTGTGTCGTAGCTGAGACTGGTCATGTCAGAGCTGAGGCTGGCCGTCTCAGAGCTGAGACTGGTCATGTCACAGCTGAGACTGGCCGTATCAGAGCTGAGACTGGCCGTGTCAGAGCTGAGACTGGCCGTGTCAGAGCTGAGACTGGTTATGTCAGAGCTGAGACTGGCCGTGTCAGAGCTGAGACTGGTCATGTCAGAGCTGAGACTGGCCGTATCAGAGCTGAGACTGGCCGTGTCAGAGCTGAGATTGGCCGTATCAGAGCTGAGACTGGCCGTGTCAGAGCTGAGATTGGCCGTGTCCGAGCTGAGACTCGTTGTTTCAGAGCTGAGACTGGCCGTGTCAGAGCTGAGACTAGCCGTGTCAGAGCTGAGACTGGCCGTGTCAGAGCTGAGACTCGTCGTGTCAGAGCTGAGATTGGCCATGTCGGTGCTGAGACTCGTCGTGTCAGAACTGAGACGGGCCGAGAGAGAGCAGAGACTGGCCGTGTCGGAGCTGAGACTCACCGTGACAAAGCTGAGACTGGCCTTGTCGGAGCTGAGACTCGTCGCTTCAGAGGTGAGACTCCCCGTGTCAGACCTGCGACTGGCCGTGTCAGAGCTGAAACTGGCCGTGTCAGAGCTGAGACTGGCCGTGTCAGAGCTGAGACTGGTCATGTCAGAGCTGAGACTGGCCGTTTCGGAGCTGAGACTGGCCGTGTCAGAGCTGAGACTGGCCGTGTCGGAGCTGAGACTGGCCGTTCCGGAGCTGAGACTGGCCGTGTCAGAGCTGAGACTGGCCGTGTCGGAGCTGAGACTGGCCGTGTCAGAGCTGAGACTGGTCATGTCAGAGCTGAGACTGGCCGTGTCAGAGCTGAGACTGGCCATATCAGAGCTGAGACTGGCCGTGCCAGAGCTGAGACTGGCTGTATCAGAGCTGAGACTGGCCGTGTCAGAGCTGAGATTGGCCGTGTCAGTGCTGAGACTCGTTGTGTCAGAGCTGAGACGGGCCGTGTCAGAGCTGAGACTGGCCGTGTCGGAGTTGAGACTGGCCGTGTCAGACCTGAGACTCGTCGTGTCAGAGCTGAGATTGGCCGTGTCGGAGCTGAGACTCGTTGTGTCAGAACTGAGACGGGCCGAGAGAGTGCAGAGTCTGGCCGTGTCGGAGCTGAGACTCACCGTGACAAAGCTGAGACTGGCCTTGGCAGAGCTGAGAATGGTCATGTCAGAGCTGAGACTGGCCGTGTCAGAGCTGAGACTGGTCATGTCAGAGCTGAGACTGGCTGTATCAGAGCTGAGACTGGCCGTGTCAGAGCTGAGACTGGCCGTATCAGAGCTGAGACTGGCCGTGTCAGAGCTGAGACTGGCCGTGTCAGAGCTGAGACTGGTCTTGTCAGAGCTGAGACTGGCCGTGTCAGAGCTGAGACTGGCCATATCAGAGCTGAGATTGGCCGTGCCAGAGCTGAGACTGGCCGTATCAGAGCTGAGACTGGCCGTATCAGAGCTGAGACTGGCCGTGTCAGAGATGAGATTGGCCGTGTCAGAGCTGAGATTGGCTGTGTCAGAGCTGAGACTGGCCATGTCAGAGATGAGACTGGCTATGTCAGAGCTGAGACTGGCTGCGTCAGAGCTGAGACTGGCCGCGTCAGAGCTGAGACTGGCCGTGTCGGAGCTGAGACTGGCCATGTCAGAGCTGAGACTCGCCGTGTCGGTGCTGAGACTGGCCATGTCAGAGCTGAGACTGCCTTGTCAGAGCTGAGACTGACCGTGTTGGAGCTGAGACTGGCTGTGTCGGAGCTGAGACTCGTCGTGTCAGAGCTGAGATTGGCCGTGTCAGAGCTAAGACTTGCCGTGTCAGAGCTGAGACTCGTCATGTCAGAGATGAGACTGGCTATGTCAGAGCTGAGACTGGCCGTGTGTGAGCTGAGACTGGCCATGTCAGAACTGAGACTGGCTGCGTCAGAGCTGAGACTGGCTGCGTCAGAGCTGAGATTGGCCGTGTCAGAGCTGAGACTGACCATGTCAGAGCTGAGACTGGCTGTGTCGGAGCTGAGATTCGTCGTGTCAGCGCTGCGATTGGCCGTGTCGGAGCTGAGACTCGTTGTGTCAGAACTGAGACGGGCCGAGACAGAGCAGAGACTGGCCGTGTCGGATCTGAGACACCGTGACAAAGCTGAGACTGGCCTTGTCGGAGCTGAGACTAGCAGTGTCGGAGCTGAGACTCGTCATTTCAGAGGTGAGACTCCCCGTGTCAGACCTGCGACTGGCCATGTCAGAGCTGAGATTGGACCCGTCAGAGATGAGACTCACCATGTCAGAGATGAGACTCTCCATGTCAGAGCTGAGACTGGCCGTTTCGGAGCTGAGACTGGCCGTGTCAGAGCTGAGACTTGCCGTGTCAGAGTTGAGACTCGTCATGTCAGAGCTGAGACTGGCCGTGTCGGAGCTGAGACTGGCCGTGTCAGAGCTGAGACTGGCCGTGTCAGAGCTGAGACTGGCCGTGTCAGAGCTGAGACTGGCCGTGACAGAGCAGAGACTGGCCGTGTCAAGCTGAGACTGACCGTGTCAGAGCTGAGACTGGCCGTGTCAGAGCTGAGACTGGCCGTGTCAGAGTTGAGATTCGCCATGTCAGAGCTGAGACTCGCCGTGTCAGAGCTGAGACTGGCCGTGTCAGAGCTGAGATTCGTCACGTCAGAGCTGAGACTGGCCGTGTCGGACCTGAGACTGGCCGTGTCAGAGCTGAGATTCGCCGTGTCAGAGCTGAGACTGGCCGTGTCAGAGCTGAGACTGGCCCTGTCAGTGCTGAGACTCGTTGTGTCAGAGCTGAGACGGGCCGTGTCAGAGCTGAGACAGGTCATGTCAGAGCTGAGACTGGCCGTGTCCGAGCTGAGACTGGTCATGTCACAGCTGAGACTGGCCGTATCAGAGCTGAGACTGGCCGTGTCAGAGCTGAGACTGGCCGTGTCAGAGCTGAGACTCGCCGTGTCAGAGCTGAGACTGGTCGTGTCAGAGCTGAGACTGGCCGTGTCAGAGCTGAGACATGCCATGCCAGAGCTGAGACTCGTCAAGTCAGAGCTGAGACTGGCCGTGTCGGAGCTGAGACTGGCCGTGTCGGAGCTGAGACTCGTCATGTCAGAGCTGAGACTGGCCGTGTCAGAGCTGAGACTGGCCGTGTCAGAGCTGAGACTGGCCGTGTCTGAGATGAAACTGGCCGTGTCAGAGCTGAGACTCCCCGTGACAGAGCAGAGACTGGCCGTGTCAGAGCTGAGACTGACCGTGTCGGAGCTGAGACTGGCCGTGACGGAGCAAAGACTCGTCAAGTCAGAGCTGAGACTGGCCGTGTCAGAGCTGAGACTGGCCGTGTCAGAGCTGAGACTGGCCCTGTCAGAGTTGAGATTCGCCGTGTCAGAGCTGAGACTGGCCATGTCAGAGCAGAGACTGCCCGTGTCAGAGCTGAGACTCGCCGTGTCAGAGCTGAGACTTGCCGTTTCGGAGCTGAGAATCGTCGTGTCAGAGCTGAGACTGGCCGTGTCAGAGCTGAGATTAGTCACGTCAGAGCTGAGACTGGCCGTGTCGGACCTGAGACTGGCCATGTCAGAGCTGAGATTCGCCGTGTCAGAGCTGAGACTGGCCGTGTCAGAGCTGAGACTGGCCGTGTCAGTGCTGAGACTCGTTGTGTCAGAGCTGAGACTGGTCATGTCAGAGCTGAGGCTGGCCGTCTCAGAGCTGAGACTGGTCATTTCACAGCTGAGACTGGCCGTATCAGAGCTGAGACTGGCCGTGTCAGAGCTGAGACTGGCCGTGTCAGAGCTGAGACTGGTTATGTCAGAGCTGAGACTGGCCGTGTCAGAGCTGAGACTGGTCATGTCAGAGCTGAGACTGGCCGTATCAGAGCTGAGACTGGCCGTGTCAGAGCTCAGACTCGTTGTTTCAGAGCTGAGACTGGCCGTGTCAGAGCTGAGACTAGCCGTGTCAGAGCTGAGACTGGCCGTGTCAGAGCTGAGACTCGTCGTGTCAGAGCTGAGATTGGCCATTTCGGTGCTGAGACCCGTCGTGTCAGAACTGAGACGGGCCGAGAGAGAGCAGAGACTGGCCGTGTCGGAGCTGAGACTCACCGTGACAAAGCTGAGACTGGCCTTGTCGGAGCTGAGACTCGTCGCTTCAGAGGTGAGACTCCCCGTGTCAGACCTGCGACTGGCCGTGTCAGAGCTGAGACTGGCCGTTCCGGAGCTGAGACTGGCCGTGTCAGAGCTGAGACTGGCCGTTTCGGAGCTGAGACTGGCCGTGTCAGAGCTGAGACTGGTCATGTCAGAGCTGAGACTGGCCGTGTCAGAGCTGAGACTGGCCATATCAGAGCTGAGACTGGCCTTGCCAGAGCTGAGACTGGCCGTATCAGAGCTGAGACTGGCCGTGTCAGAGCTGAGATTGGCCGTGTCAGTGCTGAGACCCGTTGTGTCAGAGCTGAGACGGGCCGTGTCAGAGCTGAGACTGGCCGTGTCGGAGTTGAGACTGGCCGTGTCAGACCTGAGACTCGTCGTGTCAGAGCTGAGATTGGCCGTGTCGGAGCTGAGACTCGTTGTGTCAGAACTGAGACGGGCCGAGAGAGTGCAGAGTCTGGCCGTGTCGGAGCTGAGACTCACCGTGACAAAGCTGAGACTGGCCTTGGCAGAGCTGAGAATGGTCATGTCAGAGCTGAGACTGGCCGTGTCAGAGCTGAGACTGGTCATGTCAGAGCTGAGACTGGCTGTATCAGAGCTGAGACTCACCGTGACAAAGCTGAGACTGGCCTTGGCAGAGCTGAGAATGGTCATGTCAGAGCTGAGACTGGCCGTGTCAGAGCTGAGACTGGTCATGTCAGAGCTGAGACTGGCTGTATCAGAGCTGAGACTGGCCGTGTCAGAGCTGAGACTGGCCGTATCAGAGCTGAGACTGGCCGTGTCAGAGCTGAGACTGGCCGTGTCAGAGCTGAGACTGGTCTTGTCAGAGCTGAGACTGGCCGTGTCAGAGCTGAGACTGGCCATATCAGAGCTGAGACTGGCCGTGCCAGAGCTGAGACTGGCCGTATCAGAGCTGAGACTGGCCGTATCAGAGCTGAGACTGGCCGTGTCAGAGATGAGATTGGCCGTGTCAGAGCTGAGATTGGCTGTGTCAGAGCTGAGACTGGCCATGTCAGAGATGAGACTGGCTATGTCAGAGCTGAGACTGGCTGCGTCAGAGCTGAGACTGGCCGCGTCAGAGCTGAGACTGGCCGTGTCGGAGCTGAGACTGGCCATGTCAGAGCTGAGACTCGCCGTGTCGGTGCTGAGACTGGCCATGTCAGAGCTGAGACTGCCTTGTCAGAGCTGAGACTGACCGTGTTGGAGCTGAGACTGGCTGTGTCGGAGCTGAGACTCGTCGTGTCAGAGCTGAGATTGGCCGTGTCAGAGCTAAGACTTGCCGTGTCAGAGCTGAGACTCGTCATGTCAGAGATGAGACTGGCTATGTCAGAGCTGAGACTGGCCGTGTGTGAGCTGAGACTGGCCATGTCAGAACTGAGACTGGCTGCGTCAGAGCTGAGACTGGCTGCGTCAGAGCTGAGATTGGCCGTGTCAGAGCTGAGACTGACCATGTCAGAGCTGAGACTGGCTGTGTCGGAGCTGAGATTCGTCGTGTCAGCGCTGCGATTGGCCGTGTCGGAGCTGAGACTCGTTGTGTCAGAACTGAGACGGGCCGAGACAGAGCAGAGACTGGCCGTGTCGGATCTGAGACACCGTGACAAAGCTGAGACTGGCCTTGTCGGAGCTGAGACTAGCAGTGTCGGAGCTGAGACTCGTCATTTCAGAGGTGAGACTCCCCGTGTCAGACCTGCGACTGGCCATGTCAGAGCTGAGATTGGACCCGTCAGAGATGAGACTCACCATGTCAGAGATGAGACTCTCCATGTCAGAGCTGAGACTGGCCGTTTCGGAGCTGAGACTGGCCGTGTCAGAGCTGAGACTTGCCGTGTCAGAGTTGAGACTCGTCATGTCAGAGCTGAGACTGGCCGTGTCGGAGCTGAGACTGGCCGTGTCAGAGCTGAGACTGGCCGTGTCAGAGCTGAGACTGGCCGTGTCAGAGCTGAGACTGGCCGTGACAGAGCAGAGACTGGCCGTGTCAAGCTGAGACTGACCGTGTCAGAGCTGAGACTGGCCGTGTCAGAGCTGAGACTGGCCGTGTCAGAGTTGAGATTCGCCATGTCAGAGCTGAGACTCGCCGTGTCAGAGCTGAGACTGGCCGTGTCAGAGCTGAGATTCGTCACGTCAGAGCTGAGACTGGCCGTGTCGGACCTGAGACTGGCCGTGTCAGAGCTGAGATTCGCCGTGTCAGAGCTGAGACTGGCCGTGTCAGAGCTGAGACTGGCCCTGTCAGTGCTGAGACTCGTTGTGTCAGAGCTGAGACGGGCCGTGTCAGAGCTGAGACAGGTCATGTCAGAGCTGAGACTGGCCGTGTCCGAGCTGAGACTGGTCATGTCACAGCTGAGACTGGCCGTATCAGAGCTGAGACTGGCCGTGTCAGAGCTGAGACTGGCCGTGTCAGAGCTGAGACTCGCCGTGTCAGAGCTGAGACTGGTCGTGTCAGAGCTGAGACTGGCCGTGTCAGAGCTGAGACATGCCATGCCAGAGCTGAGACTCGTCAAGTCAGAGCTGAGACTGGCCGTGTCGGAGCTGAGACTGGCCGTGTCGGAGCTGAGACTCGTCATGTCAGAGCTGAGACTGGCCGTGTCAGAGCTGAGACTGGCCGTGTCAGAGCTGAGACTGGCCGTGTCTGAGATGAAACTGGCCGTGTCAGAGCTGAGACTCCCCGTGACAGAGCAGAGACTGGCCGTGTCAGAGCTGAGACTGACCGTGTCGGAGCTGAGACTGGCCGTGACGGAGCAAAGACTCGTCAAGTCAGAGCTGAGACTGGCCGTGTCAGAGCTGAGACTGGCCGTGTCAGAGCTGAGACTGGCCCTGTCAGAGTTGAGATTCGCCGTGTCAGAGCTGAGACTGGCCATGTCAGAGCAGAGACTGCCCGTGTCAGAGCTGAGACTCGCCGTGTCAGAGCTGAGACTTGCCGTTTCGGAGCTGAGAATCGTCGTGTCAGAGCTGAGACTGGCCGTGTCAGAGCTGAGATTAGTCACGTCAGAGCTGAGACTGGCCGTGTCGGACCTGAGACTGGCCATGTCAGAGCTGAGATTCGCCGTGTCAGAGCTGAGACTGGCCGTGTCAGAGCTGAGACTGGCCGTGTCAGTGCTGAGACTCGTTGTGTCAGAGCTGAGACTGGTCATGTCAGAGCTGAGGCTGGCCGTCTCAGAGCTGAGACTGGTCATTTCACAGCTGAGACTGGCCGTATCAGAGCTGAGACTGGCCGTGTCAGAGCTGAGACTGGCCGTGTCAGAGCTGAGACTGGTTATGTCAGAGCTGAGACTGGCCGTGTCAGAGCTGAGACTGGTCATGTCAGAGCTGAGACTGGCCGTATCAGAGCTGAGACTGGCCGTGTCAGAGCTCAGACTCGTTGTTTCAGAGCTGAGACTGGCCGTGTCAGAGCTGAGACTAGCCGTGTCAGAGCTGAGACTGGCCGTGTCAGAGCTGAGACTCGTCGTGTCAGAGCTGAGATTGGCCATTTCGGTGCTGAGACCCGTCGTGTCAGAACTGAGACGGGCCGAGAGAGAGCAGAGACTGGCCGTGTCGGAGCTGAGACTCACCGTGACAAAGCTGAGACTGGCCTTGTCGGAGCTGAGACTCGTCGCTTCAGAGGTGAGACTCCCCGTGTCAGACCTGCGACTGGCCGTGTCAGAGCTGAGACTGGCCGTTCCGGAGCTGAGACTGGCCGTGTCAGAGCTGAGACTGGCCGTTTCGGAGCTGAGACTGGCCGTGTCAGAGCTGAGACTGGTCATGTCAGAGCTGAGACTGGCCGTGTCAGAGCTGAGACTGGCCATATCAGAGCTGAGACTGGCCTTGCCAGAGCTGAGACTGGCCGTATCAGAGCTGAGACTGGCCGTGTCAGAGCTGAGATTGGCCGTGTCAGTGCTGAGACCCGTTGTGTCAGAGCTGAGACGGGCCGTGTCAGAGCTGAGACTGGCCGTGTCGGAGTTGAGACTGGCCGTGTCAGACCTGAGACTCGTCGTGTCAGAGCTGAGATTGGCCGTGTCGGAGCTGAGACTCGTTGTGTCAGAACTGAGACGGGCCGAGAGAGTGCAGAGTCTGGCCGTGTCGGAGCCGAGACTCACCGTGACAAAGCTGAGACTGGCCTTGTCAGAGCTGAGACTGGTCATGTCAGAGCTGAGACTGGCCGTGTCAGAGCTGAGACTGGTCATGTCAGAGCTGAGACTGGCTGTATCAGAGCTGAGACTGGCCGTGTCAGAGCTGAGACTGGCCGTATCAGAGCTGAGACTGGCCGTGTCAGAGCTGAGACTGGCCGTGTCAGAGCTGAGACTGGTCTTGTCAGAGCTGAGACTGGCCGTGTCAGAGCTGAGACTGGCCATATCAGAGCTGAGACTGGCCGTGCCAGAGCTGAGACTGGCCGTATCAGAGCTGAGACTGGCCGTATCAGAGCTGAGACTGGCCGTGTCAGAGCTGAGATTGGCCGTGTCAGAGCTGAGATTGGCTGTGTCAGAGCTGAGACTGGCCATGTCAGAGATGAGACTGGCTATGTCAGAGCTGAGACTGGCTGCGTCAGAGCTGAGACTGGCCATGTCAGAGCTGAGACTGGCCGTGTCGGAGCTGAGACTGGCCATGTCAGAGCTGAGACTCGCCGTGTCGGTGCTGAGACTGGCCATGTCAGAGCTGAGACTGCCTTGTCAGAGCTGAGACTGACCGTGTTGGAGCTGAGACTGGCTGTGTCGGAGCTGAGACTCGTCGTGTCAGAGCTGAGATTGGCCGTGTCAGAGCTAAGACTTGCCGTGTCAGAGCTGAGACTCGTCATGTCAGAGATGAGACTGGCTATGTCAGAGCTGAGACTGGCCGTGTGTGCGCTGAGACTGGCCATGTCAGAACTGAGACTGGCTGCGTCAGAGCTGAGACTGGCCGCGTCAGAGCTGAGACTGGCCGTGTCAGAGCTGAGACTGGCTGTGTCGGAGCTGAGACTCGTCGTGTCAGCGCTGCGATTGGCCGTGTCGGAGCTGAGACTCGTTGTGTCAGAACTGAGACGGGCCGAGACAGAGCAGAGACTGGCCGTGTCGGATCTGAGACACCGTGACAAAGCTGAGACTGGCCTTGTCGGAGCTGAGACTAGCAGTGTCGGAGCTGAGACTCGTCATTTCAGAGGTGAGACTCCCCGTGTCAGACCTGCGACTGGCCGTGTCAGAGCTGAGATTGGACCCGTCAGAGATGAGACTCACCATGTCAGAGATGAGACTCTCCATGTCAGAGCTGAGACTGGCCGTTTCGGAGCTGAGACTCGCCGTGTCAGTGCTGAGACTGTTCGTGTCAGAGCTGAGACTGGCTGTGTCGGAGCTGAGACTCGCCGTGTCAGAGCTGAGACTTGCCGTTTCGGAGCTGAGAATCGTCGTGTCAGAGCTGAGACTGGCCGTGTCAGAGCTGAGATTCGTCACGTCAGAGCTGAGACTGGCCGTGTCGGACCTGAGACTGGCCGTGTCAGAGCTGAGATTCGCCGTGTCAGAGCTGAGACTGGCCGTGTCAGAGCTGAGATTCGCCGTATCAGAGCTGAGACTGGCCGTGTCAGAGCTGAGACTGGCCGTGTCAGAGCTGAGACTGGTTATGTCAGAGCTGAGACTGGTCATGTCAGAGCTGAGACTGGTCATGTCAGAGCTGAGACTGGCCGTATCAGAGCTGAGACTGGCCGTGTCAGAGCTGAGACTGGCCGTATCAGAGCTGAGACTGGCCGTATCAGAGCTGAGACTGGACGTGTCAGAGCTGAGATTGGCCGTGTCTGAGCTGAGACTCGTTGTTTCAGAGCTGAGACTAGCCGTGTCAGAGCTGAGACTGGCCGTGTCAAAGCTGAGACTCGTCGTGTCAGAGCTGAGACTGGCCGTGTCAGAAATGAGATTGGCCATGTCGGAGCTTAGACTCGTCGTGTCAGAAGTGAGACGGGCCGAGAGAGAGCAGAGACTGGCCGTGTCGCAGCTGAGACTCAACGTGACAAAGCTGAGACTGGCCTTGTCGGAGCTGAGACTCGTCGCTTCAGAGGTGAGACTCCCCGTGTCAGACCTGCGACTGGCCGTGTCAGAGGTGAGACTGGCAATGTCAGAGCTGAGAATGGCCGTGTCAGAGCTGAGACTGGCCGTGTCAGAGCTGAGACTGGCAATGTCAGAGCTGAGAATGGCCGTGTCAGAGCTGAGACTGGCCGTGTCAGAGCTGAGACTGGCCGTGTCAGAGCTGAGACTGGTCATGTCAGAGCTGAGACTGGCCATGTCAGAGCTGAGACTGGCCGTGTCAGAGCTGAGACTGGCCGTATCAGAGCTGAGACTGGCCGTGTCAGAGCTGAGATTGGCTGTGTCAGAGCTGAGATTGGCTGTGTCAGAGCTGAGACTCGCTGTGTCAGAGCTGAGACTCGCCATGTCAGAGATGAGACTGGCTATGTCAGAGCTGAGATTGGATGCGTCAGAGCTGAGACTGGCCGCGTCAGAGCTGAGACTGGCCGTGTCAGAGCTGAGACTGGCCATGTCAGAGCTGAGACTGCCGTGTCAGAGCTGAGACTGCCGTGTCAGAGCTGAGACTGGCCGTGTCAGAGCTGAGACTGGCCGTGTTGGAGCTGAGACTGGCTGTGTCGGAGCTGAGACTCGTCGTGTAAGAGCTGAGATTGGCCGTGTCGTAGCTAAGACTCGTCGTGTAAGAGCTGAGACTCGCCGTGTCGGAGCTGAGACTGGCCATGTCAGAGCTGAGACTGCCGTGTCAGAGCTGAGACTGGCCGTGTTGGAGCTGAGACTGGCTGTGTCGGAGCTGAGACTCGTCGTGTAAGAGCTGAGATTGGCCGTGTCGGAGCTAAGACTCGTCGTGTAAGAGCTGAGACTGGCCGTGTCAGAGCTGAGACTCATCATGTCAGAGATGAGACCTGCTATGTCAGAGCTGAGACTGGCCGTGTGTGAGCTGAGATTGGCCATGTCAGAACTGAGACTGGCTGCGTCAGAGCTGAGACTGGCCGCGTCAGAGCTGAGACTGGCCGTGTCAGAGCTGAGACTGGCCATGTCAGAGCTGAGACTCGCCGTGTCGGAGCTGAGACTGGCCATGTCAGAGCTGAGACTGTCCGTGGCAGGGCTGAGACTGGCCGTGTCGGAGCTGAGACTGGCCGTGTCGGAGCTGAGACTGGCTGTGTCGGAGCTGAGACTCGTTGTGTCAGAGCTGAGATTGGCCGTGTCGGAGCTGAGACTCGTTGTGTCAGAACTGAGACGGGCCGAGACAGAGCAGAGACTGGCCGTGTCGGATCTGAGACACCGTGACAAAGCTGAGACTGGCCTTGTCGGAGCTGAGACTAGCAGTGTCGGAGCTGAGACTCGTCATTTCAGAGGTGAGACTCCCCGTGTCAGACCTGCGACTGGCCGTGTCAGAGCTGAAATTGGACCCGTCAGAGATGAGACTCACCATGTCAGAGAAGAGACTCTCCATGTCAGAGCTGAGACTGGCCGTGTCGGAGCTGAGACTCGTCATGTCAGAGCTGAGACTGGTCGTGTCAGAGCTGAGACTGGCCGTGTCAGAGCTGAGACATGCCATGCCAGAGCTGAGACTCGTCATGTCAGAGCTGAGACTGGCCGTGTCGGAGCTGAGAGTGGCCGTGTCGGAGCTGAGACTCGTCATGTCAGAGCTGAGACTGGCCGTGTCGGAGCTGAGACTTGCCATGTCAGAGCTGAGAATGGCCGTGTCAGAGCTGAGACTGGCCGTGTCAGAGCTGTGACTGGCCGTGTCTGAGATGAAACTGGCCGTGTCAGAGCTGAGACTGGTCGTGTCAGAGCTGAGATTGGCCATGTCGGAGCTTAGACTCGTCGTGTCAGAAGTGAGACGGGCCGAGAGAGAGCAGAGACTGGCCGTGTCGGAGCTGAGACTCGTCGCTTCATAGGTGAGACTCCCCGTGTCAGACCTGCGACTGGCCGTGTCAGAGGTGAGACTGGCCGTTTCGGAGCTGAGACTGGCCATGACAGAGCTGAGACTGGCCGTGTCAGAGCTGAGACTGGCCGTGTCAGAGCTGAGACTGGCCGTGTCAGAGCTGAGACTGGTCATGTCAGAGCTGAGACTGGCCATGTCAGAGCTGAGACTGGCCGTATCAGAGCTGAGACTGGCCGTGTCAGAGCTGAGATTGGCTGTGTCAGAGCTGAGACTGGCTATGTCAGAGCTGAGATTGGATGCGTCAGAGCTGAGACTGGCCGCGTCAGAGCTGAGACTGGCCGTGTCAGAGCTGAGACTGGCCATGTCAGAGCTGAGACTCGCCGTGTCGGAGCTGAGACTGGCCATGTCAGAGCTGAGACTGCCGTGTCAGAGCTGAGACTGGCCGTGTTGGAGCTGAGACTGGCCGTGTCAGAGCTGAGACTGGCCGTTTCAGAGCTGAGACTGGCTGTGTCGGAGCTGAGACTCGTCGTGTAAGAGCTGAGATTGGCCGTGTCGGAGCTAAGACTCGTCGTGTAAGAGCTGAGACTGGCCGTGTCAGAGCTGAGACTCATCATGTCAGAGATGAGACCTGCTATGTCAGAGCTGAGACTGGCCGTGTGTGAGCTGAGATTGGCCATGTCAGAACTGAGACTGGCTGCGTCAGAGCTGAGACTGGCTGCGTCAGAGCTGAGACTGGCCGCGTCAGAGCTGAGACTGGCCGTGTCAGAGATGAGACTGGCCATGTCAGAGCTGAGACTCGCCGTGTCGGAGCTGAGACTGGCCATGTCAGAGCTGAGACTGTCCGTGGCAGGGCTGAGACTGGCCGTGTCGGAGCTGAGACTGGCCGTGTCGGAGCTGAGACTGGCTGTGTCGGAGCTGAGACTCGTCGTGTCAGAGCTGCGATTGGCCGTGTCGGAGCTGAGACTCGTTGTGTCAGAACTGAGACGGGCCGAGACAGAGCAGAGACTGGCCGTGTCGGATCTGAGACACCGTGACAAAGCTGAGACTGGCCTTGTCGGAGCTGAGACTAGCAGTGTCGGAGCTGAGACTCGTCATTTCAGAGGTGAGACTCCCCGTGTCAGACCTGCGACTGGCCGTGTCAGAGCTGAGATTGGACCCGTCAGAGATGAGACTCACCATGTCAGAGATGAGACTCTCCATGTCAGAGCTGAGACTGGCTGTTTCGGAGCTGAGACTCGCCGTGTCAGAGCTGAGACTGGCCGTGTCAGAGCTGAGACATGCCATGCTAGAGCTGAGACTCGTCATGTCAGAGCTGAGACTGGCCGTGTCGGAGCTGAGAGTGGCCGTGTCGGAGCTGAGACTCGTCATGTCAGAGCTGAGACTGGCCGTGTCAGAGCTGAGACTGGCCGTGTCAGAGCTGAGACTGGCCGTGTCTGAGATGAGACTGGCCGTGTCAGAGCTGAGACTCCCCGTGACAGAGCAGAGACTGGCCGTGTCAGAGCTGAGACTGACCGTGTCGGAGCTGAGACTGGCCGTGACGGAGCAAAGACTCGTCATGTCAGAGCTGAGACTGGCCGTGTCAGAGCTGAGACTGGCCGTGTCAGAGCTGAGACTGGCCGTGTCAGAGTTGAGATTCGCCGTGTCAGAGCTGAGACTGGCCGTGTCAGAGCTGAGACTCGCCGTGTCAGAGCTGAGACTTGCCGTTTCGGAGCTGAGAATCGTCGTGTCAGAGCTGAGACTGGCCGTGTCAGAGCTGAGATTCGTCACGTCAGAGCTGAGACTGGCCGTGTCGGACCTGAGACTGGCCGTGTCAGAGCTGAGATTCGCCGTGTCAGAGCTGAGACTGGCCGTGTCAGAGCTGAGACTGGCCGTGTCAGTGCTGAGACTCGTTGTGTCAGAGCTGAGACGGGCTGTGTCGTAGCTGAGACTGGTCATGTCAGAGCTGAGGCTGTCCGTCTCAGAGCTGAGACTGGTCATGTCACAGCTGAGACTGGCCGTATCAGAGCTGAGACTGGCCGTGTCAGAGCTGAGACTGGCCGTGTCAGAGCTGAGACTGGTTATGTCAGAGCTGAGACTGGCCGTGTCAGAGCTGAGACTGGTCATGTCAGAGCTGAGACTGGCCGTATCAGAGCTGAGACTGGCCGTGTCAGAGCTGAGATTGGCCGTATCAGAGCTGAGACTGGCCGTGTCAGAGCTGAGATTGGCCGTGTCCGAGCTGAGACTCGTTGTTTCAGAGCTGAGACTGGCCGTGTCAGAGCTGAGACTAGCCGTGTCAGAGCTGAGACTGGCCGTGTCAGAGCTGAGACTCGTCGTGTCAGAGCTGAGATTGGCCATGTCGGTGCTGAGACTCGTCGTGTCAGAACTGAGACGGGCCGAGAGAGAGCAGAGACTGGCCGTGTCGGAGCTGAGACTCACCGTGACAAAGCTGAGACTGGCCTTGTCGGAGCTGAGACTCGTCGCTTCAGAGGTGAGACTCCCCGTGTCAGACCTGCGACTGGCCGTGTCAGAGCTGAAACTGGCCGTGTCAGAGCTGAGACTGGCCGTGTCAGAGCTGAGACTGGCCGTGTCGGAGCTGAGACTGGCCGTTCCGGAGCTGAGACTGGCCATGACAGAGCTGAGACTGGCCGTTTCGGAGCTGAGACTGGCCGTGTCAGAGCTGAGACTGGCCGTGTCGGAGCTGAGACTGGCCGTGTCAGAGCTGAGACTGGTCATGTCAGAGCTGAGACTGGCCGTGTCAGAGCTGAGACTGGCCATATCAGAGCTGAGACTGGCCGTGCCAGAGCTGAGACTGGCTGTATCAGAGCTGAGACTGGCCGTGTCAGAGCTGAGATTGGCCGTGTCAGTGCTGAGACTCGTTGTGTCAGAGCTGAGACGGGCCGTGTCAGAGCTGAGACTGGCCGTGTCGGAGTTGAGACTGGCCGTGTCAGACCTGAGACTCGTCGTGTCAGAGCTGAGATTGGCCGTGTCGGAGCTGAGACTCGTTGTGTCAGAACTGAGACGGGCCGAGAGAGTGCAGAGTCTGGCCGTGTCGGAGCTGAGACTCACCGTGACAAAGCTGAGACTGGCCTTGGCAGAGCTGAGAATGGTCATGTCAGAGCTGAGACTGGCTGTGTCAGAGCTGAGACTGGTCATGTCAGAGCTGAGACTGGCTGTATCAGAGCTGAGACTGGCCGTGTCAGAGCTGAGACTGGCCGTATCAGAGCTGAGACTGGCCGTGTCAGAGCTGAGACTGGCCGTGTCAGAGCTGAGACTGGTCTTGTCAGAGCTGAGACTGGCCGTGTCAGAGCTGAGACTGGCCATATCAGAGCTGAGACTGGCCGTGCCAGAGCTGAGACTGGCCGTATCAGAGCTGAGACTGGCCGTATCAGAGCTGAGACTGGCCGTGTCAGAGATGAGATTGGCCGTGTCAGAGCTGAGATTGGCTGTGTCAGAGCTGAGACTGGCCATGTCAGAGATGAGACTGGCTATGTCAGAGCTGAGACTGGCTGCGTCAGAGCTGAGACTGGCCGCGTCAGAGCTGAGACTGGCCGTGTCGGAGCTGAGACTGGCCATGTCAGAGCTGAGACTCGCCGTGTCGGTGCTGAGACTGGCCATGTCAGAGCTGAGACTGCCTTGTCAGAGCTGAGACTGACCGTGTTGGAGCTGAGACTGGCTGTGTCGGAGCTGAGACTCGTCGTGTCAGAGCTGAGATTGGCCGTGTCAGAGCTAAGACTTGCCGTGTCAGAGCTGAGACTCGTCATGTCAGAGATGAGACTGGCTATGTCAGAGCTGAGACTGGCCGTGTGTGAGCTGAGACTGGCCATGTCAGAACTGAGACTGGCTGCGTCAGAGCTGAGACTGGCTGCGTCAGAGCTGAGATTGGCCGTGTCAGAGCTGAGACTGACCATGTCAGAGCTGAGACTGGCTGTGTCGGAGCTGAGATTCGTCGTGTCAGCGCTGCGATTGGCCGTGTCGGAGCTGAGACTCGTTGTGTCAGAACTGAGACGGGCCGAGACAGAGCAGAGACTGGCCGTGTCGGATCTGAGACACCGTGACAAAGCTGAGACTGGCCTTGTCGGAGCTGAGACTAGCAGTGTCGGAGCTGAGACTCGTCATTTCAGAGGTGAGACTCCCCGTGTCAGACCTGCGACTGGCCGTGTCAGAGCTGAGATTGGACCCGTCAGAGATGAGACTCACCATGTCAGAGATGAGACTCTCCATGTCAGAGCTGAGACTGGCCGTTTCGGAGCTGAGACTCGCCGTGTCAGAGCTGAGACTGGTCGTGTCAGAGCTGAGACTGGCCGTGTCAGAGCTGAGACTTGCCGTGTCAGAGTTGAGACTCGTCATGTCAGAGCTGAGACTGGCCGTGTCGGAGCTGAGACTGGCCGTGTCAGAGCTGAGACTGGCCGTGTCAGAGCTGAGACTGGCCGTGTCAGAGCTGAGACTGGCCGTGACAGAGCAGAGACTGGCCGTGTCAAGCTGAGACTGACCGTGTCAGAGCTGAGACTGGCCGTGTCAGAGCTGAGACTGGCCGTGTCAGAGTTGAGATTCGCCATGTCAGAGCTGAGACTCGCCGTGTCAGAGCTGAGACTGGCCGTGTCAGAGCTGAGATTCGTCACGTCAGAGCTGAGACTGGCCGTGTCGGACCTGAGACTGGCCGTGTCAGAGCTGAGATTCGCCGTGTCAGAGCTGAGACTGGCCGTGTCAGAGCTGAGACTGGCCCTGTCAGTGCTGAGACTCGTTGTGTCAGAGCTGAGACGGGCCGTGTCAGAGCTGAGACAGGTCATGTCAGAGCTGAGACTGGCCGTGTCCGAGCTGAGACTGGTCATGTCACAGCTGAGACTGGCCGTATCAGAGCTGAGACTGGCCGTGTCAGAGCTGAGACTGGCCGTGTCAGAGCTGAGACTGGTTATGTCAGAGCTGAGACTGGTCATGTCAGAGCTGAGACTGGTCATGTCAGAGCTGAGACTGGCCGTATCAGAGCTGAGACTGGCCGTATCAGAGCTGAGACTGGACGTGTCAGAGCTGAGATTGGCCGTGTCCGAGCTGAGACTCGTTGTTTCAGAGCTGAGACGGGCCGTGTCAGAGCTGAGACTAGCCGTGTCAGAGCTGAGACTGGCCGTGTCAGAGCTGAGACTCGTCGTGTCAGAGCTGAGATTGGCCATGTCGGAGCTTAGACTCGTCGTGTCAGAAGTGAGACGGGCCGAGAGAGAGCAGAGACTGGCCGTGTCGCAGCTGAGACTCAACGTGACAAAGCTGAGACTGGCCTTGTCGGAGCTGAGACTCGTCACTTCAGAGGTGAGACTCCCCGTGTCAGACCTGCGACTGGCCATGTCAGAGGTGAGACTGGCCGTGTCGGAGCTGAGACTCGCCGTGTCAGAGCTGAGAATGGCCGTGTCAGAGCTGAGACTGGCCGTGTCAGAGCTGAGACTGGCCGTGTCAGAGCTGAGACTGGTCATGTCAGAGCTGAGACTGGCCATGTCAGAGCTGAGACTGGCCGTGTCAGAGCTGAGACTGGCCGTATCAGAGCTGAGACTGGCCGTGTCAGAGCTGAGATGGCTGTGTCAGAGCTGAGATTGGCTGTGTCAGAGCTGAGACTCGCTGTGTCAGAGCTGAGACTCGCCATGTCAGAGATGAGACTGGCTATGTCAGAGCTGAGATTGGATGCGTCAGAGCTGAGACTGGCCGCGTCAGAGCTGAGACTGACCGTGTCAGAGCTGAGACTGGCCATGTCAGAGCTGAGACTCGCCGTGTCGGAGCTGAGACTGGCCGTGTCAGAGCTGAGACTGGCCGTGTTGGAGCTGAGACTGGCTGTGTCGGAGCTGAGACTCGTCGTGTAAGAGCTGAGATTGGCCGTGTCGGAGCTAAGACTCGTCGTGTAAGAGCTGAGACTGGCCGTGTCAGAGCTGAGACTCATCATGTCAGAGATGAGACCTGCTATGTCAGAGCTGAGACTGGCCGTGTGTGAGCTGAGATTGGCCATGTCAGAACTGAGACTGGCTGCGTCAGAGCTGAGACTGGCCGCGTCAGAGCTGAGACTGGCCGTGTCAGAGCTGAGACTGGCCATGTCAGAGCTGAGACTCGCCGTGTCGGAGCTGAGACTGGCCATGTCAGAGCTGAGACTGTCCGTGGCAGGGCTGAGACTGGCCGTGTCGGAGCTGAGACTGGCCGTGTCGGAGCTGAGACTGGCTGTGTCGGAGCTGAGACTCGTCGTGTCAGAGCTGCGATTGGCCGTGTCGGAGCTGAGACTCGTTGTGTCAGAACTGAGACGGGCCGAGACAGAGCAGAGACTGGCCGTGTCGGATCTGAGACACCGTGACAAAGCTGAGACTGGCCTTGTCGGAGCTGAGACTAGCAGTGTCGGAGCTGAGACTCGTCATTTCAGAGGTGAGACTCCCCGTGTCAGACCTGCGACTGGCCGTGTCAGAGCTGAGATTGGACCCGTCAGAGATGAGACTCACCATGTCAGAGATGAGACTCTCCATGTCAGAGCTGAGACTGGCTGTTTCGGAGCTGAGACTCGCCGTGTCAGAGCTGAGACTGGTCGTGTCAGAGCTGAGACTGGCCGTGTCAGAGCTGAGACATGCCATGCCAGAGCTGAGACTCGTCATGTCAGAGCTGAGACTGGTCATGTCAGAGCTGAGACTGGCTGTATCAGAGCTGAGACTGGCCGTGTCAGAGCTGAGACTGGCCGTATCAGAGCTGAGACTGGCCGTGTCAGAGCTGAGACTGGCCGTGTCCGAGCTGAGACTGGTCTTGTCAGAGCTGAGACTGGCCGTGTCAGAGCTGAGACTGGCCATATCAGAGCTGAGACTGGCCGTGCCAGAGCTGAGACTGGCCGTATCAGAGCTGAGACTGGCCGTATCAGAGCTGAGACTGGCCGTGTCAGAGCTGAGATTGGCCGTGTCAGAGCTGAGATTGTCTGTGTCAGAGCTGAGACTGGCCATGTCAGAGATGAGACTGGCTATGTCAGAGCTGAGACTGGCTGCGTCAGAGCTGAGACTGGCCGCGTCAGAGCTGAGACTGGCCGTGTCGGAGCTGAGACTGGCCATGTCAGAGCTGAGACTCGCCGTATCGGTGCTGAGACTGGCCATGTCAGAGCTGAGACTGCCTTGTCAGAGCTGAGACTGACCGTGTTGGAGCTGAGACTGGCTGTGTCGGAGCTGAGACTCGTCGTGTCAGAGCTGAGATTGGCCGTGTCAGAGCTAAGACTTGCCGTGTCAGAGCTGAGACTCGTCATGTCAGAGATGAGACTGGCTATGTCAGAGCTGAGACTGGCCGTGTGTGAGCTGAGACTGGCCATGTCAGAACTGAGACTGGCTGCGTCAGAGCTGAGACTGGCTGCGTCAGAGCTGAGATTGGCCGTGTCAGAGCTGAGACTGGCCATGTCAGAGCTGAGACTGGCTGTGTCGGAGCTGAGACTCGTCGTGTCAGCGCTGCGATTGGCCGTGTCGGAGCTGAGACTCGTTGTGTCAGAACTGAGACGGGCCGAGACAGAGCAGAGACTGGCCGTGTCGGATCTGAGACACCGTGACAAAGCTGAGACTGGCCTTGTCGGAGCTGAGACTAGCAGTGTCGGAGCTGAGACTCGTCATTTCAGAGGTGAGACTCCCCGTGTCAGACCTGCGACTGGCCGTGTCAGAGCTGAGATTGGACCCGTCAGAGATGAGACTCACCATGTCAGAGATGAGACTCTCCATGTCAGAGGTGAGACTGGCCGTTTCGGAGCTGAGACTCGCCGTGTCAGAGCTGAGACTGGTCGTGTCAGAGCTGAGACTGGCCGTGTCAGAGCTGAGACTTGCCGTGTCAGAGTTGAGACTCGTCATGTCAGAGCTGAGACTGGCCGTGTCGGAGCTGAGACTGGCCGTGTCGGAGCTGAGACTCGTCATGTCAGAGCTGAGACTGGCCGTGTCAGAGCTGAGACTGGCCGTGTCAGAGCTGAGACTGGCCGTGTCAGAGCTGAGACTGGCCGTGTCAGAGCTGAGACTGGCCGTGACAGAGCAGAGACTGGCCGTGTCAAGCTGAGACTGACCGTGTCAGAGCTGAGACTGGCCGTGTCAGAGCTGAGACTGGCCGTGTCAGAGTTGAGATTCGCCATGTCAGAGCTGAGACTCGCCGTGTCAGAGCTGAGACTTGCCATGTCAGAGCTGAGACTCGCCGTGTCAGAGCTGAGACTGGCCGTGTCAGAGCTGAGATTCGTCACGTCAGAGCTGAGACTGGCCGTGTCGGACCTTAGACTGGCCGTGTCAGAGCTGAGATTCGCCGTGTCAGAGCTGAGACTGGCCGTGTCAGAGCTGAGACTGGCCGTGTCAGTGCTGAGACTCGTTGTGTCAGAGCTGAGACGGGCCGTGTCAGAGCTGAGACAGGTCATGTCAGAGCTGAGACTGGCCGTGTCCGAGCTGAGACTGGTCATGTCACAGCTGAGACTGGCCGTATCAGAGCTGAGACTGGCCGTGTCAGAGCTGAGACTGGCCGTGTCAGAGCTGAGACTGGTTATGTCAGAGCTGAGACTGGTCATGTCAGAGCTGAGACTGGTCATGTCAGAGCTGAGACTGGCCGTATCAGAGCTGAGACTGGCCGTGTCAGAGCTGAGACTGGCCGTATCAGAGCTGAGACTGGACGTGTCAGAGCTGAGATTGGCCGTGTCCGAGCTGAGACTCGTTGCTTCAGAGCTGAGACTGGCCGTGTCAGAGCTGAGACTAGCCGTGTCAGAGCTGAGACTGGCCGTGTCAGAGCTGAGACTCGTCGTGTCAGAGCTGAGATTGGCCATGTCGGAGCTTAGACTCGTCGTGTCAGAAGTGAGACGGGCCGAGAGAGAGCAGAGACTGGCCGTGTCGCAGCTGAGACTCAACGTGACAAAGCTGAGACTGGCCTTGTCGGAGCTGAGACTCGTCACTTCAGAGGTGAGACTCCCCGTGTCAGACCTGCGACTGGCCATGTCAGAGGTGAGACTGGCCGTGTCGGAGCTGAGACTCGCCGTGTCAGAGCTGAGAATGGCCGTGTCAGAGCTGAGACTGGCCGTGTCAGAGCTGAGACTGGCCGTGTCAGAGCTGAGATTGGTCATGTCAGAGCTGAGACTGGCCATGTCAGAGCTGAGACTGGCCGTGTCAGAGCTGAGACTGGCCGTATCAGAGCTGAGACTGGCCGTGTCAGAGCTGAGATGGCTGTGTCAGAGCTGAGATTGGCTGTGTCAGAGCTGAGACACGCTGTGTCAGAGCTGAGACTCGCCATGTCAGAGATGAGACTGGCTATGTCAGAGCTGAGATTGGATGCGTCAGAGCTGAGACTGGCCGCGTCAGAGCTGAGACTGGCCGTGTCAGAGCTGAGACTGGCCATGTCAGAGCTGAGACTCGCCGTGTCGGAGCTGAGACTGGCCATGTCAGAGCTGAGACTGCCGTGTCAGAGCTGAGACTGGCCGTGTTGGAGCTGAGACTGGCTGTGTCGGAGCTGAGACTCGTCGTGTAAGAGCTGAGATTGGCCGTGTCGGAGCTAAGACTCGTCGTGTAAGAGCTGAGACTGGCCGTGTCAGAGCTGAGACTCATCATGTCAGAGATGAGACCTGCTATGTCAGAGCTGAGACTGGCCGTGTGTGAGCTGAGATTGGCCATGTCAGAACTGAGACTGGCTGCGTCAGAGCTGAGACTGGCCGCGTCAGAGCTGAGACTGGCCGTGTCAGAGCTGAGACTGGCCATGTCAGAGCTGAGACTCGCCGTGTCGGAGCTGAGACTGGCCATGTCAGAGCTGAGACTGTCCGTGGCAGGGCTGAGACTGGCCGTGTCGGAGCTGAGACTGGCCGTGTCGGAGCTGAGACTGGCTGTGTCGGAGCTGAGACTCGTCGTGTCAGAGCTGCGATTGGCCGTGTCGGAGCTGAGACTCGTTGTGTCAGAACTGAGACGGGCCGAGACAGAGCAGAGACTGGCCGTGTCGGATCTGAGACACCGTGACAAAGCTGAGACTGGCCTTGTCGGAGCTGAGACTAGCAGTGTCGGAGCTGAGACTCGTCATTTCAGAGGTGAGACTCCCCGTGTCAGACCTGCGACTGGCCGTGTCAGAGCTGAGATTGGACCCGTCAGAGATGAGAATCTCCATGTCAGAGATGAGACTCTCCATGTCAGAGCTGAGACTGGCTGTTTCGGAGCTGAGACTCGCCGTGTCAGAGCTGAGACTGGTCGTGTCAGAGCTGAGACTGGCCGTGTCAGAGCTGAGACATGCCATGCCAGAGGTGAGACTCGTCATGTCAGAGCTGAGACTGGCCGTGTCGGAGCTGAGAGTGGCCGTGTCGGAGCTGAGACTCGTCATGTCAGAGCTGAGACTGGCCGTGTCAGAGCTGAGACTGGCCGTGACCGAGCTGAGACTGGCGGTGTCTGAGATGAGACTGGCCGTGTCAGAGCTGAGACTCCCCGTGACAGAGCAGAGACTGGCCGTGTCAGAGCTGAGACTGACCGTGTCGGAGCTGAGACTGGCCGTGACGGAGCAAAGACTCGTCATGTCAGAGCTGAGACTGGCCGTGTCAGAGCTGAGACTGGCCGTGTCAGAGCTGAGACTGGCCGTGTCAGAGTTGAGATTCGCCGTGTCAGAGCTGAGACTGGCCATGTCAGAGCTGAGACTGCCCGTGTCAGAGCTGAGACTCGCCGTGTCAGAGCTGAGACTTGCCGTTTCGGAGCTGATAATCGTCGTGTCAGAGCTGAGACTGGCCGTGTCAGAGCTGAGATTCATCACGTCAGAGCTGAGACTGGCCGTGTCGGACCTGAGACTGGCCGTGTCAGAGCTGAGATTCGACGTGTCAGAGCTGAGACTGGCCGTGTCAGAGCTGAGACTGGCCGTGTCAGTGCTGAGACCCGTTGTGTCAGAGCTGAGACGGGCTGTGTCGTAGCTGAGACTGGTCATGTCAGAGCTGAGGCTGGCCGTCTCAGAGCTGAGACTGGTCATGTCACAGCTGAGACTGGCCGTATCAGAGCTGAGACTGGCCGTGTCAGAGCTGAGACTGGCCGTGTCAGAGCTGAGACTGGTTATGTCAGAGCTGAGACTGGCCGTGTCAGAGCTGAGACTGGTCATGTCAGAGCTGAGACTGGCCGTTTCAGAGCTGAGACTGGCCGTGTCAGAGCTGAGACTGGCCGTATCAGAGCTGAGACTGGCCGTGTCAGAGCTGAGATTGGCAGTGTCCGAGCTGAGACTCGTTGTTTCAGAGCTGAGACTGTCCGTGTCAGAGCTGAGACTAGCCGTTTCAGAGCTGAGACTGGCCGTGTCAGAGCTGAGACCCGTCGTGTCAGAGCTGAGATTGGCCATGTCGTTGCTGAGACTCGTCGTGTCAGAACTGAGACGGGCCGAGAGAGAGCAGAGACTGGCCGTGTCGGAGCTGAGACTCACCGTGACAAAGCTGAGACTGGCCTTGTCGGAGCTGAGACTCGTCGCTTCAGAGGTGAGACTCCCCGTGTCAGACCTGCGACTGGCCGTGTCAGAGCTGAGACTGGCCGTTCCGGAGCTGAGACTGGCCATGACAGAGCTGAGACGGGCCGTTTCGGAGCTGAGACTGGCCGTGTCAGAGCTGAGACAGGCCGTGTCGGAGCTGAGACTGGCCGTGTCAGAGCTGAGACTGGTCACGTCAGAGCTGAGACTGGCCGTGTCAGAGCTGAGACTGGCCATATCAGAGCTGAGACTGGCCGTGCCAGAGCTGAGACTGGCCGTATCAGAGCTGAGACTGGCCGTGTCAGAGCTGAGGCTGGCCGTGTCAGTGCTGAGACTCGTTGTGTCAGAGCTGAGACGGGCCGTGTCAGAGCTGAGACTGGCCGTGTCGGAGTTGAGACTGGCCGTGTCAGACCTGAGACTCGTCGTGTCAGAGCTGAGATTGGCCGTGTCGGAGCTGAGACTCGTTGTGTCAGAACTGAGACGGGCAGAGAGAGTGCAGAGTCTGGCCGTGTCGGAGCTGAGACTCACCGTGACAAAGCTGAGACTGGCCTTGGCAGAGCTGAGAATGGTCATGTCAGAGCTGAGACTGGCCGTGTCAGAGCTGAGACTGGTCATGTCAGAGCTGAGACTGGCTGTATCAGAGCTGAGACTGGCCGTGTCAGAGCTGAGACTGGCCGTATCAGAGCTGAGACTGGCCGTGTCAGAGCTGAGACTGGCCGTAGCAGAGCTGAGACTGGCCATGTCAGAGCTGAGATTGGCCGTGTCAGAGCTGAGATTCGCCATGTCAGAGATGAGACTGGCTATGTCAGAGCTGAGACAGGCTGCGTCAGAGCTGAGACTGGCCGCGTCAGAGCTGAGACTGGCCGTGTCAGAGCTGAGACTGGCCATGTCAGAGCTGAGACTCGCCGTGTCGGAGCTGAGACTGGCCATGTCACAGCTGAGACTGGCTGTGTCGGAGCTGAGACTCGTCATTTCAGAGGTGAGACTCCCCGTGTCAGACCTGCGACTGGCCGTGTCAGAGCTGAGATTGGACCTGTCAGAGATGAGACTCACCATGTCAGAGATGAGACTCTCCATGTCAGAGCTGAGACTGGCCGTGTCGGAGCTGAGACTCGCCGTGTCAGAGCTGAGACTGGTCGTGTCAGAGCTGAGACTGGCCGTGTCAGAGCTGAGACTTGCTGTGTCAGAGCTGAGACTCGTCATGTCAGAGCTGAGACTGGCCGTGTCGGAGCTGAGAGTGGCCGTGTCGGAGCTGAGACTCGTCATGTCAGAGCTGAGACTGGCCGTGTCAGAGCTGAGACTGGCCGTGTCAGAGCTGAGACTGGCCGTGTCTGAGATTAGACTGGCCGTGTCAGAGCTGAGACTCCCCGTGACAGAGCAGAGACTGGCCGTGTCAGAGCTGAGACTGACCGTGTCGGAGCTGAGACTGGCCGTGTCGGAGCAAAGACTCGTCATGTCAGAGCTGAGACTGGCCGTGTCAGAGCTGAGACTGGCCGTGTCAGTGTTGAGATTCGCCATGTCAGAGCTGAGACTGCCCGTGTTAGAGCTGAGACTTGCCGTGTCAGAGCTGAGACTTGCCGTTTCGGAGCTGAGAATCGTCGTGTCAGAGCTGAGATTCGCCGTGTCAGAGCTGAGATTCATCACGTCAGAGCTGAGACTGGCCGTGTCGGACCTGAGACTGGCCGTGACAGAGCTGAGATTCGTCGTGTCAGAGCTGAGACTGGTTATGTCAGAGCTGAGACTGGCCGTTTCAGAGCTGAGACTGGTCATGTCAGAGCTGAGACTGGCCGTATCAGAGCTGAGACTGGCCGTGTCAGAGCTGAGATTGGCCGTGTCCGAGCTGAGACTCGTTGTTTCAGAGCTGAGACTGGCCGTGTCAGAGCTGAGACTAGCCGTGTCAGAGCTGAGACTGGCCGTGTCAGAGCTGAGACTCGTCGTGTCAGAGCTGAGATTGGCCATGTCGGAGCTGAGACTCGTCGTGTCAGAAGTGAGACGGGCCGGGAGAGAGCAGAGACTGGCCGTGTCGGAGCTGAGACTCACCGTGACAAAGCTGAGACTGGCCTTGTCGGAGCTGAGACTCGTCGCTTCAGAGGTGAGACTCCCCGTGTCAGACCTGCGACTGGCCGTGTCAGAGCTGAGACTGGCCGTTCCGGAGCTGAGACTGGCCGTGTCAGAGCTGTGACTGGCCGTTTCGGAGCTGAGACTGGCCGTGTCAGAGCTGAGACTGGCCGTGTCGGAGCTGAGAATGGCCGTGTCAGAGCTGAGACTCGCTGTGTCAGAGCTGAGTCTCCCTGTGTCAGAGCTGAGACTCGCTGTGTCAGAGCTGAGACTCGCCATGTCATAGATGAGACTGGCTATGTCAGAGCTGAGACTGGTGGTGTCTGAGCTGAGACTGGCCATGTCAGAGCTGAGACTGGCCGTGTCAGAGCTGAGACTGGCCGTGTCAGAACTGAGACTGGCGTGTCGGAGCTGAGACTGGCCGTGTCAGAGCTGAGATTGGCCGTGTCGGAGCTGAGACTCGTTGTGTCAGAACTGAGACGGTCCGAGACAGAGCAGAGACTGGCCGTGTCGGATCTGAGACACCGTGACAAAGCTGAGACTGGCCTTGTCGGAGCTGAGACTAGCAGTGTCAGAGCTGAGATTGGACCCGTCAGAGATGAGAATCTCCATGTCAGAGATGAGACTCTCCATATCAGAGCTGAGACTGGCCGTGTCAGAGCTGAGACTGGTCGTGTCAGAGCTGAGACTGGCCGTGTCAGAGCTGAGAAAGCCGTGTCAGAGCTGAGACTGGCCGTGTCAGAGCTGAGACTGGCCGTGTCAGAGCTGAACCTGGCCGCGTCAGAGCTGAGACTGGCCGCGTCAGAGCTGAGACTGGCCGTGTCAGAGCTGAGACTGGCTGTGTCAGACCTGAGATTGGCCATGTCAGAGCTGAGACCAGCCGTGTCAGAGCTGAGACTGGATGTGTCAGAGTTGAGACTGAAAGTGTCAGAGCTGAGATTCTCCGTGTCAGAGCTGAGACTGGCCTTGTTAGAGCTGAAACTGGCCGTGTCAGAGCTGAGACTGGCCATGTCAGAGCTGAGAATGTCCATATCAGAGCTGAGACTGGCCGTGTCAGAGCTGAGACTAGCCGTGTCGGAGCTGAGACTGGCCATGTCAGAGCTGAGACTGGCCGTGTCGGTGCTGAGACTGGCCTTGTCGGAGCTGAGACTAGCCGTGTCAGAGCTGAGACTGGCCCTGTCAGAGCTGAGACTCGCTGTGTCAGATCTGAGACTCCCCATGTCAGAGCTGAGACAGGACCCGCCAGAACTCAGACTTGCTGTGTCGGAGCTGAGTCTGGCCATGTCAGGGTTGACACTGGCCGTGTCTGAGCTGAGACTGGCCGTGTCAGAGCTGTGACTGGCCTTGTCAGACCTGAGACGGGCCTTGTTAGAGCTGAGACTGTCCACTTCACAGCTGAGACTGGATGTGTCAGAGATGAGATTCTCCGTGTCAGAGCTGAGACTGGCCGTGTCAGAGCTGAGACTGACCGTGTCGGAGCTGAGACTGGCCGTGTCGGTGCTGAGACTGGCCTTGTCGTATCTGAGACTAGCCGTGTCAGAGTTGAGATTGGCCGTGTCAGAGCTGAGACTGGCCCTGTCAGAGCTGAGACTCGCCATGTCAGACCTGAGACAGGCCGTGTCAGAGCTGAGACAGGACCCGCCAGAACTCAGACTTGCTGTGTCGGAGCTGAGTCTGGCCATGTCAGAGTTGACACTGGCCGTGTCAGAGCTGAGATTGGCCGTGTCAGAGCTGAAAGTGGTTGTGTCAGAGATGAGACTGGACCCGTCAGAGATGAGACTCTCCGTGCCAGAGCTGAGACTGGCCGGGTCAGAGCTGAGATTCGCCGTTTCAGAGCTGAGACTGGCCATGTCAGAGCTGAGACTGGCCTTGTCTGAGCTGAGACTTGCCATGTCAGAGCTGAGACTGGCCGTGTCAGAGCGGAGACTGGCCTTGTCTGAGCTGAGACTGGCCGTGTCAGAGCTGAGACTCCCCGTGTCAGAGCTGAGACTGGCCGTGTCAGAGCTGAGACGGGCCTTGTTAGAGCTGAGACTGTCCACTTCACAGCTGAGACTGGATGTGTCAGAGTTGAGACTGGATGTGTCAGAGCTGAGATTCTCCGTGTCAGCGCTGAGACTGGCCGTGTCAGAGCTGAGACTGGCCGTGTCAGAGCTGAGACTGGCCTTGTTAGAGCTGAGACTGTCCGCGTCACAGCTGAGACTGGATGTGTCAGAGCTGAGATTCTCCGTGTCAGAGCTGAGACTGGCCGTGTCAGAGCTGAGATTGGCCGTGTCCGAGCTGAGACTCGTTGTTTCAGAGCTGAGACTGGCCGTGTCAGAGCTGAGACTAGCCGTGTCAGAGCTGAGACTGGCCGTGTCAGAGCTGAGACTCGTCGTGTCAGAGCTGAGATTGGCCATGTCGGAGCTGAGACTCGTCGTGTCAGAAGTGAGACGGGCCGGGAGAGAGCAGAGACTGGCCGTGTCGGAGCTGAGACTCACCGTGACAAAGCTGAGACTGGCCTTGTCGGAGCTGAGACTCGTCGCTTCAGAGGTGAGACTCCCCGTGTCAGACCTGCGACTGGCCGTGTCAGAGCTGAGACTGGCCGTTCCGGAGCTGAGACTGGCCGTGTCAGAGCTGTGACTGGCCGTTTCGGAGCTGAGACTGGCCGTGTCAGAGCTGAGACTGGCCGTGTCGGAGCTGAGACTGGCCGTGTCAGAGCTGAGAATGGCCGTGTCAGAGCTGAGACTCGCTGTGTCAGAGCTGAGTCTCCCTGTGTCAGAGCTGAGACTCGCTGTGTCAGAGCTGAGACTCGCCATGTCATAGATGAGACTGGCTATGTCAGAGCTGAGACTGGTGGTGTCTGAGCTGAGACTGGCCATGTCAGAGCTGAGACTGGCCGTGTCAGAGCTGAGACTGGCCGTGTCAGAACTGAGACTGGCGTGTCGGAGCTGAGACTGGCCGTGTCAGAGCTGAGATTGGCCGTGTCGGAGCTGAGACTCGTTGTGTCAGAACTGAGACGGTCCGAGACAGAGCAGAGACTGGCCGTGTCGGATCTGAGACACCGTGACAAAGCTGAGACTGGCCTTGTCGGAGCTGAGACTAGCAGTGTCAGAGCTGAGATTGGACCCGTCAGAGATGAGAATCTCCATGTCAGAGATGAGACTCTCCATATCAGAGCTGAGACTGGCCGTGTCAGAGCTGAGACTGGTCGTGTCAGAGCTGAGACTGGCCGTGTCAGAGCTGAGAAAGCCGTGTCAGAGCTGAGACTGGCCGTGTCAGAGCTGAGACTGGCCGTGTCAGAGCTGAACCTGGCCGCGTCAGAGCTGAGACTGGCCGCGTCAGAGCTGAGACTGGCCGTGTCAGAGCTGAGACTGGCTGTGTCAGACCTGAGATTGGCCATGTCAGAGCTGAGACCAGCCGTGTCAGAGCTGAGACTGGATGTGTCAGAGTTGAGACTGAAAGTGTCAGAGCTGAGATTCTCCGTGTCAGAGCTGAGACTGGCCTTGTTAGAGCTGAAACTGGCCATGTCAGAGCTGAGACTGGCCATGTCAGAGCTGAGAATGTCCATATCAGAGCTGAGACTGGCCGTGTCAGAGCTGAGACTAGCCGTGTCGGAGCTGAGACTGGCCATGTCAGAGCTGAGACTGGCCGTGTCGGTGCTGAGACTGGCCTTGTCGGAGCTGAGACTAGCCGTGTCAGAGCTGAGACTGGCCCTGTCAGAGCTGAGACTCGCTGTGTCAGATCTGAGACTCCCCATGTCAGAGCTGAGACAGGACCCGCCAGAACTCAGACTTGCTGTGTCGGAGCTGAGTCTGGCCATGTCAGGGTTGACACTGGCCGTGTCTGAGCTGAGACTGGCCGTGTCAGAGCTGTGACTGGCCTTGTCAGACCTGAGACGGGCCTTGTTAGAGCTGAGACTGTCCACTTCACAGCTGAGACTGGATGTGTCAGAGATGAGATTCTCCGTGTCAGAGCTGAGACTGGCCGTGTCAGAGCTGAGACTGACCGTGTCGGAGCTGAGACTGGCCGTGTCGGTGCTGAGACTGGCCTTGTCGTATCTGAGACTAGCCGTGTCAGAGTTGAGATTGGCCGTGTCAGAGCTGAGACTGGCCCTGTCAGAGCTGAGACTCGCCATGTCAGACCTGAGACAGGCCGTGTCAGAGCTGAGACAGGACCCGCCAGAACTCAGACTTGCTGTGTCGGAGCTGAGTCTGGCCATGTCAGAGTTGACACTGGCCGTGTCAGAGCTGAGATTGGCCGTGTCAGAGCTGAAAGTGGTTGTGTCAGAGATGAGACTGGACCCGTCAGAGATGAGACTCTCCGTGCCAGAGCTGAGACTGGCCGGGTCAGAGCTGAGATTCGCCGTTTCAGAGCTGAGACTGGCCATGTCAGAGCTGAGACTGGCCTTGTCTGAGCTGAGACTTGCCATGTCAGAGCTGAGACTGGCCGTGTCAGAGCGGAGACTGGCCTTGTCTGAGCTGAGACTGGCCGTGTCAGAGCTGAGACTCCCCGTGTCAGAGCTGAGACTGGCCGTGTCAGAGCTGAGACGGGCCTTGTTAGAGCTGAGACTGTCCACTTCACAGCTGAGACTGGATGTGTCAGAGTTGAGACTGGATGTGTCAGAGCTGAGATTCTCCGTGTCAGCGCTGAGACTGGCCGTGTCAGAGCTGAGACTGGCCGTGTCAGAGCTGAGACTGGCCTTGTTAGAGCTGAGACTGTCCTCGTCACAGCTGAGACTGGATGTGTCAGAGCTGAGATTCTCCGTGTCAGAGCTGAGACTGGCCGTGTCAGAGCTGAGATTGGCCGTGTCCGAGCTGAGACTCGTTGTTTCAGAGCTGAGACTGGCCGTGTCAGAGCTGAGACTAGCCGTGTCAGAGCTGAGACTGGCCGTGTCAGAGCTGAGACTCGTCGTGTCAGAGCTGAGATTGGCCATGTCGGAGCTGAGACTCGTCGTGTCAGAAGTGAGACGGGCCGGGAGAGAGCAGAGACTGGCCGTGTCGGAGCTGAGACTCACCGTGACAAAGCTGAGACTGGCCTTGTCGGAGCTGAGACTCGTCGCTTCAGAGGTGAGACTCCCCGTGTCAGACCTGCGACTGGCCGTGTCAGAGCTGAGACTGGCCGTTCCGGAGCTGAGACTGGCCGTGTCAGAGCTGTGACTGGCCGTTTCGGAGCTGAGTCTGGCCGTGTCAGAGCTGAGACTGGCCGTGTCGGAGCTGAGACTGGCCGTGTCAGAGCTGAGAATGGCCGTGTCAGAGCTGAGACTCGCTGTGTCAGAGCTGAGTCTCCCTGTGTCAGAGCTGAGACTCGCTGTGTCAGAGCTGAGACTCGCCATGTCATAGATGAGACTGGCTATGTCAGAGCTGAGACTGGTGGTGTCTGAGCTGAGACTGGCCATGTCAGAGCTGAGCCTGGCCGTGTCAGAGCTGAGACTGGCCGTGTCAGAGCTGAGACTGGCCGTGTCAGAACTGAGACTGGCCGTGTCGGAGCTGAGACTGGCCGTGTCAGAGCTGAGATTGGCCGTGTCGGAGCTGAGACTCGTTGTGTCAGAGCTGAGATTGGCCGTGTCGGAGCTGAGACTCGTTGTGTCAGAACTGAGACGGTCCGAGACAGAGCAGAGACTGGCCGTGTCGGATCTGAGACACCGTGACAAAGCTGAGACTGGCCTTGTCGGAGCTGAGACTAGCAGTGTCGGATCTGAGACTCGTCGTTTCAGAGGTGAGAATCCCCGTGTCAGACCTGCGACTGGCCGTGTCAGAGCTGAGATTGGACCCGTCAGAGATGAGAATCTCCATGTCAGAGATGAGACTCTCCATATCAGAGCTGAGACTGGCCGTTTCGGAGCTGAGACTCGCCGTGTCAGAGCTGAGACTGGTCGTGTCAGAGCTGAGACTGGCCGTGTCAGAGCTGAGACTTGCCGTGTCAGAGCTGAGACTCGTCATGTCAGAGCTGAGACTGGCGTGTCGGAGCTGAGACTGGCCGTGTCGGAGCTGAGACTCGTCATGTCAGAGCGGAGACTGGCCGTGTCAGAGCTGAGACTGGCCGTGTCAGAGCTGAGACTGGCCGTGTCAGAGCTGAACCTGGCCGCGTCAGAGCTGAGACTGGCCGCGTCAGAGCTGAGACTGGCCGTGTCAGAGCTGAGACTGGCTGTGTCAGACCTGAGATTGGCCATGTCAGAGCTGAGACTGGCCGTGTCAGAGCTGAGACTGGATGTGTCAGAGTTGAGACTGAAAGTGTCAGAGCTGAGATTCTCCGTGTCAGAGCTGAGACTGGCCTTGTTAGAGCTGAAACTGGCCGTGTCAGAGCTGAGACTGGCCATGTCAGAGCTGAGAATGTCCATATCAGAGCTGAGACTGGCCGTGTCAGAGCTGAGACTAGCCGTGTCGGAGCTGAGACTGGCCATGTCAGAGCTGAGACTGGCCGTGTCGGTGCTGAGACTGGCCTTGTCGGAGCTGAGACTAGCCGTGTCAGAGCTGAGACTGGCCCTGTCAGAGCTGAGACTCGCTGTGTCAGATCTGAGACTCCCCATGTCAGAGCTGAGACAGGACCCGCCAGAACTCAGACTTGCTGTGTCGGAGCTGAGTCTGGCCATGTCAGAGTTGACACTGGCCGTGTCTGAGCTGAGACTGGCCGTGTCAGAGCTGTGACTGGCCTTGTCAGACCTGAGACGGGCCTTGTTAGAGCTGAGACTGTCCACTTCACAGCTGAGACTGGATGTGTCAGAGATGAGATTCTCCGTGTCAGAGCTGAGACTGGCCGTGTCAGAGCTGAGACTGGCCGTGTCAGAGCTGAGACCGGCTATGTCAGAGCTGAGACTGGCCGTGTCAGAGCTGAGACTGACCGTGTCGGAGCTGAGACTGGCCGTGTCGGTGCTGAGACTGGCCTTGTCGTATCTGAGACTAGCCGTGTCAGAGTTGAGATTGGCCGTGTCAGAGCTGAGACTGGCCCTGTCAGAGCTGAGACTCGCCATGTCAGACCTGAGACAGGCCGTGTCAGAGCTGAGACAGGACCCGCCAGAACTCAGACTTGCTGTGTCGGAGCTGAGTCTGGCCATGTCAGAGTTGACACTGGCCGTGTCAGAGCTGAGATTGGCCGTGTCAGAGCTGAAAGTGGTTGTGTCAGAGATGAGACTGGACCCGTCAGAGATGAGACTCTCCGTGCCAGAGCTGAGACTGGCCAGGTCAGAGCTGAGATTCGCCGTTTCAGAGCTGAGACTGGCCATGTCAGAGCTGAGACTGGCCTTGTCTGAGCTGAGACTTGCCATGTCAGAGCTGAGACTGGCCGTGTCAGAGCGGAGACTGGCCTTGTCTGAGCTGAGACTGGCCGTGTCAGAGCTGAGACTCCCCGTGTCAGAGCTGAGACTGGCCGTGTCAGAGCTGAGACGGGCCTTGTTAGAGCTGAGACTGTCCACTTCATAGCTGAGACTGGATGTGTCAGAGTTGAGACTGGATGTGTCAGAGATGAGATTCTCCGTGTCAGAGCTGAGACTTGCCATGTCAGAGCTGAGACTGGCCGTGTCAGAGCGGAGACTGGCCTTGTCTGAGCTGAGACTGGCCGTGTCAGAGCTGAGACTCCCCGTGTCAGAGCTGAGACTGGCCGTGTCAGAGCTGAGACGGGCCTTGTTAGAGCTGAGACTGTCCACTTCACAGCTGAGACTGGATGTGTCAGAGTTGAGACTGGATGTGTCAGAGCTGAGATTCTCCGTGTCAGAGCTGAGACTGGCCGTGTCAGAGCTGAGACTGGCCGTGTCAGAGCTGAGACTGGCCTTGTTAGAGCTGAGACTGTCCGCGTCACAGCTGAGACTGGATGTGTCAGAGCTGAGATTCTCCGTGTCAGAGCTGAGACTGGCCGTGTCGGAGCTGAGACTGGCCGTGTCAGAGCTGAGACCGGCTATGTCAGAGATGAGACTGGCCGTGTCAGAGCTGAGACTGACTGTGTCGGAGCTGAGACTGGCCGTGTCTGAGCTGAGACTTGTCGTGTCGGATATGAGACTGGCCGTGTCAGACCTGAGACTGGCCGAGTCAGAGCTGAGACTCACCGTGACAAAGCTGAGACTGGCTTTATCGGAGCTGAGACTAGCCGTGTCAGAGCTGAGACTGGCCTTGTCGTATCTGAGACTAGCCGTGTCAGAGTTGAGATTGGCCGTGTCAGAGCTGAGACTGGCCCTGTCAGAGCTGAGACTCGCCGTGTCAGACCTGAGACAGGCCGTGTCAGAGCTGAGACAGGACCCGCCAGAACTCAGACTTGCTGTGTCGGAGCTGAGTCTGGCCATGTCAGAGTTGACACTGGCCGTGTCAGAGCTGAGACTGGCCGTGTCAGAGCTGAGACGGGCCTTGTTAGAGCTGAGACTGTCCACTTCACAGCTGAGACTGGATGTGTCAGAGTTGAGACTGGATGTGTCAGAGATGAGATTCTCCGTGTCAGAGCTGAGACTTGCCATGTCAGAGCTGAGACTGGCCGTGTCAGAGCGGAGACTGGCCTTGTCTGAGCTGAGACTGGCCGTGTCAGAGCTGAGACTCCCCGTGTCAGAGCTGAGACTGGCCGTGTCAGAGCTGAGACGGGCCTTGTTAGAGCTGAGACTGTCCACTTCACAGCTGAGACTGGATGTGTCAGAGTTGAGACTGGATGTGTCAGAGCTGAGATTCTCCGTGTCAGAGCTGAGACTGGCCGTGTCAGAGCTGAGACTGGCCGTGTCAGAGCTGAGACTGGCCGTGTCAGAGCTGAGACTGGCCTTGTTAGAGCTGAGACTGTCCGCGTCACAGCTGAGACTGGATGTGTCAGAGCTGAGATTCTCCGTGTCAGAGCTGAGACTGGCCGTATCGGAGCTGAGACTGGCCGTGTCAGAGCTGAGACTGACTGTGTCGGAGCTGAGACTGGCCGTGTCTGAGCTGAGACTTGCCGTGTCGGATATGAGACTGGCCGTGTCAAACCTGAGACTGGCCGAGTCAGAGCTGAGACTCACCGTGACAAAGCTGAGACTGGCTTTATCGGAGCTGAGACTGGCCGTGTCAGAGCTGAGACTGGCCTTGTTAGAGCTGAGACTGTCCGCGTCACAGCTGAGACTGGATGTATCAGAGCTGAGATTCTCCGTGTCAGTGCTGAGACTGGCCGTGTCAGAGCTGAGACTGGCCGTGTCAGAGCTGAGACCGGCTATGTCAGAGCTGAGACTGGCCGTGTCAGAGCTGAGACTGACCGTGTCGGAGCTGAGACTGGCCGTGTCTGAGCTGAGACTTGCCGTGTCGGATATGAGACTGGCCGTGTCAGACCTGAGACTGGCCGAGTCAGAGCTGAGACTCACCGTGACAAAGCTGAGACTGGCTTTATCGGAGCTGAGACTGGCCGTGTCAGAGCTGAGACTGGCCTTGTCGTATCTGAGACTAGCCGTGTCAGAGTTGAGATTGGCCGTGTCAGAGCTGAGACTGGCCCTGTCAGAGCTGAGACTCGCCGTGTCAGACCTGAGACAGGCCGTGTCAGAGCTGAGACAGGACCCGCCAGAACTCAGACTTGCTGTGTCGGAGCTGAGTCTGGCCATGTCAGAGTTGACACTGGCCGTGTCAGAGCTGAGATTGGCCGTGTCAGAGCTGAAAGTGGTTGTGTCAGAGATGAGACTGGACCCGTCAGAGATGAGACTCTCCGTGCCAGAGCTGAGACTGGCCGGGTCAGAGCTGAGATTCGCCGTTTCAGAGCTGAGACTGGCCATGTCAGAGCTGAGACTGGCCTTGTCTGAGCTGAGACTTGCCATGTCAGAGCTGAGACTGGCCGTGTCAGAGCGGAGACTGGCCTTGTCTGAGCTGAGACTGGCCGTGTCAGAGCTGAGACTCCCCGTGTCAGAGCTGAGACTGGCCGTGTCAGAGCTGAGACGGGCCTTGTTAGAGCTGAGACTGTCCACTTCACAGCTGAGACTGGATGTGTCAGAGTTGAGACTGGATGTGTCAGAGATGAGATTCTCCGTGTCAGAGCTGAGACTTGCCATGTCAGAGCTGAGACTGGCCGTGTCAGAGCGGAGACTGGCCTTGTCTGAGCTGAGACTGGCCGTGTCAGAGCTGAGACTCCCCGTGTCAGAGCTGAGACTGGCCGTGTCAGAGCTGAGACGGGCCTTGTTAGAGCTGAGACGGTCCACTTCACAGCTGAGACTGGATGTGTCAGAGTTGAGACTGGATGTGTCAGAGCTGAGATTCTCCGTGTCAGAGCTGAGACTGGCCGTGTCAGAGCTGAGATTGGCCGTGTCAGAGCTGAGACTGGCCATGTCGGAGCTGAGACTGGCCGTGTCTGAGCTGAGACTTGCCGTGTCGGATATGAGACTGGCCGTGTCAGACCTGAGACTGGCCGAGTCAGAGCTGCGACTCACCGTGACAAAGCTGAGACTGGCTTTATCGGAGCTGAGACTGGCCGTGTCAGAGCTGAGACTGGCCATGTCAGAGTTGAAAGTGGCTGTGTCAGAGATGAGATTGGCCCTGTCAGAGATGAGACTCTCCATGTCAGAGATGAGACTGGCCGCGTCAGAGATGAGACTCTCCATGTCAGAGCTGAGACTGGCCGTGTTAGAGCTGAGACTGGCCATGTCAGAGCTGAGACTCGCCGTGTCGGTGCTGAGACTGGCCTTGTCGGAGCTGAGACTAGCCGTGTCAGAGCTGAGAATGGCCGTTTCAGAGCTGAGACTGGCCCTGTCAGAGCTGAGACTCTCCGTGTCAGAGCTGAGACAGGACCCGCCAGAACTCAGACATGCTGTGTCGGAGCTGAGTCTGCCCATGTCAGAGTTGACACTGGCCGTGTCAGAGCGGAGACTGGTCATGTCAGAGCTGAGACTGGCCTTGTCAGAGCTGAGACGGGCCTTGTTAGAGCTGAGACTGTCCACTTCACAGCTGAGACTGGATGTGTCAGAGTTGAGACTGGATGTGTCAGAGCTGAGATTCTCCGTGTCAGAGCTGAGACTGGCCGTGTCAGAGCTGAGACTGGCTGTGTCAGAGCTGAGACTGGCCTTTTTAGAGCTGAGACTGTCCGCGTCACAGCTGAGACTGGATGTGTCAGAGCTGAGATTCTCCGTGTCAGAGCTGAGACTGGCCGTGTCAGAGCTGAGACCGGCTATGTCAGAGCTGAGACTGGCCGTGTCAGAGCTGAGACTGACCGTGTCGGAGCTGAGACTGGCCGTGTCTGAGCTGAGACTTGCCGTGTCGGATATGAGACTGGCCGTGTCAGACCTGAGACTGGCCGAGTCAGAGCTGAGACTCACCGTGACAAAGCTGAGACTGGCTTTATCGGAGCTGAGACTAGCCGTGTCAGAGCTGAGACTGGCCATGTCAGAGTTGAAAGTGGCTGTGTCAGAGATGAGATTGGCCCTGTCAGAGATGAGACTCTCCATGTCAGAGATGAGACTGGCCGCGTCAGAGATGAGACTCTCCATGTCAGAGCTGAGACTGGCCGTGTTAGAGCTGAAACTGGCCATGTCAGAGCTGAGACTGGCTGTGTCAGAGCTGAGAATGGCCATATCAGAGCTGAGACTGGCCGTGTCAGAGCTGAGACTTGCCGTGTCGGAGCTGAGACTGGCCATGTCAGAGCTGAGACTGGCTGTGTCGGTGCTGAGACTGGCCTTGTCGGAGCTGAGACTAGCAGTGTCAGAGCTGAGACTGGCCCTGTCAGAGCTGAGACTCTCCGTGTCAGAGCTGAGACAGGACCCGCCAGAACCCCGACTTGCTGTGTCGGAGCTGAGTCTCCCCATGTCAGAGTTGACACTGGCCGTGTCAGAGCTGAGACTGGTCATGTCAGAGCTGAGACTGGCCTTGTCAGAGCTGAGACGGGCCTTGTTAGAGCTGAGACTGTCCACTTCACAGCTGAGACTGGATGTGTCAGAGTTGAGACTGGATGTGTCAGAGTTGAGATTCTCCGTGTCAGAGCTGAGACTGGCCGTGTCAGAGCTGAGACTGGCCGTGTCAGAGCTGAGACTGGCCTTGTTAGAGCTGAGACTGTCCGCGTCACAGCTGAGACTGGATGTGTCAGAGCTGAGATTCTCCGTGTCAGAGCTGAGACTGGCCGTGTCAGAGCTGAGACTGGCCGAGTCAGAGCTGAGACTCACTGTGACAAAGCTGAGACTGGCCTTATCGGAGCTGAGACTGGCCATGTCAGAGTTGAAAGTGGCTGTGTCAGAGATGAGACTGGCCCCGTCAGATATGAGACTCTCCATGTCAGTGCTGAGACTGGCCGTGTTAGAGCTGAAACTGGCCGTGTCAGAGCTGAGACTGGCCGTGTCAGAGCTGAGAATGGCCATATCAGAGCTGAGACTCGCCATGTCAGAGCTGAGACTGGCCGTGTCGGTGCTGAGACTGGCCTTGTCGGAGCTGAGATTGGCCGTGTCAGAGCTGAGACTGGCCATGTCAGAGCTGAGACTGGCCTTGTCGGAGCTGAGACTAGCCGTGTCAGAGCTGAGATTGGCCGTGTCAGAGCTGAGACTGGCCCTGTCAGAGCTGAGACTCTCCGTGTCAGAGCTGAGACTGGCCCTGTCGGAGCTGAGACTGGCCGTGTCCGAGCTGTGACTGGCCGTGTCGGAGCTGAGACTGGCCGTGTCGGTGCTGAGACTGGCCTTGTCGGAGCTGAGATTGGCCGTGTCAGAGCTGAGACTGGCCATGTCAGAGCTGAGACTGGCCTTGTCGGAGCTGAGACTAGCCGTGTCAGAGCTGAGACTCGCCGTGCCAGAGCTGAGACTCGCCGTGTCGGAGCTGAGACTCTCCTTGTCAGAGCTTAGACTGGCCGTGTCAGTCAGAGCTGAGCCTGCCCGGGTCAGAGCTCCTTCACTCCATTCTGTCACTCCAAGTGGAGGAACAGCTATTTGAGAATAGAGTTCTGACTTTGCAGTCAGCTGCAAGACAATATAGAGTCGATGACCCCATAGGATGTCATGTCATTTTGTGGATGTGGCCTATAGAGAAAAAGAAAATTCCTGAGCAAATTTTGAAAATATTGGTTATAATATCTTGAGATATATTAACATTCAAGAATCAGAGTTGCTTTTACCTGCTTTTTACATGTTTTTGCAATGCTTTCATTTAAAATATTTTATTTGTTCGAATCAAAACTGGGAAAATCCCTTTACTTCAAAGGAATTTAAAAAAAAATCTCTAGGAAATTAAAACAATTAGAAGTGATAATCGAAAGACAAATACACACTTCGTTTAATAAGCTTATTAAGATCAGCAAGCCTGGTATAAACTTTTGGTGTACTTAACTATGTGGCTTTGATTGAGGCTCTGTAAGTAACCTGTATTACAATTCCATGTGTTACCTTTCTCGTGCGTTTCCTCCTTTCTTTTATCTCCTGAATGCAATGACTTTAGCTGGAATTCGGTTCCATACTTAACCTCCTGGTACCTCTCCAACTATGTCTAGCAGCATATGCCATTCAACTGTTAGACATACGGCTATGGCTGATCCTGTCTGTATTGAACATTGTGTGCACATTTCTCAGCATGACCCATGCTCTGCAGCAATCAGAAGTGGCACAATAGCAGAGGATAACTACAAGAGGACCAGCTGAGTCCAAATTCTGGAACGGCCTCCTCACCAGCTCTCTGGGTTTACCTGCAGCGTACGGACTGCTGCAGTTCAAGAAGGTGACTCACCTCTGTCTTCTTAAAGGCAATTGAAGATGTTCAGTAAAGCTGCCCAATGCCCATATCCCAAGGTCAATTTCTTTTTTTTAAATTGAAAGGTATGTGGAGGTGGACAGGGCAGCACTGCCAAGTTTTTAGGTACATTAGTCGATGCGCATCTTTCTAAAATATGGAAACTTTGCGATCTGACTAAAAGAGGGTCTGTAAGAATGTTGTACAGGCAGAGGGAGGTGCTGAGGCAGTTATACAACTTCCATCAACCTATACATTGCTCGCAGAGACTTATAATGACCTCGGAGGTTGACCAAGGTAAATGTAGGCCTAAATATCCAAGTACCTCCTGTAAAAATGATGATGGCTTGGCCACAGAAATTTTTGGGCGCCTTGTTTGCCTTTAAGTTTTCCCCACTACATGTCCTGAAAATGCATGAGTTTTACATTCTGTCAAACATTATATATTAATGCTGATTAGCAGAACAATAGCAATTGCAACATCTGAATTTAAACAACATTTTATATAGTTGGCTGGACAATGCACGAATGATCAACCATCACAGACAATTTGAAGAACTCAGGGCAAATCAATTACTTGTAGATGGTTGACATCCGGGCTTAGTTTAGAATGACAGTTCTGTTTGGGGTTAAGACATGGGATGAATAAGAATGCCAGTATCATTTTAAATAGCATATTTTAGCCTTAAAATTTAGAAGCCCTCCATCAATTGTGTTTTGTCTAATGAAAGCTCGGTTGGCTTCTCTTTATAACTTCAAGCTCAGACTCTTGATTGTCCTTGCCCTTCTTCTCTGAATCTTCTCTCATCCATCAGTGCCATTTAGGAGGCAGAGGCTCAAATTGAACATAGTCTTTCAAACATTGTGTCATCTGTACAGGATTAAAATAATTTTTCCTGATTTATAATCAAATTTCCCAGAGATACATCCCAGTACTAGATTTAATTTTAATGATAACAGCTTCATATTGACCAGATACTCAGATTAACTTGAATGATCAAAGACTTTTCAATCTTTATTATTCCACACCTTTGTGACATGTTGATGGTTCATGTTCTAATATCCATTACGTTACATTGTCCACATTGAATACCATCTGGTATTAATTACTAAGTTCATTTAGTTGATCCAGATCCCTTTGTGCATACTATTAGTGTTGCTTGTATTAGTCACCCGACCACATAGCTTGTTAGTAGCTAATTCTAAAATATTTGTGGAAGAGCACCATTTATAAGGCACTATGAGCAGCAGGAGATGTTGTTTAACATCATAAAGCCACCCCACAGTGAAAGGTTTATTTCCTTCACATTTGTCATCACCAATTTATCTAGCAGGCATCACATTGATTCCTTTAATGTAACATTACACCAGACAGGAAATTCCAGGCAAAATTAAATACGAACTGCGCCATTTTTATTATAAACTGATAATTAAGGTTTGATCCATCATCTCATAGGAAAGGAGATCTGGGTGATATTTAGTTAAAATGGGGCACTTAACCAGGGTGGGTAATATGTAAATTCAGTGGCCAGCAGTTCTCTTTAGGAAAATAGACCCATTCCGATGATAGTTGTTAACCTCTCAATGGAGGAGGCTGCACAGACAGCTGAGAGAGAAATGGCAGCACTCCTGGCCAGGATGAACTCTTCCACAGCCCAACCCAGGGCACGGATACACCCTGGAAGCTCTGACAGATCTGCTGCCCCTTTAGGCTGGACTTGCAGCATCTGCTGCTTCACTGCCACTCCATGGGCCTAGCATCTCACACTCACCTGAGTGTCAGCGGCCGCAGCTGTCCAAGTCTCCAACAGCTGGCCAGATGCGCGTGTGATACTTTCACCAGGACGTGATCCTGAAGGGGAACACAATCCTAGTGAGCTGACAGTATTTGCAACTGGTGAGGGTGCAGGGGAATGACCTGATGCTGCACCTCCTGAAGTCCCCTCCTCCTCTTCGAAGAGGGACGAGTGTCCCAGTTTCTCTGGAGACGGCAGCTCCCTGTTCTTGTGGATGATCTGAGAGGTAGAGCAGAATGACAGGAACCCACGGAGTCGGCGGCACCCCACTTCGATGCCTGCAGATTGGAGGAGTCTTGGACATCATACCTCATGCTTGCCTGAGGCTTCCCTTGGGCCTGGTGATGAGGCTACTCACCTTCCAGCGACTAAACCATCTGTGATGCAGTGAGCACCATAATGCCCTGCCGGTTCTAGAACCTCCTTCTCCATGGATGTGAGGATGATGATGATTGTGACTCTGATATTATTTTGTGTCTCTCCCTGGCTTTCTGGGATCTTGCCACTTGCGGAAACACAGGAGAATAATGGCAGTGGCCACACTAGTGCAAACACAAGACCTAATTGCTTTGCACGTTTGCTACATTGTCTATGGCCAATGGCATTGGCTCACTCTAGATCCACAATGTGAGAATTGGCAGTGCCAGTCTCGTGCCCCTTTCCAAGGAATGGCTGCAGTCTCTGCCCATTGTCACTGAAGTGGTGGATTCTCCCTTCCCCATCATCTCCACCTTGACATTTATTCATTTGCTGCCTACAAAGTGAACCGATGTTTGTCACTCAGCTTGGCAGAACGGAGAAGGTCACTCACCTGCATGTGGCATTGCAGCCATTTCCTTTGATGACCTCATAGCTTCTGATCTCACTGCAATCTCTATCCAGCCTTCCTTCATTAGGCAGAGAAGTCTCCTCATCCTGCTCCTCAGCAAGAGGACCTTCCGCTTTGCCCGAGTGGACTAGAGAACATGCAGGGGCTTGTTGTTGAACTATGGAGTTACCAGGGACCTTCTTTCTTCAAAGCCTACTAATGCTTTTCTCCTGCAGATTCCTCCTGAGGTTTTGGTGGGCTCACTGGATGCTGGAGGGGTCACTGGTAGCTGAAGGGGTCACTGGGAGCTGGAGAGGTTACTGCCAGCTGGAGGAGTTACTCGGAGCTGGAGGAGTCATTGATAGCTGGAGGAGTTACTGGTATCTGGAGAAGTCACTGGGAACTGGAGGAGTCACTGGGAGCTGGAGAGGGTAACTGGTAACTGGAGGGGGTCACTGGTAGCTGGAGAGGTCACTGGTAGCTGGAGGGGTCACTGGTAGCTACATGCTGGAAGGGTCACTAGTAGCTGCATGTTGGAGGACTCACTGGTAGCTGGATGCTGGAGGGGTCACTGGATGCTGGATGCTGGAGGGGTCGCTGGTAACTGGATGCTGGAGAGATCACTGGTAGCTAGGTGTTGGAGGGGTCACTGGTAGCTGGATGCTGGAGGGGTCACCTGAAGCTGCAGGATGGAGAGGTCACTGGTAGCTGCAGGAGGGAAAGGTCACTGGTAGCTGGATGCTGGAGTGGTCACTGGTAGCTGCAGGAGGGAAAGGTCACTGGTAGCTGGATGCTGGAGTGGTCACTGGTAGCTGCAGGAGGGAAAGGTCACTGGTAGCTGGATGCTGGAGGGGTCACTGGTAGCTGCATGTTGGAGAGGTCACTGGTAGCTGCATGTTGGAGAGGTCACTGGTAGCTGGATGCTGGAGTGGTCACTGGTAGTTGCGTGTTGGAGAGGTCACTGGTAGCTGGATGCTGGAGAGGTCACTGGTAGGTGGATGCTGGAGTAGTCACTGGTAGCTGGATGCTGGAAGGGGTCACTGGTAGCTGGATGCTGGAAGAGATCACTGGTAGCTGGATGCTGGAGGGGTCACTGGTAGCTGGATGCTGGAAGAGGTCACTGGTAGCTGGATGCTGGAGTGTTCACTGGTGGCTGCAGGATGGAGAGGTCACTGGTGGCTGGATGCTGGAGAGGTCACTGGTAGCTGGATGCAGGAGAGGTCACTGGTAGCTGGATGCAGGAGAGGTCACTGGTAGATGAATACTGGAGGGGTCACTGGTAGCTGAATGCTGGAGAGGTCACTGGTAGCTGGAAGCTGGAGGGGTCAATTGTAGATAAATGCTGGAGGGGTCACTGGTAGCTGGAAGCTGGAGGGGTCAATGGTAGATGAATACTGGATGGGTCACTGGTAGCTGGATGCTGGAGGGATCACTGATAGCTGGATGCTGGAGAGGTCACTGGTAGCTGGATGCAGGGGAGGTCACTGCCAGCTGGACGCTGGAGGGGTCACTAGTAGCTGGATGCTGGAGGGGTCACTGGTAGCTGGATGTTGGAGAAGTCACTGGTAGCTGGATGCTGGAGAGATCACTGGTAGCTGGATGTTGGAGGGGTCACTGGTAGCTGAGTGCTGGAGAGGTCACCAGTAGCTGGATGCTGGAGAAGTCACTGGTTGCTGGATGCTGTAGGGGTCACTGGTAGCTGGATGCTGGAGGGGTTATTGGTAGCTGGATGCTGTATGAGTCACTGGCAGCTGGATGCTGGAGGGGTCACTGGTAGCTGCATGCCGTAGGAGTCACTGGTAGCTGGATGCTGGAGGGGTCACTGGCAGCTGGATGCTGTATGGGTCACCGGCAGCTGGATGCTGTATGGGTCACTGGCAGCTGGATGCTGTAATAATCACTGGTAGCTGGATGCAGGAGAGGTCACTGGTAGCTGGATGAAGGAGAGGTCACAGGTAGCTGGATGCTGGAGGGGTCACTGGTAGCTGGATGTTGGAGAGGTCACTGGTAGCTGGATGCAGGAGAGGTCACTGGTAGCTGGATGCTGGAGAGGTCACTGGTAGCTGGATGCTGGAGAGGTCACTGGTAGCTGGATGCTGGAGGGGTCACCGGTAGCTGGATGCAGGAGAGGTCACTGGTAGCTGGATGTTGGAGAGGTCACTGGTAGCTGGATGCTGGAGAGGTCACTGGTAGCTGGATGCAGGAGAGGTCACTGGTAACTGGATGCTGGAGAGGTCACCGGTAGCTGGATGCTGAAGGCCTCACTGGTAGCTGGATGCTGGAGAGGTCACTGGTAGCTTTGTGTTGGAGAAGTCACTGGTTGCTGGATGCTGGGGAGACACTTTCAGGCCTCAGCCTTCAGTGGATGGTCACTGGGAGGGTTGGATCTCATCAGAGCTGAGTTGCTGGCAGCTTTTTAAAGATATCAGTACATGCTGCCATCGCCTGAGATCCAGCCTCCGACCTTTGAGTTGTCTGCCATCCTGCTCCATTATCAGCTGTTACTTTACTGTCTGGCACGAGATTGCCACAGAAATGGGAGTTGAAGCGAAGGGCCTTATCATCACCTCCTTTTCCCTGCTGCAGCCCATGAAATCCTGCTCGATGTCTCTGTACGTTTACAAATTTGGCTGTTATTTCTGATTAGCTGTTTTCAAATTGCCAATAAGACAGTGTGAATATCCGTTGGCTCTTTAACTTTTGTCAATGGCTGCGTCTTCCCTATTTTCCATCAGGCAGTTAATAAATCCTGCACCAACTTCCACTGTCTAATTCTCCCCTTTAATCTGGCGAGCTGCTCTCCTGGCCTATCCATGCTTACGCTATGGAGCAGGTCTGTGAATCCACATCACGAATTGGTGGAAGTTCCAGTCAAATTTCATTCTGATCTCCCAATGTTTCAAAGGAATAGTTTTGCGCTTTGAAGGGCTAAAAATTTATTTTGCTTCTAATAACAGTGAGGGAAAAAAATATCAACCGAAAGTCTGTTTATTCCTTTTGCTATAGAGACTCTGGGGGAAATATTACATTGCAGCACATTTGGGTTGAATGGACTTGGCTGTCTGGAACCTAGGGCAGGATTTTACATGTCGGCAAGTGGGGGGGGAGCGGGTGGCGGCGGCCCCCCTGCCAATGCGTAAAATGACACCTGGTGATGTCGGGGGGAACTCCCGATGTCATCCCGCCCCATTTAAATTTTCAGGAAGGCGGGGGCGCAACAAAATCAGTTATTTGCCCGCCGAACTGTCAATGGCCAATTGAGGCCATTGACAGGGTCAATTAAGTAATTAAAGGACCTGCCCATTCAACCTTAAGTTTGGGGGGTGGTGGGGGGGTGGGGGGGGGCAGGCCAGGAGCCATGGCACGAATTAGAAAAAGCATGAAACCTCATCCACGGGCGGGATGAGGTTTCATGTAGGTTTTAAAAAATTTTAATAAAGTTTTTGTAAAAATTATGGACATGCCCCAACTCATGTGACAGTGTCACACGAGGGGACATGTTAGGGACATGTTATTTTTCTATTTTTAGCTTTTTTACATTGAGAGCCGATCTCCCTGAGGCTGCACTTAGCCTCAGGGGGATGAGTGCGCTCTTTCGTGCGCATGAGTGAAACAGCACACTCTTGATTTTGGGGTTCACCCCGCAACCCCCTCCCCACCCGCACAGGGAGTGCATAGCACTTAACTGGCCCGCCCACATAAAATGGCACAACACCCCCGATCGGGGTCACTGATTGGAAGCGTGCCTGTGTGCGCCCGCCCTTCAACTTCACCACCCCCCCCCCCCAACAGTGGGGGAGGAGGGGGAGAATCCTTCCCATGTAAACCGAGTGCCTTCCCCAAAAACGTCTTCCATTTTAAGCATTAAAGCAGAAAAAGGGAAGGTCCCTGGACAAATTTATAAAAAATAAGCGTCACCAGAGTAAAACAACAGAAAATAGTTGGAAGTATTTTCACCAAGAGATGTGCAACCACCTTCAGTAACACAGTTTTCTATGTTTGATAGGGTTAACGACAAGCTGTTGTCGCAGTCTGGATTTCTCTTTCTTTCTAGCATTGTTACCAGCTAATAGCCTCTGAGGCTAAGGGAATCAAATGAACAAAGCTCCATTTCTACCCAACGGGAGCATTCTTAACTTCTTGGGCATTGACACTGGTGAGAAAAGACTGGAACTCGGCAAAATCTTGGCTCCTGTGCAGTTTACACTTTATTTATTACATCGGTGAAGGAATCTAAAAGGTTCTTCATCGGTCGTCGCATTCCCACTGATACAACTGATGGTAAATCCAATATTGCCCATCCTAAGAAAATCACTACATATAAGTCTAAATGGCATCGCTGGTGAATGCTGCATTAACATATCTTTATCCATTGAGATAGAGATACACTGCAGTGCTGTTTGATAAAATTAGAGAATGTTAGACAAATAAAATACTCTCAAAAGAGAGGAGCAAGCAATCTTACTGAAAGAAGCAAACAATCTTATCCCTTACTTAAGAATAGATTCATATGGGAGTGGATCTGAAATTCATTAAAATATAAAGTTTTCACCCTTTAGATGGCAGCAGACGCCCGTTCTATTCATTCATCAGAATAAACTTCAGCCATGATTGAACCTTTGGACTGTCGCTGTACTTCATGGTTTAGCTAATAAAACAGTTTATGAATGTGTAATGGCTACACAGCAACATTTGAACTGATTGTCACGAATATTAATTTATTAACATGTCATACCTACTAGGCGTAGAATTTCCTGGAAACCAATTGTAGCTTATTTCTCGGTAAATCTATAGCAATTACATCATAGTCGTTAATCCTCTTGCTAGAATGTCTTTCTGAATCTTGGACGTGAATGTTCCACCAGCTGGCACTCACACTTGTAGTCGTTGCCAGTATGACAACAAAATAAAATTCCACATCAAATTGAAACAGTGACTATCATAAACAAACCCAGATAGAAATTAATAGTTTAAGCTCTATTTAAAGTTTGGGGTTCAAATGATGGATATAAACTGCTTAATGTTGCTCTTGTGCCTAATGATATCATCTGAAGCCACTAATTAGATTACTGCCTGAAAATCATTCAAACATTTTCATTCACTGTTCATTAATCTTCATATGTGAACATTCTCATGCATCATGGGCCTGAAACAAGTCTGTATGATTCCAAAACAAAAGCCATAATCATAGGGTGGTGTGTGAGACATGCAAGACTGACTAAATAGCCCTTTATTACAGTTATGTTTTCATACTTTTTTTTGTTGTTTTGGCCTGGTTATATGCAAAAACCATGAATCCAGAAAACAGAAGTACTGCACAATTACCTCGAGACGTGAACACAGTTTTGTTCCAACCCAATGACTGAACATTAATGGTTCACTGATTATGAATATTACTAATCTATTGTGTTGTACTGTATGCCCCCTTTTTCTCTGTCCAATTTTCCTCTGATTGTCCTTCCCGCTGCTTCCTGAAGGAACGTGGCTTATTGTGGAGTAAGATTCCACAAGGAGTGGAAAGCTTCCAACAGCTCACCCAAGTTGCTGTTCTTTTGTAACTGTAATGCAGGATGCATTTGTGAGTCATGCAGTTTACTAAAGACTCAGGGGTGAATCTATGGTTCATGCTGAATTTTTTTTTTCATCAGCCATGTAACTGACCAGGAAGACACATCATCATGTTTCTGAGTCTCTGATGGAGAAATGGAATGTTGTCACTTATTGTAAACGGAAAGGGATATAAAAGCAAGGATCTTATGGTACAGTTGTATAGGGCATTGGCAATGATGACGCCTGGAGGACAGTGTACAGTTTTGGTCTCCTTATTTAAGAAATGAAAGGCATGCATTAGAAGCAGTTCAGAGAAGGTTCACTCAACCAATACCAGAGATGGGGGTTTATCTTATGAAGAAAGACTGGACAGGTTGTGCCTGTATCCATTGGACTTTAGAAAATTGAGAGGTGACCTTATTGAAACATTTAAGATCCTGAGGGGACTTGACAGGGTGGATGCTGGAAGGATGTTTCCCCTTGTGGGAGAGTCTAGAACTAAGGGACACCATTTAAAAATAAGGGTTGCAGATTTAAGATGGAGATGAGGGGAATTTTTTTCTCTCATAGGGTTGAGTCTTCCCAGAGGGCAGTGGAGGCAGAGTCATTGAATATTTTTAAGGCAGAGGTAGGTGGATTCCTGACTAACAAGGGAGTCAAAGGTTATTGGGGGTAGGTGGAAATGTGGAGTTGAGGCCACAATCAGGTCAACCAAGATCTTATTGAATGGTGCAGCAGGCCTGAGGGGCTGAAAGGCCTACTCCTGCTCCTAATTCATATTTTCATGTGAATCAAGCTACTGATTAACATACAGCTGTACTGTTTCCATTTCTCTGACATGATTATACATATTTGCTCATCATAGCTGCAGGCAGTTTAGGTGCTGGTTGGTAGAGTCATGGCTGAAGGATGCCCATGTATGTGCAATGGTACTGTTGGAATTATATCAGGCAAAAGCTACACAGTTTACCAGTACTGAACACTAGTAAATTTCCTGCCGTTGATCCAGCCGTGACCATCCCACTCTTTAGCAAGGTTTACCGGATTATCTAGAACTAAGTGGGAAAAAAATTCAGCCCCCAGTGTAGCTCTAGTCCTCTCAGTTCCATTAGTAGGCCAAGGCAACTCCTGGCCTTCAAACTTTGACCCTGTAGTTCCAACGGTGTCAGTACCAGGGGAACTTGGAACCTCAAAAATGGCAGCCGGCCTACTCCCACCCGCCTCCACTATCTTTGTGCAGCACGCCATGCTGTGGACATGGCAGCATGCAGTGTGGTCAGATTGTGACATCGCCTAGTCTCTAATGATGATCTGAGCTCAGCCTGCCATTTTTGGACCTTAACCCACCTTGATCCAGATGTGGGGTAATCACACATCATGATTCCAGCACCCAAAAACCAGCACTATCAAATTTTCAGCAATTGGTCTTGGTGGTTTATCCCTCTAGGCACTTCCCCTCTCAAGGGGTTGGACACATTTGGAGTTGATGGGGGTTCCATCTTGTTAATTACTGCGCTGAGAAAAGACTAACATATGCTCAACGGCAAGCAGCCATTGCTGAACCAACTTTGTTCACACTACCCAACAGAGAGGGCAGCAGTGAGGCAGCTGTAATATACCACACACTAAAGGTTGCTCGAAAATTGCAATGCAAAGTGGAACCTGGGGCAGAATTTTACATACTCCCCGCTTAAAAAAAACAACGTATACATGAAAATGTAAAATGGTACATGTACATCGTTTTCCAGAATACAACATAACTAACCAATATCAGCAACACCTGAAATTCAACAGGATGGGTTGCATAATTATTTTTACTGTTGCTGGATCCCCATGACATGAAAAAAAATCCAACACTGTATGAGGGGCACTCAGTCCCTCGAGCCTGCTCCGCCATTCAATAAGATCACGGCTGATCTGAATGTAACCTCAACCCCACATTTCTGCCTATCCCTGATAAATTTTCATTGCCATGTTAATCAAGAATCTATTGCTTTAAAAATATTCAAAGAAATATTTCAAAACATATTCAAACTTTATTCTGCTGAGGCAAAAAAATAGTTGCTACAAGTCACATGATCACAGGATTGGCCCTTTTTTTCTGGAAACTACCAACAGGACTTACAAGAGCAAAATAGTTCCTCTCTCAGCCTGTGGAATCTCATACCTCATTGTATGAATCCCTTGCAACCAACAAAAGCAGAGGAAGTGTGGACGAACTGGCTCCCTAACCGGAACTATAACAAAAGGGAGAGATTGAAACTCATTATACTGGAAGAGATGTTAATAGCCACTTTGTCTCTCTCCTAATGGGGAACAAGGGATTCTGGCCAGAAACACAGAAACTGGCTGTTAAGCTGCAATTAACCCATTAATGGGCCATGTTACATGACCCAAGCCTCTGGCCTTTTGGACAGCTTTAATATTACATTTTTGGCCTCACAGGCAGTCTGCTGTTTAACATCCCATTGGTGAACACTAAGAAGCAGAACACCAGGCTGAACAACATATTGCTCCTCAAAGCTTGTCTCTGCTGGAAGATTTCTTACCATCGCCTGCAGAGCTGAGCCAGTCTCTGTGTATCAACTTCATCTTGCGGTAACAGCACCCATTGTGAAGAGAACTCTACAGTTCCAATCTTTAGTCAGCTGAACCCAAGCTCCTATGTGAAAGAATTCATCATTAAGCTCTAACTCTGGACTCTGGAAATCATGTGAACTAATATACATTTCTGTGGTTCTTATACTGTTACTATCTATAGTTGTAAAACTCTTTTTTCTACCCCTCCCCCCCTTACTGTGTATGTTTGTGTGTGTTTCTGTGTGTGTGTGTGTAGTGGAGTGGGAAGTTGTGAACACTCCTCCCTCGGGTGTTGAATGTGAAATAAACTAACCTTCTAAGTTAATCATAACACGGGTTTACTGTGAGTTATTAGTAATTTGAATCACACAAACTGACATTTGGGAAAAACATGCCATAGCATACTTTAAAAATAATTCAAAACACCTGCTGCTTACAGAAAGTTGGTGAGCATAAAGAAGTACGGTTTGCCTGCCTCTCTCCTGTCTGTAATATTGTAATCACAATCATGATATATAAGACTGACACTGTAGGAGTAATTTACATGTTAAATTTTTTTTTTTTTTCTTAACACTAGTGTGTCTGCTTGTTTGTCCCTACAACCACACCACCCCCCTCCACTTCTCTCCCCCACCCAAACCCCCCATCCCCCACACACACCTTAAACCAGCTTATATTTCACCCCTTCCTTGGATTCACCTAGTTCTGTTGAAGGGTCATGAGGACTCGAAACATCTACTCTTTTCTTCTCCGCTGATGCTGCCAGACCTGCTGAGTTTTTCCAGGTAATTCTGTTTTTGTTTTCAATTTACCTGCCTGGTTTCATTCTCTTCCTGCTTGGGTATCTTCTTCCATTTCCATTCACTTGACTCTGCTGCCTTAACATCTCTAACTGTATCAAATCTGAACTTTGACTACCAAATCCACTTAATAATTGGGACTGTGGCATTGATCGATCTGTCTTAATCAAGGATCTTGACCTACTTTGTTCTACTGGTAGATTCTATGATGCTGGCAAGCTTTTTAGTTTCTTTCTGACTTTCACTTTCTGACATTCACTTTAGGATATCAGAGGATTTTGGACTATAGGAGGATTATCATGTTCTTCTTTCATTATATTTCCTCTTTCAAGCAAATGATCTACATGACACTGATGGAATCTCTCTCCAAGCACATACCTCTCCTCATCACCTCAGCGGCTTTCCACCATGGCCTCTTCTGACTAGCACTGAACTCCCTAAATTTCATGCCCAGTGTGTCATGACTCATCTTCACTTTGTCTTGTTTTTCTCCTTATTTTGCTATTGACGTCAGGCTTAAGCAACTAAACCTTGTCCTAGGGGCATGTTTAAATATTAACGTGTAAGGTGAGTAACTTATTGTAGATTGTGGTTTATTATATAAGAGGACAGAAAATTGACCAGTCTCTGTTGAAGGGAAACATGGGAATTACTGCCTAGTTTTTCACCTAATGAATACTTCTGCAAAGACCTCTTCACAATTGGTACACTTCTTTCGCAACACCATTTGAAGCTGGGTGATTTGGTGATACTTGAGTGTGTTTGACTAAGTTCTTACTCAGGAATATGTCAAACTCTTCCGACGTAAACTGTAGACCATTATCTGACACGAACACTTCTGGCAACCCATAATTGCAAACCAACTTCTCAAAACCTTAATAATTTTGGCACTGGTGGTATTGTGCTCAGACTCAATTTTTATGAACTTGCTTTAGCTATCGACCAAAACAAGATACTCTTTCCCTTCTGCTTGAAAGAAATCAACATGCAATTGTTCCCATTGTTTTCTTGTTTTGACCATGGAATAAAAGGAGTCTTGGTTGCATCATTTCTTATTCAGAGATACACTTCACAATTTTTCACCAACTCTTCGATATCCTATCCATCTTCGGATACCAAAAATAGCTTCTCCCACTGCTTTCATACGGATCATCCCTGTTTGCTCTGGATGAAGTTCCTCTAAACGTCTCTCTATAAACCTTGGTGAAATAATAACTCTTAAACTCCATAGAAGTCAGCCTGCATCATTTCGACATGTGAAATACTCCTCTAATTTCTCATCATCACACTGGTTAGGCCAGCCATTCATGACCTAATTGAACACTTTATTGAGCATCACATCCTTGCGAGTTTCTTCATTAATTTTTCTGGCAGACATTGGCACGTCACTTGTGTGTGTAAAGTAATTCACAGGTAACTCAGTGGAAAAGAATGAATCAGTCTTCACGGGAAATTTCGAAAGAATGCCCACATTAGCTTATTCTGCTGATTTACGATGCTTAATCTCAATGATGGATTATTAAAATCAATACCCACGTCTGAAGCCATGCCGTCATGTGAGGATAATGCTCCCTTCTTTGAACCAAGTATGAACGTAAGGGCTCGGTGGTTAGTTATCAAAATGAACTTCATACTGCACAGGTGTTTGTGAAACTTTGTAACACATATCTGTTCACTAATGCCTCTTTCTCAACTTGTGAATGACTTTGCCTTTACTTTGTTATAGTATGTGAAGCATATGCTCCAGGCTTCACAACACTGTCTTCAATTATTTGAGATAACACCACATCTAACCCCTGTGGTGACATATTGCACATTAAAATCAATTGTTTCTTCGGATTATAATGGGTCAAAACAACATTACTCATCAGTATTTTCTTCAGTTCTTCAAATGCTTTATGGTACTCCAAAGACCATTTCCAAGCTAGTTCATTTTTGAGTAGTTGATACAGTGGAGAAAACATATTAGCTAAGTCAGGGATGAACATAGAGTATTAGACAACAACTCCTATGAATATTTTTAGTTTTCCTTTGTTCCTTGGTCTCTTTGCTTTCAAAATCCCCCAACCTTCTGCTGCATTGTGTGGATACCTTCACTGTCTATTTAGTGACCCAGGTATATTATACTTGACACCATGAAGCAACAATTGTGCCTTTTAACTTTGATTCCATATTCTGGAAGTCAATCTAGGAGTTTGTTCAACGTTAGAATTTGCCCTTATTCTCTCTTACTAATTAGAATGTCATCTAAGAAACAGCACAAACTTTTCATCCCACTGAAGCAGTCCATGTCCAAATGCAGCAAGACCTGGACAATATCCAGGCTTGGGCTGACAAATGGCAAGTGACATTCACATCACAAAAGTATCAGGCAATGACCATTTCCAACAAGAGCGAATCCAACCATCGCACCTTGATGTTCAATGGCATTACCATCACTGAATCCCCCACTATCAACAGCCTGGGGGGTTTACCATTGACCAGAAACTGAACTGGACTAGCCATATAAATACTGCAGCTACAAGAGCAGGTCAGAGGCTGGGAACCCTGCGACGAGTAACTCACCTCTTGACTCCCCAAAGTCTGTCCACCATCTAGGAGGCACGAGTCAGGAGTATAATGGAATACTCCCCACTTGCCTGGATGAGTGCAGCTCCCACAACACTCAAGAAGCTTGACACCATTCAGGACAAAGCAGGCACTTGGTTGGCACCCCATCCACAAACATTCACTCCCTCCACCACTGACGCACAGTGTAACAGTGTGTACCATCTACAAGATGCACTGCAGGAACTCACCAAGGCTCCTAAGACAGCACCTTCCAAACCCATGACCGCTACCATCTAGAAGGACAAGAGTAGCAGATAGATGGGAACACCACCACCTGGAAGTTCCCCTCCAAGCCACTCACCATCCTGACTTGGAAATATATCACCATTCCTTCGCTGTCGCTGGATCAAAATCCTGGAACTCCCTAACAGCACTGTGGGTGTACCCACATCACAGGGACTGCAGCAGTTCAAGAAAGCAGATCACCACCATCTTCTCAAGAGCAGTTAGGGATGGGGAATAAATGCTGGCCTAGACAGTGACGCCCATATCCCATGAATTAATAAAAGAAAGCTTAGTACCATGATGCTCTGGAACACTGCAGGAGTGGTGGACACCTCAAATGGTAAGCTTTCATAATTAGTACATGTGTGTATGAATGATAAGCAATTCCTTGCTGTTGTGAGTTAATTCCAAATGCAAATATACATTTGGTAAATCCACCTGATAGTCGTTTGGTGGTACAGAACTTGAGTATTGCTGAAAAAATAGACATGTTGTCGAAGCTTTTTGTCTTGCACTCATCAGGACAGATTCACAAGAATATCACATTTCAAAGTGAACAACAATTTATACTGCATAAGAAGAGGGTGCTGATTAGTTGGCAAGTGGACTCTGACTGGTGGATGCATTGCCATGGATAATGCACCATGGAACAATTAACTGCCAAGCTTTTGCTTTCTGTCCTGATATGTGCAGATTCAACAGCATGTCTCTTTTTTTCAGCAATAAATCTATCTTACTGAGCACTGTTCCATTGGCTGAATTAGAAAACAAATCTTCACCAGTAGGTACTGGGTAAATATAATTCTCAATCACCTTATTTACCATTTGCTTATAATCTCCACAAATCTTAATGGACCATGTCTGCTTTTTGAACGACCACAATGGGTGTGGCCCATTCAGTGTTCTTCACCTTCTTAATTGCCCCTGTTCTTGCTAATATAAACAGTTCTTTACTTACTGATTCTAACTGTGCATAAAACACTGGCCTTGACTTGCAAAATATTGGCTGTACGCTATCGTTTATCTTGACTTAAGTCTTGTGATGCCGGCTATAATCATTTGGTCCTCCTTGCTCAAAGACCACTTTGTGATCTCAACACTTTCTCATTGTCAGACATATTCTTACTGATCCCTTCTGTAAAAAACTCAGTACCTTCTTAAGCAAATTTCTTCCCATCAAGAAAACCTTGCTCTCTCATTACTGCTATTAATGACAAGTAATAGAATGTATCATCATTTCTCCTTAACACTAACTTGACTTATCACTGAATTACTGTTATTGGAATAACTGGTCAGTCTCACACCAGTTTTATGTAAGGAAGTATGACTTAGAGAGGGACCTGGGACTTCTTGTGCTCTCCTTCTGAGGTAACACACACTGCTGCAGCCGCATTAATGGTGAAAGTAAGATGTGAATCTTTGACTTTCATTTCTACTCTGGGCCACGGAATTAGATCTTCAACTCCATTACTGTCATCTTCCATGTGTTGTTTTTCTTGCTCTCTGACTGAGTACAACTCTTGATCTTCCTGCTCGATAACATCAACTTCTGTTTCCATATCTATCATTTGTGCATTTGAGGATTTCCAGGCTCATGAACTAGTGTTTGATCTACCAAAACCTCAACCTGGTGCTTGTCTGTGACTTGGATAATTACTGTTTCCTCTACTCCTGAAAATAGGGCAGTTTAGATGGTTGATGGCTACCATGGCAATAGTAACATTTGAAATTCTGATTCAGAGACAGTGAACTTGGCTGCCATGGCCTGGTTCCTGATGAATTCTGGTGGGCGTCCCCTTCTAGCTCAGGAAAATAACTCCCTTGAAATTTGCAACTATTCCATTCTGCCATTTCCATGACCATGGCCTCCTCACAGTTCTATCTTCCACACAGCTTACTGCCTTACTAAACAGCTTGACCTAGGATTTTTGTTCTTTAGGCCTCTTACAAACATGTCTGTAAGGTTGATTTCTAAGGGTGCGCCATACCTACAGTGGTGAGAGAGTTTCTTTAACTCAAGAATGTCATTGTCGGCTGTCCCTTGATTCTTGGATAGCATCTACTCAGAGTTGAGAACTGAGAAAACAGGAGCTGGCAGGGGAGATACTTTTCAGCCACCTGGACACAATGCTCAGTCTATCAAAGTTGATTTTGCAAGAATTTCGTCTGAATGCTTATGCAGCAGTCTTCAAGAAGGGTGCTAGCATTTATTTGACAGCCCTCCCATTGAATCTGAGGCTGCAGCAGAGGCATTGCTGAAGGAATTTCTCTAGTGCTCTTTTGTGTCACTGTTTCACAGTCCATGCCTCACTGCAGCATAGGTGTGTGGTGACGAGTGTGGTGCCCTGAACATTGGAACTTTTGATGTCTTTGCTGTCAAACATTTGCTGCTCTAATCTGTAGAAGGCTGAGCTGGCTCAGCCGATTCCAGTGTTGGATCTCTTTGTCAATGGTGACCTCTTGAGAAAGGTGACTGCCGAGGTATGGGAGGTGCTCAATGTATTCAGGAGTCTCTTCTTCAACAACTATGGGAGGTGAAATATTCAGCTGACCAGGTGTGGGTTGATACATGAATTATGTTTTGGCAACATTCTAGGACAGGCTGCCATTTTTGAATGTGGAATTCAAGCAATAGAAAGAGGCTTGCAGATCTAGTGCAGAGTGAGCTACAACACTGCAGTAATCTGCAAACTGTAGATCATGTATGTCTATGGTGATCATGTTAGTTCTGGCATGGTGGCAATTGAGGTTAAAGAGTTTTCTTTCTATGCGGCATTTAATACTGACACCAGAGGCAGTTATCTTTGGTGAAGTGAATGGCCCCTGTCAGGTAGATTGTAAATAGCATGGAAGCTATCACATAGCCTTGCTTGATCGTGGTCTGGATTTTGATCTCTATTGGATCTCTCACTCAAGATATTTGCATTCATATCATCATGAAGCAGTTCCAGGATTATGCTGAAGTTTCTTGGACATCCAAATCTTTGAGCACAATCCACAGAGCCTCTCAATTTCCTGAGTCAAATGCATTGGTCAGGTTGTTGTTGCAATGAAGATTTCCAGGTGTTGTTCTCAACATTTCTCTTGGCGATTGCTTCCTTTCGCAGAATACAACTCTCGGTGCAATTTCATTCTTGGTCATGCTATAAAATAAGCCCAGAATCTCATTAATTTCAGCATATTCCATAGCAGTGGGGCCTTGTGGACAATACTAGTTGGACACTATTTCGAAAGCATCTGACCCCATCATGGTGAGGAAAATGTTTCCTTGTTTTCTCATTTCCTATTTTATTCCTTCAGTCTGTGCTGCCTTGCCCCCACACAAACCCCACTTCCCCCCCCCCCCCCCACACCTGGTCTTCTTGCTTGCACTAGGGCCCTTGGCCTGGCACCGCACTGAAAGCCAGCTGGGAAAAAGTGACTTGCCTGTGCCCTCTGTCTGAATGCGCCACGCCCAGGAGCACTGTACAGGCTTGTGTGCACTCGCTTTTGAGTTCCCCCTCGGAGTTCAGCTCACCAGGCGCATCGCCTTTTAAAGTCAGTCGGGAAACACGATGCTCTGATGTCCCATTGATGATAAATTTGATAAGGGGGGGGGGTGTGGGGGGAATGATTCCAGTGAGCAGGGCTTATAATTAGATGCTAAAATATTGAAATTAGGTTCCCGATGTGCGGCAGCGGAAAACATGGCCGACCATCGACGGGTGGAGTGGACGATCGCAAACTGGCTTCATGGTGGCATGAAACCGATTTTTGGCCTTCGCACCATGTTGCCTGCTCGAACCCATCATGACCTCCCACCCCCCCATCAGGACTGGACGATTTCGCCCATAAGGAGGTTACTTGATTTTGGGCCCCCATGCCATGTGCTTGCAAGTAAAAGCAGTGGCATTTTGACATACAATTTAGTGGATTTACTGTGGCATTTTTCTGAGCATTTACATTGCTTGAAAAAGAAATTAGCATAGAAAGGGAGGAGGTTCTAAGTGGTCTGGCAGGCTTAAAAGTAGATAAATCTCCAGGCTCAGATGAAATGTATCCCAGACTGTTGAGTGATGCAAGGGAGGAGATAGCAGGGGCGCTGGCAATAATTTTCAATACTTCTCTAGCCACAGGAGAGGTGCCAGAGGAATGGAGCCAATGTGGTGCCGTTATTCAAGAAGGGAGGAAGGGATAAACCAGGGAACTACAGACCAGTCAGTCTAACCTCAGTGGTGGGGAAACTATTGGAAGCAATTTTGAGGGACAGAATGAATCTACATTTGGAGAGGCAGGGATTAATCAAGGACAGTCAGCATGGTTTTGTTAAGGGGGGTCATGTCTGACCAATTTGATTGAATTTTTCGAAGAGGTGACCAGGTGTGTAGATGAGGGCAATGCATTTGACATAGTCTACTTGGACTTCAGCAAGGCTTTTGATAAGGTCCCCACATGGGAGACTAATAATGAAGGTAAGAGTCCATGGGATCCAAGGCAATTTGGCAAATTGGATCTAGAATTGGCTGAGTGGCAGGAAGCAGAGGTTGATGGTTGAGGGGTGTTTTTGTGGCTGGATGCCTGTGTCCAGCGGGGTTCCACAGGGATCGGTGTTGGGTCCCTTGCTGTTTGTGGTATATGTAAATGATTTAGACTGGAATGTAGGAGGGTTGATCAGTAAGTCTGCGGATGACACGAAAATTGGTGGGGTGGTAAATAGTGAGGAGGATAGTCTTAGATTACAGGAGGATATTGATTACAGATGGGCTGATCAGTGGCAAATGGAATTTAATCTGGATAAGTGTGAGGTGATGCACTTGGGCAGGACAAACAAAACATGGGAATACATGATGAATGGTAGGACCCTGGGAAGGACTGAGGATCAGAGGGACCTTGGTGTGCATGTCCACCGGTCCCTTAAGGTAGCGGGACAGTTAGATAAGGTGTTTAAGAAGGCATATAGGATACTTGCCTTTATTAGCCGAGGCATAGAATATAAGAGCAGGGAGGTTATGCTGGAACTGTATAAAACGCTGGTTAGGCCACAGCTAGACTATTGTGTGCAATTCTGGAATCCGCATTGTAGGAAGGATGTGATTACACTAGAGAGAGTGCAGAGGAGATTTACCAGGATGTTGCCTGGGCTGGAGAGTTTTAGTAATGAGGAGAGATTGGATAGACTGGGGTCATTTTCCCTGGAGCAGAGGAGATTGAGGAGGGACATGATTGAGGTGTATAAAATCATGAGGGGCATAGATAGGGTAGACAGGAAGGAACTTTTCCCCTTGGTGGAGGGATCAATAACCGGGGGCATAGATTTAAGGTAAGGGAAAGGAGGTTTAGAGGGGATGTGAGGAGGAATGTTTTCACCCACAGGGTGGTGGGAATCTGGAACTCACTGCCTGAAAGGGTAGTAGAGGCAGAAACCCTCATAACATTTAAGAAATATTTGGATGTGCACTTACGATGCCATGGCATACAAGACTATGTGCCTGGTGCTGGAAAATGGGATTAGAATAGTTAGGTACTTGTTTGACCAGCGCAGACTTGATGGGCTGAAAGGCCTTTTTCTGTCCTGTAGATCTCTGTGACTCTATGACTATGACTCTACACTGATAGAAAAATCATACTGTGTAACACACAATTGAATTTATGATATTAATATGTGGAGTTGTCTTTAACCAAACTTGTATCTAAGACTAAATACAATGGGCAACCAGGATATCTGGGTGCTGCTGAACAGCCAGATGTCAGGTTTTCTGAATATCTGCATTTTTATTTAAGCATTATCAACACTCACTCCCTCCCACCATGCAACGTGAAAATATCTGTTCATAACTTATGGAGCGAATATCTGACTTGCTGATTTTAAGATCCTTTAAGGAACATCCAGGTGGTAACTGGCCACAGTGTTTGGAGAGAGCAAAAAATTTTCACAAGAGTGAATATTGGCAGATCAACTGGATTAGCTGCTGACCCACCAGGTTTCCACTTGCAGGACCGTTGGTGATTACCTCGGTTACATGTACATGTGGATAGGAGGGCGGGGCTCAGTTTCATCCCATTTCCCTCCCCCACCTCTCTTACCACTGTTCCCTAATATTACCTGGTGGGAGGTGCCAGGAGGCTCAGACAGTCGGGGTACATCAGCCCAGGTGCCCACAAATGGAGGAAGAGGCTTTCATAAAGTCCTCAGGCATCTTTGTCTCTGCAGATTCTACCATATTAGTGGCTTTTATTCCTCTGCAAGGTCTCTTTCCACCTCCTGATGGGTTGCAGTGGGGGTCCTCACACAACACATGCTCCTTGGTTGCACTGGTGGGGCCACTCCTTGGTGACTCACCCTGCTAGAACACCACCTCAAAGAGGGGAATCCAGTGCCCTGGCTGGTGTCTGGAAGGTTTAGGTCAAATTAAATGAAAGCCCTTCTGCATCTCAATCTGCATATCTTGTGACATGACAGAAGGGATTCTGCACTAATCTGACACTTCCTGGGGAGAACAGAGCACACAGGCAACACATTTTGCAAAATCAGTGTTTTGCAGCATACGATTTGCTAGAGTGAGCCTGGGGCCTTGCCTGGCCTTTTAGTTTGTGGATTCATCACCTTTAGTTACTTAGTTTAACCAACCCTCGGAAGTGTTCACATGGAGCCAGAGAAAATAGTTGAGATGTTGGTACACCTCAAGGTCAAAAAGAGAAGATTTCGTTCATGTAACACCAGACTAAAGTGATAATGTATTATAATGCAGTTTGGTAAGAATTAGTAGGCAGATTTCGTAGGATCTTCAGAAAAAAATTATGTTCCGAATTTATGTTTAATATCTTCACACGTTTTGTTTTTCCTTTGGGAAGTAGTGGGGACGTGTTGGAAGGAATTATGAGGCTAATTATCAGCCTACGGAACTGCATCATGAATGCTCCAAGAAGACCTGGAGTGGAACTTGAGCCCAGAGCTTCTGGTTCAGAGGCAAGGGCACAGTCTACTGAACCCCGAGACCTCCCATCATTTCTGCGAAAGAATGCAGCAAGAATGACAACAACAACTTGTATTTAGACAGCACCATTAACATCATAACAACTGAGGAGGTGAAATTGGGAATGCATGGGAGGCCAGAACGGGGAGTGCAGGTGCCTTGGAGGTTGTGGCGTTGAGGGAGATTACAGAGATAAGGAGGATTTGAAAATAAGGGATGGGAGTTTTAAAATTTGGAACAGGAGCCAGGGTAGGTCAGCGAGCACAGCTGGGTGACAGACAAACAGGACTGACCGTGAGTTAAGACATGGGCAGTGGAGTTGTGGATGACCTCAAGTTTATGAAGGGTGGAATAGCAGACTATTGAAACCGATAGGTCCAAAGGTCATAAAGGCATGGATGAGGGTTTTAGCAGCTGATGAGCTGAGACGGTGGCAAAGGCAGTGCTGTTTCCAGGCCCCAAACTTACCCCAGCTGGGAGGAAACAGTCACTCATTGTGCTATTCCTGGGGTGGCCAATTAATGGCCAGTGGGCAGGTTTGCCTTCCAATTGTTCATGCCGGGTGGACTCTCGAAGCCAGGAGGCCAATCAGAGGCCTTTCAGCTTGAAGGGAGCTTCAGCCAACAATAGAAGAAAGGTAGGAGAGAGTGTGCTTCAAGATGGAACATTTTAAAACATTTTAAATCATTAATTAAAATTAGATTCAACCGCCAGGTCACCATTGTGTAGGGGTGTGTGTTGGTGGGTGAGGGAGGGGGTGGCAGTGGTGGAGAGCAACCCGTGGCTGCCTCTGCACCCAGATTGGCCGGGAAGGCCTCTAGACCTGCCTGGGGCATTGGCCCACCCCAGTCTGCATCCAGGTGTCCACCTCCAGGGGCACCTAAACAGGCTTCCACTGCCTGTGGGAATATGGAGGCCAACTATAAAATTCCAGCCGACCTCTTTTAATTGGCCTCAGTGAAGCTCTAATGAGCTTGATTAACTACCCTCCGCATGCTCAGGGTAGCCCTAGTGCCCGATGCCACCTCCGTAAAAAATGGCTCAGAGGTGGGGTGGTACCAAGGAACTGGCACACCTGCTGATGGGGCTAGTTTTAGGTTCCGCCAGCTGCAAATCTAGCCCATAGTCTCAAACACAAAATGTGTGGAATAAGTTTATTTTATTACCGTGGGTGCTGCACTAACCTGAATCCAAGTTTCACTGCGTGAACTGTGGCCTGATATTCATCTGTGATCCTGCTCAAGATCAGGTAACAGCAGAGAAGTGGATGGTGAACCCCATCTACCCCTCACCAGCGGACCTGCATTGTTTTCTTGATCAGGGCCACTGCAGGCTGCTTCTTCCCCACCCAGCAGATTGGAATAACCCCTGGAAATTCACCCACTATATAAACGAAAGTTGTTACTGTTGTACGAAACAAGAGTAAACGTGATGTGTGAGGGAAGATAAATCTGCCTTTGTACTCTACCGTTGATGATTAGAGAATATCATGGGCTCGAACCATACAGGAATTCTCCGATCTCCTACAAAGACCTCCAGTAGAAAGCCTGGAGAAACAGGGTAAATGGCTGTTTATGCCATTTCTCCAGGGTCTCTGCTGATCTTCTAAGGACAATTGGTTGAACTAGCACATGTAATTCCTAGCATATGGAAAGGTAAGTAGCGGAAATTTTCCTGGGTCTGCACCAAGGTGCGCTGGCTTGCTTGGCCACATACTTCTCTAAGTATCGGATAATTAACTTAAGGAGGAAAAGGGTTTGGATTCCTTCAACAAAACTGTGCTCTGACCTGCCCAATTTGCCCATAATTGCTGTGTCCAGGCGACCCAGTGCACTACACATCTTGGAAAACCTCTCCTCAGTTGTACGTAGTTAAGCAGCTGCCTTTTATTACAAAGAACAAACCACAAGGTCTGTTGTTAAATTAAAGCGAACAAAACATAAATAATGAGGCCTCATACTTTTCTCTTCTCCAAGAATTGAGGCATTACGTAGAGATGCCAAAGGTCTGATAGAGTGAATTTCACTAGACCACTGGATTATCAGATTTCATAACTGAAAAAAATAATAATGATTAAATGTGGTTAACTCTTTTGTTAGCTTTATTTTTTGAAGAACAAGAGCTGCTGTGGGAGCTCCAGTAATGGTTTAGCACAAATGATTTGTAAGTCATGCATACTGCATATGCTTGATCTAACTGCTAGTACATGTCTGTTATCTCTGCTTATTTGCTTAGCAGTTTTTATAACTAGGCCTCTGATATGAATCTTTCAACTGCTTATACCTTTAGACATCACTGTCAGAGCCCAATCTCCGCTACGGTAGAGAAAGGAATTCGATACAATGTGCTGATAACATCACTGGCAACAATTTCTGGGCTCATTATGTTCTCATTTTTATGACATAGAAATAACTGTTGAATCATATTTCCAAAGGTGGCACACCGAAGTGATAAAAGTGTTGAAGTGACCAAGTTTTAATACACTTTTCTGCTTCACATAAATAACAAAATTAGTCACTGAAGTATTTTCTTTTCCAAATTACTAACATAGTAGCGGCAGATGGGACTACCAGTCAGGACTGCCACATCTGAAAAAGACCTACATATACATAGTATCTTTCACACCCTTAGGCCATCCAAAAGTGTTTTACAGCCATTGAGGTCATTGATGACATGTCATCACTGATATAATTTAGTAAATCAGTTAGCACATAGCAAGGTCACACATACAGTATTAGGCCTGAGATTAAGGTTCAGATAAATTTGATTTAGTAATGTTGGCTGAGGGATAAACATAGGCCAGGACACTGGAGGAACCTTCCAGCTGTTCTTCATATAGTGCCATGGGATGCTTTACTTCGGGCTGGAGGGACAGATGGGATTACATTTTAACAACTCATCTGAAAGACAGCAGCGCTGACAGTGCAGCATTCCCTCAGTACTGCACTAGACCGTCAGCCTAGATTATGTGCTCAACTCCCGAGAATAGGATTCAAATGCACAGTCTTCTGACTCAGAGATGAGAGTGCTATTATTGAGGCATGCTGACACTATTAATCACCCTAATAGCCCATGATTCACTTTCAGTAATGGTCAGAGTTTAGTTTGTATTGTGATTCAAATTTATTTACCATGATCTAAATAATGTGACATATTGTATCATTCAAATTTTCTCTGGTGCCTCTGTTAGAAAGCGATGCAGACCATAGAAGGTGGTGTGGAGCTGGAACCCAGTGATCTAAAAGCAAAACACTGCAGATGCTGGAAATCCAAAGCAAAAACAAAAATAAAAATAAAAATAAAAATAAAAATACCTGGAAAAACTCAGCAGGTCTGACAGCATCTGCGGAGAGGAACATAGTTAACATTTCGAGTCCATATGACTCTTCAACAGAACTAAGGAAAAATAGAAGAGAGGTGAAATATAAGCTGGTTTAAGGGGGGTGGGGGGTGTTGGGACAGGTAGAGCTGGATAGAGGGCTAGTGATAGGTGGAGATTGCCAAAAGATGTCACAGACAAAAGGACAAAGAGGTGTTGACGGTGGTGATATTAGCTAAGAAATGTGCTAATAGTGACAGTAAGGGTAGAAAGCAGGACAAGCAAGGTACAGATAGCCCTAGTGGGGATGGGGTGGGGGGAAGGGATCGAAATAGGCTAAAAGGTAGAGATAAAACAATGGATGGAAATGCATTTAAAAATAATGGAAATAGATGGGAAAAGAAAAATCTATATAAATTATTGGAAAAAAGGGGGATCGGAAAGGGGGTCGGGATGGAGGAGAGAGTTCATGATCTAAAGTTGTTGAACTCAATATTCAGTCCGGAAGGCTGTAAAGTGCCTATTTGGAAGATGAGGTGCTGTTCCTCCAGTTTGCGTTGAGATTCACTGGAACAATGCAGCAGGCCAAGGACAGACATGTGGGCATGAGAGCAGGGTGGTGTGTTGAAATGGCAAGCGACAGGGAGGTCGGGGTCATGCTTGCAGACAGACCGAAGGTATTCCGCAAAGCGGTCACCCAGTCTGCGTTTGGGCTCTCCAATGTAGAGGAAACCGCACTGGGAGCAGCGAATGCAGTAGACTAAATTGAGGGAAGTGCAAGTGAAATGCTGCTTCACTTGAAAGTTTGGGTCCTTGGACGGTGAGGAGGGGGGAAGTGAAGGGGCAGGTGTTGCACCTTCTGTGGTTGCATGGGAAGGTGCCGTGGGAGGGGGTTGAGGAGTAGGGGGTGATGGAGGAGTGGACCAGGGTGTCCCAGAGGGAATGATCCCTGTGGAATGCCGCCGGGGGGGGTGAAGGGAAGATGTGTTTGGTGGTGGCGTCATGCTGGAGTTGGTGGAAATGGCGGAGGATGATCCTTTGAATGCGGAGGCTGGTGGGGTGATAACTGAGGACAAGGGGGATCCTATCATGGCTCTGGGAGGGAAAGGAAGGTGTGAGGGCGGATGCGCGGGAGATGGTCCAGACATGGTTGAGGGCCCTGTCAACCACCATGGATGGAAAACCTCGGTTAAGGAAAAAGGAAGACATGTCAGAGGAACTGTTTTTGAAAGTGGCATCATCAGAGCCGATGCGATGGAGGTGAAGGAACTGAGAGAATAGGATGGAGTCCTTACAGGAAGCGGGCTGTGAGGAGCTGTAGTCGAGGTAGCTGTGGGAGTCGGTACGCTTGTAATGGATATTGGTGGACAGTCCATCACCAGAAATTGAGACAGAGAGGTCAAGGAAGGGAAGTGTCAGAGATGGACCATGTGAAAATGATGGAAGGGTGGAAATTGGAAGCAAAATTAATAAATTTTTCCAGGTCCAGATGAGAGCATGAAGCAGCACCAAAGCAGTCATAGATGTACCGGAGAAAGAGTTGTGGGAGGGGGCCGGAGTAGGACTGGAACAAGGAATGTTCCACATACCCCATAAAGAGACAGGCATAACTGGGGCCCATGTGGGTACCCATAGCCACACCTTTTATTTGGAGGAAGTGTGAGCAGTTTAAGGAGAAATTTTTCAGTGAGAGAACAAGTTTAGCCAGACGGAAGAGAGTAGTGTTTGATGGGGATTGTTTGGGCCCCTGTTCGAGGAAGAAGCTGAGAGCCCTCAGACCATCCCAGTGGGGGATGGAGGTATAGAGGGATTGGATGTCCATGGTGAAGAGGAAGTGGTTGGGGCCAGGGAACTGGAAATTGTTGATATGATGTAGGGTGTCAGAAGAATCGTGGATGTAGGTAGGAAGGGACTGGACAAGGGGAGAGAGAATGGAGTCAAGATAGCAAGAAATGAGTTCCGTGGAGCAGGAGAAAGCTGACATGATCGGTCTGTCGGGACAGTCCTGTTTGTGGATTTTGGGTAGGAAGTAGAAGTGGGCCTTCCAAGGTTGGGAGACTATCAGGTTGGAAGCTGCGGAAAGAAGATCTCCAGAGGAGATGAGGTCAGTAACAGTCCTGGAAATAATGGCTTGATGTTCAGTGGTGGGATCATGGTCCAGGGAGAGGTAGGAGGAAGTGTCTGTGAGTTGACGCTCAGCCTCTGCAAGGTAGAAGTCAGTGCGCCAGGCAACAACAGCACCACTCTTGTCAGCAGGTTTGATGACAATGTCAGGGTTGGACCTGAGAGAACGGAGCGCAGCTAGTTCAGAGAGAGACAGGTCAGAGTGGGTGAGAGGAGCAGAGAAATTGAGACGACTGATGTCACGCCGACAGTTCTCAATGAAAAGATCAAGAGAAGGTAAGAATCCAGAGGGAGGGGTCCAGGTGGAGGGAGAATATTGGAGGCGGGTAAAAGGATTCGTTGAATGGGGAGAGGACTCCTGCTCAGTGATACATTGATTCATTAAGTTTTAAAGTAAAACAGCTTCAGGAACCAGTCAGCTCCACAATACATCCTAGAGAAGAGAGCGAAAGAGAGCATTTATGCATTTGTAAAATGCATTCAGTTTGGTAATAAAAACAAATCGAAATAATTCAGTTCAATTCCTTTTTCAATCAGATAGATCATTTTGAGTGCTGATGAAAGGTTCTTGATCTGAAATGTTAACTCTGTCTCTCTCTCTCTCTCTCATCACAAATGCTGCCTGACCTGTGTTTTCTGTTTCTATTTCAGGTTTCCAGCATCAACAGTATGTTGTTTTTGTGGATAATTTTGAGGTTAGAATGCCATTCGATTGCTCCACATTGCTTGTGGAGAGTGCACTCATACATTAGGTTTCTGGGCATGGCCATTAACATGTTGAGGGCAATGTGTTTTTAAGGTTTGAAGCAGCTGATTTGGACTTAATGCCTGGAATTCAGTTGATCTGGGAGAAACTAAAGGTTCTGTTCAACTATTGGTCCTGTTGATGTGGCCCGCTGTTCTGGTCTGGCTTTAGCCTAGTTGCTGTTGTTGGCTTATGTGTCGGTTGCTGCTTGCTCCTCGAAAGTGTTTTCTTTAAAATGTGATTTCCTTTCTCTGTTGGTACAGAAATGGGCTCAGAATTTAAACGGCACCAGACTATACCATGGCTGCCATAACAACCCCGCAGAATGCCGGAGATTTGGAAAAGATTAAAATAAATAAATTACCATCGATTCACTGGCACAAAGACTGTCTCTCACTCACAAAAAACAATGCCTTGAGGCAAGATGTATTAGCTGGCACATCAATGAGCTCCTCAAAGCTAATTCTGCTAAGAATATTATTAACCCTGCAGCTGTTACCGTCACCACCAACATTACACTATTTGGAATTTGAATCTGACAATACAATGAACCTTATTATATTTTCTTCACCCTTTTGTCACTGGGGGTTTTAAAGAAAATAATGCCAGTTAATTTAATATCATTGGGTGAGATATTTTAAGAGAAGACCAACAATGTGAGCAAGTGAAATTAACCTTAGTTAATAGCCATTGCTAAAGCAGGCGGCTACAGTAATCCTGTACTGCACCGTCATGCTGTCTGACTCTATAGCTCCTCGAAGCGAATTCAATTTTTGTCATCAGTGTTTATTGTTTAATCAATAAAAGTTCCCAATCAACAAAATTAATTAAAAATATTATCAATAGTTGGGATTTTGAGCATTATTTTTTAAAAGGAACATTGATGGTGAGATTCTTTACAGTTTAAGCAGAAAATAATATTTGGAAAGGTGACCAAAGGTTTGGTTAAAGACGTGCAGCTCAAGAAGGACCTTAAAGGAGGGACTTGGGGAGAGAGCTCTGTATTTTACAACCAAAGGTTTGCTTAGCAATAATGGGATAAATTGAGCAGGGTGCGCAAAGGTACCAGTTGGAGGAAAGGAGAGCTTGGAGGGCTATAGTGCTGGAGGAGATTGGAAAGATAGGAAAGAATGATGCCACAAAGGGATTTAAACGTGAAGATGAGAATTTTATATTGAAGGTATTGGGAGGCCAGGAGCCAATGTCGGCCAGCAACAACAGGGATAATGGGCAATGGGACTCGGTGTAGGATTAGAGTTCTGAATGAGATAATGTTGATAGAACATGGAAGCTGGGAGGACAGCTTGCAAAATATTTAAATAATTGAGTCTGCAGGTGAGAAAAGCATTGCTGGGTTTGAGGTGGATGGTGAGTTAGGTGAAAGTAGATGTTGTAGTGTATAAAAAATTGCATTTTATGCATTTTGCATTTGTCCACTGTGCACTTTGTCCACTTCAGACTACTATAGACACAAATACCAACAGAGGGAGTCTAGAAGGAGACAAAAGGAATCCGTATTTTAACAGCTCATTTACCAGCAGTTCTGATTCTGAATGCTTCTTACTGAATCTTACTGTTTCTTCCTAACAACTTCACATTGGAGATGAAGATGGTGAGAAATAGAACACATTGCTTTCAGGTATGAAACTTTTTGGAAGATCTTTGTCTATTTTCTGCAGACAGCATTTTAAGTTTGAGATTTAGAGAATCCATTGCAGCTGGAGCCTGTTGATAGATACACACGGAAGCACTCCAGCTCGGGATTAGCGAAAGTAAGATCTGCACACTGCGCACACACACTGATCACGCAAAAATAACCATCCAGTCAAAACAAAAAATTAATCTCGGATCATTAGAGAGGTTTTATCTTTGGAAGGAACGTGATCCCGAATCCTTGATCACACAGTATCACTATGTTGCTGATCAAAATGATGCTGTCTATGCCCAATCTACACGTATGATCTGCATTCGGCACCACCAATTATATTGCCACATTGGCAAAAGTGGCTACAATGTTTCAAAGGTACATTGGCAAGTATTACAATCACAGATCACAGAAGGGAAAAGGGCTTACTTTCCACTATGGAGGTGAAAGGTGGAAGATATTCTTTGAGACACTTACACCTGAGCAAAATAACTCAGCTAACAATGCACTAACAACCTATTTCGTGCCCAAGGAAAGTACAATATATGAAACAATTGTCTCCTGATGTACTAAACAAGGAGCAAGTGAGACAATTGACCAATATTGCCTGCACTTGAGTCAACTGGCAGCCAAATGTGACTGTGCTGATGTTGAATGTGTCGAACAGGAAATGAAACACAAATAATCGAAGGTTGTGCCTCTAGTCAACTACACCGAAAAGCACTCGAGAAAGACAAAAAACTGTCAAAGCTGCTGGAGTTAGCAAGATAGCTATCGCTCTCAGAGTCCAGGGCTGAGTTGAGGCAGCCAACAGTAACTCTCACACTCCAACTCTGTTCATTGCTTGTGTGCCAGGAAACCACCTGCAAAGCAACAACAGCAGTCTCCCAGACAGAGTTGCAACTTGTTCAAAGAATGTTTCCACTGTGAGGGTGCTTATTCACTCCAGACAGAGTGTCCTGCTCCTGGCGAACAGTGTAAAGCCCATGGAAAACTCAACCGCTTTGCTGCTATGTGTTCTTGCTGTCTTTTGGTTCCCAGATGTTGTTAATAATCACACTTATAAGTTTGTACAGATCAGAAACTCCTTACGTTTAATTTTGCCATGCTGTCTGATTCAAAAGAAAAAACCAGATTGAACTGGTTATGTACACATTATTTCAGTCTCTACTGCATCTGTGAAATGTGGCCTCCTGGAACACATAGCACATTAGTTCCTAGCTAAGTAGTTCCTAGCTATTTACACATATTTACAGATAAGACAACAATATATATCCCTCTGTTGTAGGGTGGCCAAGTTGTGCTACTAATGATAGAGTTGATCTGCAGACTCTCCTTGGGTGGAAACATTAAGCTTCTTTACAATATACTTAGCAGCAACTACACGTGTGCTTTCAACTCCAACTCTATCTCTACACTGACTGCTGAGGCAGCCCACGCTACTCTCCTATTGGATACCAAGTCATGTGATCTTATTCTTAAAGGCTCATTACATACGAAATAAAACCATAATTACTACATTCCTCCCCCTTTACCTCAGCTATACATATTATATTTTCAAGTACATATTCTTTAAGACAACATAATATTTACAGCAGATAAGGAATTTACAAGTTCAGTCTTTCAGGTGGTTTCCTGGTACACGTGGATCGTCACAGCTCCACAACTTCAGAATCTTTGTTAGGAACCTTTTTTTCCAGAGTTGCCTGAGCATCAGGTGATTCGGTGGGCACTCGCAGTTCTGTATCCTCTATTCTTATAGGAACATCAGCCACATCACCTTAGGCAGGTGTTGGCGTAGTGGTATTGTCACTGGACTTGTAATCCAGAGACCCAGGGTAATGCTCTGGGGACCTGGGTTTGAATCCAGCCACAGCAGGTGGTGGAGTTTGAGTTCAATAAAAAATCTGGAATTAAAAGGCTAATGATGATCATGAATCAATTGTCGTAAAAACCTATCTGATTTGCTCATGTTCCTTAGGGAAAGAAATCATCTGACCTACATGTGACTCCAGGCCCACAGCAAAGTGGTTGACTCTTAAATGCCCTCTGAACAAGGGCAGTTAAGGATGGGCAATAAATGCTGGCCTAGGCAGTGATGCCCACATCCCATGAATGTATTTTAAAAAATGTCAGTCCTAGGTTGAATATTCTCAACAGGAAACACAGACCCGGTCATGATCACTGGTGGAGTCTTGATGATTTGTCTCTCTCTTCTTTAAATGGTCCACATGTTTACAGATGATCCGGCCTCCCACCTCCACGTGGAAGTCCAATCACTGTTCTTATTTCATCCGGTAACCACTTTGGTCCTTGCTTGAAATTTTTCACCCATATCTGCTCTCCCACAGTAAATTTCCTCTCACGACTATACCAGTCATGTCGAGCTTTCTGGCTTCTCTGACTCTTTCCACCTTCCCCTCTAAATTCAGCATTATTAAGCTCAAACTCGTCCTTTGAAAGCATTTTAACAATAACTCTGCAGGTGTGACACCTGTTGTTGTGTGAGGGGTAGTCCTGTAATGAAAAAGAAAGCGTGCTAGCTTGGCTGCCAAGGAATCACCAGTTAGCTTTCTCATGCCTGCCTTGAATGTTTGAACGACCCTTGAGGAAGGGTGGTATGGTGCTGTTTTCACATGAGTCATACCGTTGAGGTTGATAAACTGTTGAAACTCAGCATTCGGAAATGCTGTGCCACAATTGGAAATGACTACTCCTGGTAGTCCGTGAATGGCAAAACTCTGACATAGTTTCTCAATTGTAGTGGCCGACGTTGGTGACTTCACCTCATATATGTCCAACCATTTTGAATGGGCAATGACAATGAGAAGAGACGTTGTTCCCAGGAAAGGCCCAATTAGTCAATGTGTAACCGCCCCCAGGGTCTACCTGGCCGCTCCCATGGGTGTAACAGAGCTGTCACTGGCAACTTTTGCAGTTGCTAACATAGCACACAGTGCTTTATTAAACTCTCTCTTTCGCCATCAATCCAGGCCACCATAGATAGCTGCATGCTATGGTCTTTATTCAGGAAATTCCTGGATGGGCACTGTATAGTTCAATTAAAAGTGGTTCCCCCCCTTTGGAGGAACTATCACTCGTGCTCCCCCCAATAAGATGCCATCTTGGCTGGTTATTTCATGTCTTCTATTAAAGCATGGTTTCCTTTCGTCAGATATGGGCTCCTGTGACCAACTATGTAGTACTTGTCCTCATACCTGAGTAAGGACTGGGTCCCAACTTGTCCAGTCTGATCTGTCGAGCACATACCAGCAAGGAATCTAAGAAACCTAACAGCAAAACAAGTTCCTGTGGAACTGGGATGTGCTCATCATTTTCTTGCAAAGGCAAACGACTAAGGACATTGGCGTTTGCGATTTGATTGCCAGACCCAGGTACGAAGGTGTATTCGTATGCTGCTAGAATTAAGGCTCATTGTTGTATTCTTGCTGAGGGTCTGGATGGTATAGCTGTGTCCTAACTAAACAATCCTAACAATGGCTTGTGGTCTGAAGCAATTTAAAATGACAGCCGTGTACATACTGATGAAATTTCTTGACACCAAAGATGATTGCTGGCTTCCATGCTTTCTTTTTCCATCTGCGAGAACCCCTTTCCTGCTGTGATGAGCGTTCTTGATATGTTACCTATTGGCCGTTATTATGATCCACAGTTGAGATTACCCCTGGACAAGAGTGGATCTCAGAGTGGAACCCAGCTTAATAGATCCTAACTTTTGTTTCGTTTGTTTAGACGTGTGGAGAGTGGCTACTTAATCGAGGTACAAGAGTTAGCTGATGAACTTTTAACACAAGAATAAAACATTTATTCAACAAGAAAAGATGAACTATATTACAATGCTCCTTCATCCACAACTATACCTTTAGATAAGGTACAGATTTGGAAAGATAACACAAGTTACAAAAGCTATCTTATACTCTAATGTCCACAGTAAGTACACAGTCAATGTAAACCTATGGCACCCTATAGTCAGACGCAACACACTGTAAAACCAAGTGACAGATGCCACCTCAACAAAATGCTATGGATCTCTCCACAGATCCCCCCAGACGCTTGTCACACCCTGAGCTAACCAGTCTCCCTGAACTCCGTCCTTCACATGAGGGATTCCAATCTTCACTCTCCAGGACCTCATCTTGGAATCTTCTCCCAAACTGATTTTTTATGCTCAGACACCTTCCACAAGGGTTAACCTCCAGGTTTTCAAACTCTCCTTCTGATGTTCCTCTTTCCTGGGTCACCACATGTACTCAAGCTGCCTTCCATGTATCCTCTCTCACCAACTCAGCCTTAACAGTACACCACTGCTTCACATGTCCATAGCAAAGAATTAGAGACCTTCAGTTATCTCTTTGAACCTTCTTGCCTCTTGGAAGCTGTTCTCACTTTAAATCTGAAGCTTGAAGCCTTTCTCTCTGCCCCTCACTCTTAACTTGGCTTTACAGGACCTTTTCCCAGGTTCCAGTCCTTCCTTTAACTAGAAGGTCTTCTTTGGACTTTCTTTTCTTCCACTTGGGTCTTGCTACCTGTCCACTTTTAGGCTGCTCCTCTGCTTCACAGCTGTCTAAAAACCAACTGTACTCAAACAGCTTCCAAAACAAACTGCTGCCTTTCTTCTTCCGTGTGTGTGTCTGTGGGAGGAACCTGCCTATCTGACCCCCTGTTGCTAGGCAACTGCACTGTTCTTTCTACTCTTGTGTGTTTACTTTTACTTTATAGGGGTCGTAAACATCACATTAGAAATGCAAGCAGCCTTTTAAAGTGAAACTAAAACTCCATTTGACCTTTCTTAACACACAGACACAGAAATACAAATCAAACTTAAACTTTAAAGCTAAAACTCATTCCTAACGCCTACAAACATAAGTATAACTTATTTAAGCTATCTCTGTTTCCCAACAGCTGTTCCGTGTCATCGTCCATCTGATGAGAGAGCACTGCTCCCACCCCATAGTCAATTGTTTCATCTTTATGAAAGCTTCTTTCTGGGGCATCTCCCAAGACCAACATTGGTTCATTTTGAGTATAGAATGCAAAGTGTGAGGGGCGGGGGGGCTGCAGCAATGTGGACAATTGGGTAAGAACCACCCATAATAGTTGATAATTCCTAGGAATGATTTGAGCCCTGAGGCATTCTTTGGCACAAGTGCCTCTCTTTTTTTTCTAATCATTAATGGGATGTGGGCATCACTGGCTAGGCCAGCATTCATTGCCCATCCCCAATTGCCCTTGCTCAGAGGGAATTTAAGAGCCAACCACATTGCTGTGGGTCTGAAGTCACACATAGACCAGATTAGCTAAGGATAGTAGATTTCCTTCCCTGAAGGGCATTAGTGAACCAGATTGGTTTTTATAACAATCGGCAATGGTTTCATGGTCATCATCAGAGTTTTAATTCCAGATTTTACCAATTGCCGTGGTGGGATTCGAACCCAGGTCCCCAGAGCATTACCCTGAGTCTCTGGATTACCAGTTCAGCGACAAGACTACACTGCCTCCCTGCAGAAGTTTTTCATTGGCTGTAAGCTGCTTTGGACATCCTGTGGTTGTGAAAGACTCTATATAAATGTAAATCATTTTTAGTTAAGAAAACGTACTAGAGAAATTAATAAGACTAAAAGCTGACAAATCCCTCAGCCCATATTCTAGCATTTTAAAAGGGGAAGTGGCTCAGAAACAGTGGATGCATTGGTTGGCCAGACAAGGACAGCAGATTTCCTTCCTTAAAGGACATTAGTAAACCAGGTGGGCTTTTAACAACAATTTCATGGTCATCAATTCCAGATTTTTATCAAATTTAAATTCCACAATGGTGGGATTTGAACCTAGGTTACCCCAAGCCTTCTTATTAATAGTCCAGTGACAACGCCAGTACACCATCACCTCCCTGATGCCGCTCACTGTCTCTTCAGCTGGGTGGAGGTCCTGTGAATCTATCCGGTGACCCAAATAGATTACCTCCCTCACTTGGAATGTGCAATTTTCTTTTTTTAAATGCACTCCAGTTGCAAAAAACTTTTTAAGACTTCTTCTAAGTTTGCCAAATGCTCTTTTTCAGTGAACCCTATCACCAATACATCATCAAAATAGACTGCAGCCTGGGGCAGTCCCTGCAGTAAGCTTTCCATTCTTCTCTGAAAGATGGCACAAACGGAGGAGACGCTGAAAGGGAATCGTGTTTATTGGTACAACCCTTAGTGGGTATTAATTGTGACAAATTCCTGGAAGGCATTATCGAACCCTAGTTGTTGATAAGCATGACTCATGTCAGGCTTTGTGTACATTGTCCCTCCTGCCAGCTTGGCATACAGGTCTTTGATTTTTGGAATGGGGTGTCTGTCTAGCTTAGCTACTTTACTAACCATCAGTTTATAGTCTCCACAAATTCAGATGCTTTCATTGGGTTTAAGGATGGGGACCAAGGGTGTTGCCCATTCTGAAAACTGAACAGGTTGTATAAAGCCCAATTTCTCTAGTCCGTTCCGTTCAATGTTGACTTTTTCTCCCAGGACATATGTCTTGCCTTCATGAAACGAGGAGTTGCTTCTGGATCCACATGAATCTTGGCATGCAGGCTCTGGATTTTTCCCAGTTCGCCCTTAAAGTCAGTGGTGTACTTTCTAAGTAGCTCTGGTAACCCACTTGCTCTCAACTGGAAATTTTCAACCCATTCTAACTTCATCTTCTTTAACCAATTTTGCCCCAGGAGACTTGGCCCTTCACCTGCTACCATCATCAAGGGTAGCTTTGCCGATTGGCTTCCGTAATGGACAGTTGCTCTGCTTATGCCTTTCACTTGAATGTCTTCACCTGTACATGTTTCTAGCTTGGCATCTGTGTTTTCTAAGCTTAATTGATGTTCAGCATTATTCAAGTATCCGAAGGTATGATCCCCAATTACTGTAGTGGAAGCTCTGGTGTCCACTTCCATTCTAACAGGTTTGCCATTTACTTTCACTGTGACAAATATTGGTTCTGTCTTTCCAACTTTCAGATTAAACAATGAGTAAATGTCTGAATTTGTTGTTTCAGGCTCTTCTACATTGTAGATTTCACTGGGCTTCTTCTTTTGTTTACAAGCCTGCTTGAATCTTTCCTTGCACTGCCTCATCGTATGTCCATTTCTGTGACAATAGTAGCATTCGATTTTTTTGAACTGCCAATTGCTAAAAGACTGATTGTTTCCACCTATGTCAGGAGTTGTGCTTGTTGTTGCTAATGTTGTCTCATTTTCTGGTGATATTGTTAATGTTGTCTCCCCGAAAATTGATGTTTCCGGAGTTGTGGCTGGTCTTTTCTCTTTTTCCAGCTCAGGTGTAGGTCAAATATGGACTTGGTTTCTTCTCATTTGCTGACTGGTTTGGGTCTCAATTATGTATGGACCTTGGTGTCTCGGCTTCTGCAACAGCTCTTGCTGGACTCCTGGTTTTTGTGATTGGATCCTATACATGTACACTTTGCCCTTTCAACAGATCAGTTAGGGATTTAGCATGTTTGTTGAAGTGCTGATCTCCTCTTTCCTGTCCTTCAGTGAGTTGTTGTCTCACTTCCTCCTGGTCACTTGGAGGGTGTATTTTGCTTGGCAGAATCGTCTTAGATTTTCTTCCATTCAGCAACTCTGCAGGAGATTTCATGTCAGCCTTGAGAGGTGTGGATCGGAGGTGAAGGGTTTGGGCCTTCCTTTGTCTCTCAGCATTTCGCAAGGGTTCTTTTAACCATCTGGACGTGTCTATCTTTAAACCCATGTTCTCGAGGATAATGAGGTGATGATGTTGAACCCTTCCATTCAGCGAATTCCTTAACATCCCTTCAAGTGAAGTGGGTGCCATTGTCATGTATTAATCTTTCAGGAATCCCTCGCTCAGCAAACAGGACTTGTACTGCTGAGTTGTTTGTTGTGGCGCTCAAGTCTTTCATCTTCTGTATAAAAGGAAACTTTGAGTTTCCTTTGAGCCTGCGCTTAACCTGATCCCAGTTTTCCTTGTTCTCTCCATGGTTGATGCTATGCCGATTGCTCCTTTGCATCCCCTGTAATGTCTGATCAACTTAAGGCCAAAAGGTAGACGCAGGAATTTGGTACCGTCCAAAAGTTGTGGTGAATGTCATTAACAGCAAAGCTTCTTCATTTTTCTTCATATTGTAATAGCCATTTCTGGCATCAAGTTTGCTGTAAACTTCTGTCCTGCCAGGACAGAGGTGATCTCTCCTAATGTAGGAGTAGGGTAATGATTCCTCTTTATTGTCTGATTAAGATCTTTGGGATCCTGGCAGATTCTTAGCCATCCATTTGGCTTCTTGCTCACCATGATGGAATTTACAGAATTTGTTGGCTCTGCAGGCAGAATCGTTGCAGATTTGCACTAAGTGCGGTAGCGGGCGGGTAAAATGCCATTTTACCCACCGCCCTCAATGGGTGAGGGTCCTCCCTCTCCAGCTGGAGTTGTGTCCTCTCCCCTCTGGCTCTCTCCAGACTCCCACTCCCAGGCTCTTCAGGCCTTGCAAGGCCCCACCCTGCAGCAGCAGCAGGTTGTAGGCGTCCCCAGAAAGGAAAAGTCCAACTCCCCGAATTCCTTTTCTCCTCCACATGAGCAGTGGTCTTCTCCTTCCAGCTGAAGGTGAGCAAACAAAAAACTCCAAGGCAGTGACAGCAGCAACACAGGAAAGCATCAGCCAGGGCAGTAGCAGCAGCCACAGTCAGCACACAGCAACAGCTCCCAGTCAGGCGGGGATGAGCTGCACCTGAGCCCAGTCAGGAAGCACAGCCTGGCCACGGGTGTGAACCACTTGTACATAATGTTCACTATTGTAAATAAGCTCCCAAGAATATCTCCCTGCCTATGGCTACTTGTTCTGATGAGCAGTGTTCGTGTCGGTCGGATGTGAAACCTTTCTGCATAAAACAAAGGCAGGTGTCTCAGTCCAGGGCCTCTTCCCTGTGCTCTGTGCAGCCTTCAGACCAAAGTGGTGGTCCGGCCTAACGCTCACTGGACCCATTACTGATGCCTGCACCTCGGCGGTGCTTGTCATTGCTGCCAGAATGTTGTGGGCAGGTGTCAGAGTTCTCTCATTCTCGCCGAGTGCTATCAGCATCTTTATTGTGGGGCTGGTCCCCATCTCTTCAGCATCTGTGATCGGTGACGCTGTTCTCCTGAAGGGGGTCAGGTGCTGAAAACGGACAAAGGATCAGGTGCATTTAAAGTTTCGCGGCTGCATCTCCTTAATATGACCCTGATCACAGAGCACAAGTGAGCTGACAGATAGGGGTCAGACATTCTCAGAGGCAATGTGAAGATCTATGGAGTGTCCTCACTGCATGTTGTCATCATCCTCCTGCAATCAAGCGACTATTAGAGCCTCCGCTGTGTCTCCCTGACAGGAGCATTCTCACAGAGTGCTGCCATAAGCCAGACTGGAGTCAAACGTTCATAGATACAACGTGAAATCTATAGTGCCTCCTCACTGCATGTCGTCATCATGGAGCTCTCTTTCAAGCTTTGCTTTTAGTTTTATTAGTATCGGTTTTAGCGATGGAGAATATACAGTTAGCATCTTTGCCTTTGTGTGTCCCACTGGTTTGGGTTGTTCCTAGCTGTTGAATCTCAGTTCCCCTGTAAGCTGTTAGCATGACATGCTCAGTTTCAGAACACCTGTTTTTAGGTAACCATTTTCTTACAAATTCTCAGGAAAGATCTTCTGCTATAGCCTGAGTGGGATGTTGTTACCCTGCACTCCAGTATCGTTCTTTACCTTCAGATTTATTGTCCTGGGCTTTTCTCTCACCCTCTTCCTGATCTGAATGGTGGTGTTAATTTCTTTTCTCTGGGATCACTGCAACAAGCCATTTCATGTAGTAGTGTAGTTCCTATGTCTATTGTGTTCTCAGGGTATGGATGTTCTGGTTTCTTCTCCTGTCCATTTGCCCTGTTTCTCTAGCCCTGTTGCCTCATCTACTGCTTTCTCCTTTTCTCAGTACATTTTTTTCCCACTGATTGGTGTTACAGACAGGAGGGGGGTCAGTTCAAACAGCACTGATTTTTTTCTCTTACCACCTGTCTGTAAACAGAAGCTATTTTGAATCGTTCTTTTTTAGAACAATCGGTGGCGTATTTCCCAACCTCTCGGTTTTTAGTGTGACCTGATTTCTACTAATAACCCCACAGCAAACTTGAATTAAGATTAACTCAGAAGGTTAGTTTATTGCACAATCCACATTGCAAATCATCCAGTTGAAGACAGCATTGGATACTCAAACTATAAGAACACGTGTGTCATGTTAAGTATCAGCCAGGTACACTCAATCCATTTTTCGCAATATCCATTGCAGTCTGTTTATCCAGCTAGTCATGAGGAAAAGGTTGCCAAACAACATAAGCCTAAATGCAGTGCCAGAATCACTACAATTAGCTGACATCAAAGCGGCAACAAAACAAGACTGGAACTATGTATGATGGCTATGGAATCACAAAACTGGAAAGTCATGATGGAGAGAGGGTCTAAAAATGAAATTGCTCACACACAACAGGGTGTTCTGTCGAAGGGTCATGAGGACTCGAAACGTCAACTCTTTTCTTCTCCGCCGATGCTGCCAGACCTGCTGAGTTTTTCCAGGTAATTCTGTTTTTGTTTAGGGTGTTCACATTGTTCGAAATGAGCTCATCGTTACAACCACATCGGATCTTGTGTTACACAACAACTGCATTGTCACTCCACAGTCATTGAGGGAACGTGTTGTTGATGTGAAAATCACCAAGGAATTCTCAAAACCCAACAACTCCTAAGGGAAAAGGTATCATTCCCAGGAATTGACTATGTGGAGGAGCACAAAATCAATCAGTGATAAAAACAGAAAATGTTGGAAAAACTCAGCAGGTCTGGCAGCATCTGTGGAGAGAGAAACAGAGTTAACGTTTTAAGCCCAATACGACTGTTCTTTGGAACTAAAGCGAGGTAGGGATGTGCTGGGTTTTGTGCTTCAGAAAAAGGGGGAAGTGGCAGGTGGAGCAAAAGAGAAGGTCAGGGTTAGGTTAGAGGACTGGGGAGATGAAATGACAATGATGTCCTGGGGCACAAGACAAAGGGAGTGATACTAATAGCATTAAAGGCACAAAACATCGGGCAGGATTTTGCCCTTGGCGGGGGTGCTCGGTGGGGGCAGGTGGAGGCTGTCGGGAAGCTGACATCCACCCACAATCATCTCCGTGCCGTGATTTTACACGGGCGGGACAATTAAGGCCCCCCCAGCGTGGAACGTGGGCGGCAGCGCTGCCTGTATGTGCGGGGAAGGGGGGGGGTAGCGGGGGGGGGGGGTGGGGGGTGGGGGGGGGGTGGGGGGGTTGCCGGGCCTAGTGGGACTTTGTGCACGTGCGCGAGCAAGCGCTTCATAATTTCCCTGAGGCACGGAGTTTCCTCAGGGAGATTAAGCACTGTTTAAAAATAAATAATGAAGAAAATAAAACATGTCATAAAACATGTCCCCCTCATGTGACTCTATCACATGAGCAGGGACATGTTTTTAATTCAAGGGTGAAATTTTTCCCTAAAAAGTTCAGAGGCCGCTTGGTGTTTCCATACGTTTGGCCGGGCAGCGTAAATTTGGAATTAATGGCCTTGGTGATGGCCTTAACAGGCCTTTTAATTGTCGGCGGGCGCACTGCCGATTCCGGCATGTGCCCGCCGAATGGAACATCGCTGGACGATGTGATGACATCGGGACGCTGGCCCGACACCATCACGCGCCATTTTACACTCGGCCAGGTTGGCCACGCACCCGCTCACCGAGCCCATTGGTCCAGAATATGTGTTGATAGCAGAATAAAGGCAAGTGCTGTCTGAAGGCAAAATAGCAGAATGTGTTAATAGCAGAATAAAGGTCATTGCTTTCTGAAGGCAAAATAGCAGAACATGTTAATAGCAGAATTAAGGTCAGCGCTGTCTGAGGCAAAATAGCAGAATGTGTTAATAGCAGAATTAAGGTCAGAGCTGTCCGAAGGCAAAATAGCAGAATGTGTTAATAGCAGAATTAAGGTCAGCGCTGTCCGAAGGCAAAATAGCAGAATGTGTTAATAGCAGAATTAAGGTCAGCGCTGTCTGAGGCAAAATAGCAGAATTTGTTAATAGCCGAATTAAGGTCAGTGCTGTCCGAAGGCAAAATAGCAGAATGTGTTAATAGCAGAATTAAGGTCAGTGCTGTCCAAAGGCAAAATAGCAGAATGTGTTAATAGCAGAATTAAGGTCAGTGCTGTCCGAAGGCAAAATAGCAGAATGTGTTAATAGCAGAATTAAGGTCAGTGCTGTCCGAAGGCAAAATAGCAGAATGTGTTAATAGCAGCATTAAGGTCAGCGCTGTCCGAAGGCAAAATAGCAGATTGTGTTAATAGCAGAATTAAGGTCAGCGCTGTCTGAGGCAAAATAGCAGAATGTGTTAACAGCAGAATTAAGGTCAGTGCTGTCTGAGGCAAAATAGCAAAATGTGTTAATAGCAGCATTAAGGTCAGTGCTGTCCGAAGGTAAAAACATGAGAACTAGATATAGACTGGCATTTGAGGAAAAAAATCAAAATGGAGGACAGAGTTCATGGCGTGAAGCTGTTGAACTCAGGGTTCAGCCCAGAAGGCTTTTAAGTGCCTAATTGGAGGATGAGATGCCATTCCTCCAGCTTGTGTTGGCCTTCACGAGAACGTTGCAGCAGGCCAAGGACAGAAATGTGAACATGAGAGCAAGATGGCGCATTGAAATGGCAAGTGACAGGAAGTCATGTTTGCGGACTGAACAATTAGCTGGAGGAATCGATGGCTCGTCTGAGGCTAGGCGCCAGTTATGGTACGAAACTAATCTCCCACTGGAAATAGGCATTCCTTTACTTTAGTCTCTCAAGTAGAATTGGTAGGCTAAGAAGTGCAAATGTAAATCAATATGCAAAGAAAGTGATAGCCTTTAATACAAAAGAACAAAAACAACTCCAAATTAAAGAAAGTCAATCAACATCTGTAAAGAGGAAAAAAGTTCGTATTTTAGATGCAAGTAGGCAGTACTGTTATTTTCACTGTAATATTTCAGTCTGTGGTGAGGCCAAGAAGCCATTTAAATGTTATATAATTGTTACTTCTGGGATATTAGGAATCTGGGATATTACAGCTTTCAGGATAAGAAGTAATTTGAATAATCTCTATTTATAAAGTGTTGTATGCTGTTGCTCAGATGGGTGCTCGGGGAACCTGTAACCCCGTCCCAGTTATACATTTCACCAAGTGGCATGGTGTGTGGTGGTGGTTTGTTAAAGTTCACTCAGGGCGTTTGAGTTTCTGTGGCAACATGTGCTTTTACATGCATGATGTAGCGTGGAGTTGTGGACAGTGACGATAGAGATGGCATGGCATGTGCTTTGCTGCAAAGTTTGCTGGCCTTTATTGGTCACTGGTTTAACACCTTTGAAGATGTTTCTCAATGCTGATTTTGCATTTTTCCTGGCATAGCTGTATGCATTCCAAGGAAACCTTTCCATGATAACGGGTAATATAGGTCATTTTTAAAATTCATTTATGGGATGTGGGTGTCACTGGCTGGGCCAACATTCATTGCCCATCCCTAGTTGCTAATCCCTAATCATTGCTTTGACAAAAGGAGCATGCCTTCCATTGTACAGGTAGGTGCTGCACTGTTGGGGAGGCTGCCACTCTGTAAAAAGTGACAAGTTCTCTCTTGCTGCCGGTTGTGTCTGACAGCATATCGGTAGAGGTGTGGTTAGTAGGTGCATTGAATTGGCTGAGAGTTGAGAAGGAGTGGGCACTGGAAAGGCTGGCTATGTTTGGAGTGGTGAAATCGCCTAGCCTGGATGGCTTGCATCCAATGTTTGCGAAAGGAAGTGGGGGTGGAGGTAGCAATCTTCCCTAGATACAGGGGAGTGGCCAAGGGACTGGAGATTGGCAAATATGACACCCTTATTCAAGAAAGGGTGTAAGGACTGTCCTAGCAACTATAGGCCGGTTAGTTTAACATCAGTCATGTTACGAATACGGAACTTTGCAATAGCATTGCCTCTTTTCTAGTTAGGCTGAGAACATACAGTTTAAAGAGGGTCTCCTGAACACATTTCAGAAATTCCTACCCCTCCTCCACCCTTTACTCTAGCGATATCCCAACTGATATTTGGGTAATTAAGGCCCTCAAATATTACCACTCTACAGTTTTTGTGCATCTTTGTGATTTCCCCGCAGTTTTGCTCCTCTTTAATTATTAATAATGGCATTTTGTTCAAGAAACATGATCACAGCCCAAAAGCTGAATTACAGTGTAACTTACGTCAGAAAATTCATATAACAGCTAAGTAACCAGGTTCAAAACATACAAACGTTTAACAACCATGTAGCAACAAAGGTAGACAAACAAATTCAGCAGGTTAAAAGAAGGGTGAAATTGAATTAAAATCATATTAAAATTACAAACCAATGCTCCATTCCGATATTACATGGTTATTGGTTTGTGGAGTACTCCCAGTAGCATGATCTAACCTGTTTATTTCTCAACTCTAACCAAATGGATCCTGTCCTTGCTAGTCAAGGACGTATTCTCCTTCCAACACTACAGTGTCTTCCCAATAAGTTCTGCCATTCCTCGTCCCTTTTTCCTTCTTTTACTCTTCTGAACGCTTATCTTGAATTTCAAGTGCTCGGACTTGACTATTTTTCGGCCACATTTTCTGCTATTAACATGAACTACACCAGGAGGACAACAGTGGTTCAAGAAGTTGGCTCACCACTGGCTTCTCAGGAGTAATTAGGAATGGCCAACAAACGCTGGCCTTCTCAGAGGAACAACATCCATGAAAAAATAAAGAGAAAGTCATATTCTCACACGGCTATTTGTGTTTGTAGTTCACCGACCTTATTCATCACACTCTGTGCGTTTACTTACATTCATTGTAAATCTTTGCATTCTTCGTCGCCTTTCATTTCCATTTTTATCTAATATTGCCTGACTCCATTCTCTAGTACTGTCCAACACTCTCACTTTATTCCTCTTTTCTACTTCTACGTGCTGGTGCCCATTCCCTTGCCAATTTAGTTTAAATCCTCCCCAACCACACTAGTCAACCTTGCCATGAGGACATTGGTCCCAACCCTGTTGAGATGCAACACATCCTTCTTGAATAAGTGCCTTCTGCCCCAGAACCAATCCCAATGCCCCAATAATCTGAAACCCTCCCTCCAGCACCATGCCTTAAACCACACAGTGATCATCCCTATTCTGCTCTTTCCATCTTGCTAGTGCATGGCACTGGGATTAATCCAGACACCTTTACTTTTCAATATTTTGGTGAAAGAGAAATGAGAGAGAACTAATAGCAATTAGCTTGTTTAATTAGAAGGAAAACCAAAATAAAGATGTTATTGTCAACTAAATCTTGTAAACTGGCACAGCATTCAGTTTGTAATGCATCCAATATAGCAAGGACAAGCTGCTGCTTTGTTTCTTCCTCTACTTTCTTGCATTTAAAGTTGGCATGCAATAATTGTTAATTTTGTATACATAGTTTACTCGGATTGTATTAAATGTAAACAATAGAAACCTACATTCAATGCAGTAAGTCTTTATTTATGATTTATTTATTATACAGTGCAATTTGAGCTTCTGTGCCAAGAATTCCAAGGATTCCATCTTATGATTGCTCAGTTTGTTATGCTTGTTAACAGTCCTGAAATGGGTGACAGAGGACTTTGTGAACCAAAGGAATTATGTACCACAATGTCACTTGGTGGCTCAGGTCTCACCCAAGGATTCAGTGCCATCTGCTGCTGGTGGTTGGATATGTGGCATTGTCAATATACAGCCCAAATGTGGTCCTGCCATATTCGCCTTGTGATCATCAGAACTGTGCATCATTGATAACAAGTATTGCATGTGGCAAATCAACGGTCAATCTTTTGGTTTTATGGTCTTGTTTGTCCTAGAATCTTGGTCCAAATATCAGGCAAAAATCACCTTCGAGCAAATAAGTTAAAACAAAACACTGAAAATCAGAAAAAATTGGCTTTGATTTGATTTAAGCATCAAAACAAGTTTTGAAATAGCAAATATGCAAATCTTTAAATAAATAATATTGTCTTCAGAAAGTAGCCAAGGGTCTCCCAAATCAGAAATGGTCTGCTGGTCTTAGTAACAATGCTCTGCTATTCCTTATATGGACCATGCATGGCCTGCAGCTATTTATGACTGTCAGAGAATTGTCTGATATACATGCTATAGGATGAAGTTCGCTTTGCGGGTTAATAGGCAATAGCAATAGCGAATTGCCAATCTATAGCATGTGCCAATGGGAAAGAAAGTTGAGCAGAATGGGCTGCTGATTCATTAGCAGATATTTTGTGCTACCACCCAAATTGAATTTCCCCACCCTGCCTACACTTCTAAACCTCAAAGAAACCATCCAACGTCAATCACTGCCTCCTTTTATTGACACTGCCGAAGCCTGATCGTTGGGTAGCTTTCAGTGGAGAGCTCCACATCAGACACTGGAGCGACCACAGTATTTAAATTGATGCTGAGTTTTCATGTCACTATGATTCTCACTGCAGATGCTTTTTGGGTCTTGTTTCTTCCATGGTAAACTTGAGTGATGTCAGCTATTATTGCAGCTAAGAATGGATATTGGAGATGGAGCTAATGATGTAGAACTTTAGCTTTACGAAGTATGCAAATGGTATCTCTCACTAACTGCCCAAAGTGCACAGTTAGCATCCAGAATTTCCTCAAGGGTTCCTCCAAACAGCTGCTGTAACTTCAACTCAGAGCAGAGTGGTATAAATAGTAAGGGTCAGAGTAGAATGATGGAAAAGATGTGGCTTACAGTGGAGTGGTATAAGAGTCAGGCTCAGGCTGGTATAAAGAGTGAGGCTTTTTATATTATTTCATGGGATGTGGGCATTTGTCACCTATCCCCAATTGCCCTGGAACTGAGTGGGTTGCAAGGCAATTATGAGTCAACCACATTACCATGGACCTAGAGTCACATGTAGCCAAACCAGGTAAGGTTGGCAGATTTCCCAGAAGGACATTAATGAAACAGATCAGTTTTTGCAACAATTAATGACAGCTTCATGGTCACCATGACAGAGACCAACTTTCAATTCCAGACTATATTATTCAAATTTTAATTCCACCAGCTGCCATGATGGGATTTTGGGATTTGAACCCATATTTCTGAAACCTGGCCCTTTGGATTACTAGTTCAGTGATATTGTCACTGCACCAATATCTCGCCAGACTCAGACTGGTATAGAGCTAGGCTCAAACTGGTATAAAGAATCACATTGAGGCTGGCACAACGAGCGAGGCGCAGGCTGGCGCAAAGAGCGGGGCTCAGACTGCGACAAAGAGCGAGGCTCAGACTGCGACAAAGAGCGAGGCTCAGACTGGGACAAAGAGCGAGGCTCAGACTGGGACAAAGTGCGAGGCTCAGGCTGGGACAAAGAGCGAGGCTCAGACTGGGACAAAGAGCGAGGCTCAGACTGGGACAAAGAGCGAGGCTCACTGGGAGTCTGTGAATGGTACAGGAAGTAAACAGCGTAAAGTGATGTCACCACACAAGGCGCGCAGTTTCCGTCTTCTTCCTTGTTACCCCCTCCTCACCTTGTTTTCCCTCCCCCCATTGCAAACCTGGACATTTGGATTACTAGTCCAGTGATATTGTCATTGCACCAACATCTCGCCAGGCTCAGACTGGTATAGAGCTAGGCTCAAACTGGTATAAAGAGACACATTAAGACTGGCGCAACGAGTGAGGCTCAGACTGGCGCAACGAGCGAGGCTCAGACTGGCGCAACGAGCGAGGCTCAGACTGGCTTAACGAGCGAGGCTCAGACTGGCGCAATGAGCGAGGTTCAGACTGGCGCAACGAGCGAGGCTCAGACTGGCACAACGAGCGAGGCTCAGACTGGGACAATGAGTGAGGCTCACTGGGAGTCTGTGAATGGCACAGGAAGTAAACAGCGTAAAGTGATGTCACCACACAAGGCGCGCAGTTTCCGTCTTCTTCCTTGTTACCCCCTCCTCACCTTGCTTTCCCTCCCCCCAATGCAAACCTGGACATTTGGATTACTAGTCCAGTGATATTGTCATTGCACCAACATCTTGCCAGGCTCAGACTGGTATAGAGCTAGGCTCAAACTGGTATAAAGAGACACATTAAGACTGGCGCAACGAGCGAGGCTCAGACTGGCGCAACGAGCGAGGCTCAGACTGGCTTAACGAGCGAGGCTCAGACTGGCGCAATGAGCGAGGTTCAGACTGGCGCAACGAGCGAGGCTCAGACTGGCACAACGAGCGAGGCTCAGACTGGGACAATGAGTGAGGCTCACTGGGAGTCTGTGAATGGTACAGGAAGTAAACAGCGTAAAGTGATGTCACCACACAAGGCGCGCAGTTTCCGTCTTCTTCCCTGTTACCCCCTCCTCACCTTGCTTTCCCTCCCCCCATTGCAAACCTGGACATTTGGATTACTAGTCCAGTGATATTGTCATTGCACCAACATCACGCCAGGCTCAGACTGGTATAGAGCTAGGCTCAAACTGGTATAAAGAGACACATTAAGACTGGCGCAACGAGCGAGGCTCAGACTGGCGCAACGAGCGAGGCTCAGACTGGCTTAACGAGCGAGGCGCAGACTGGTGCAATGAGCGAGGTTCAGACTGGCGCAACGAGCGAGGCTCAGACTGGCACAACGAGCGAGGCTCAGACTGGGACAATGAGGCTCACTGGGAGTCTGTGAATGGCACAGGAAGTAAACAGCGTATAGTGATGTCACCACACAAGGCGCGCAGTTTCCGTCTTCTTCCCTGTTACCCCCTCCTTCCCTTGTTTTCCCTCCCCCCATCGCAAACTCCTCCTGCAACTTCATTGGCCCTCTCCCCAACCTCACCCCTTCCTGACATTTTCATTCCCCCCTCCCAACCTCACCCCATCCTGACACCTTCATTCCCCTCCTCCCAACATCACGCCACCCGACACCTCTTCCTCTCCCAGCTGATCCTATCCCTTCCTCTCCCACCTCCCCGACCATCATCCGTTGTGAGCATCAGTGGTGACTTTCCAACTTCCATAAGCTGCTTCTCAGCAGAGCCATGTCTATGAGAATCCACCCAGTGTGCCGGTGCTGTCGGGCTCCAGCAGCTTCTGCTCCTCAGACTTCCACGATGTGAGCAAGGCCCTGGTGGGTAAGTCCCAACTTCTGCATGTCACACTTGTCAAGATGTGTTCTACACCAGCGTGTTTTCCCACCGACCTGGGCAGACAATCCAGCAGAAGGACGACGATTCCACTGGGCAGACCTAATAATGATATGCTGATGTGTTACAATGAGGTTCTCGATGTCCGATGGTGGAGACCACTGCCTGCTATTGGTGGGCTGAGTGGACGTTCACGAGCTGGTTTCACACCATCGTGAAACTGATCGTGCCATATTGTCCGCTCACGCCACTGAACACACCTGATGCTAGCAGGCACAGAAAATCCAGGCCTTTGTACCCTCCTCACAACTTGCTTTCCTACTTATCTTTGTATTGTCAGTAAATTTGCCTACAATACGGTCCATCCCTTCATCCAACTCAATATAGACCGTAAATAGACCAGGCCTCCAGCACTGACCCCTGTGGCACTCTGCTAGTTACAATTTGGCAACCTGAAAATGACCCATTTATTTTGACTCTCTTTTTCCTGTTAGTTAACCAATTTTGTAGGAAGATTAAGGAAAGGCAATATAAATTAAAGGGTACAATTCTAAGAGGTTTGGACGACCAGAGAGTCATTTGGGTATATACACAAAAATTATTGAAAGTGGCAGGACAGGTTGAGAAAGTGGTTAAAAAGACTTACTGGAACCTGGGCTTTATAAATAGTGGCACAGAGCACAAAAGCAAGGAAGCTATGATGAACCTTTATGAAACACTGGTTGGTTTCAATTGAGCATAGCGTTCAGTTCCGGACAGCACACTTCAGGAAAGATGTGAAAGCTTTAGAGAGGGTGCAGAAAAGATTCACAAGAATGGTTTCCAGGACTGAAATCTCTAGCTCCGTGAATAGATTGGAGAAGCTGAGGTTGTTCTCCTTAGAAAAGAGAAGGCTGAGATGAGATTTAATTGATGTATTCCATCTCATAAAGGGTCGAGACAGAGTAGAGAGAGAGAGAGAAAGTGTTCCCATTGGTGGAAATGTTGAGAACCAAATGATTGGCAATAGAACTAGGAGGAAAAATGTTTTTATACAGTGAGTGGTTAGTAGCTGGAATGCACTATCTGAGTATGTGATGGAGGCAGATTAGGTTGTGGCTTCCAAAAGAGAATTGAATAAGCACCAGCAGAGAAAAAAAATACACAGGCATGAGGAAAGGCAGAGGTTGGGGTCAGAGTGGGACTAACAGCTGCGCTTGCAGAGAACCAGCACTGACATGACAGACCAAATGGTCTCTTCTGTACCGTAATCATTCGATGATTCTATAAATAGAATTACATTGAGATTCAGCCGACCTCCTCTTATAGTTGGGTTGGCTGACTGGGTGATCCCTGTGGGAATTTCTGATGTAAGTTTACAAAGAAACTCGACAGCAAAGTTTGAAATGGATAAATATTACACTCACCAACACCAGCAAACATTTTCCTGATCTATACAAAATTACACACTTCAAAAAAATGCTTCATAAAATATTTTAATTTGCAGTCTTAGTTTACTGCTGGAAAGAAATGACTATAAAATGTTACTAATGATTTTCTAATGGTTGGGTGGTAACTATGCATAATTACCACTCAACTACCCTGAATGCCTGCAGAACAGGCAATTATATCCAGAGATCTTAGGAAATCGGTGAGATATTCATTTCTCATGTGCATATCTGTGACAATTTGTTGGCAGGGCATTTACTGCTGAATTTTACTGAAAAATAAAAGTGTGTGAATGACGCATTATTAATGCCAAAGTTGGCTGACTATGTGTTGTGAAGATACTTCATGAACCGGAAATTACATAAGTTGGTGGCCGATGTTCGCTGCTTTGCCGTTGGCTTCATAAAAACGGCATCTTGTGCTTAACCTTTTAGTGATTTTCATGAAGTTGCCAAATTCACACAATAATTTCCCATTAAAGCTCTCTACAAAATAATTAAGTCCAGTAGTTAACAGTGTGAGTACCTTTTTACAGCCTGTTTATAACTATCATTCAACCTGTCTTGCTCAGACTGAATAAAGTGTGGAGTCTCATTCCTTCAGAGTTGAATCCATCTAGAAGATTTTGAAAATGAATATGAATGCAATTTTTAAAAACCTTAACATGCACAAACAAGCTGCAACATGCCCTGTTCCAGCAAAATCTGGCCCATTGCTTTCTGTAGTCTACTGTAAAAGATGCAACATTAAGAAAGGTTCTTGGTCAACTAGGGAAGGTTTGAAAAATAGAAACTAAGGCAATTGTAGGACCGTTAATCTAATACTAAAGCTAACTCAAACTAATTTTTCTTGGAGAATTAACATGTTTGTTATTACAAGTCAAGTGTTTAGCATATGTCTGTAATACTGCACTTTTCAAAGTCCCCACATCTGAAAGTGTGGTCTCAGAAGTGTTAGACTTCAAAAACGTCACACCTTAAAGTATCAAAGATTCACAAATGTTAGGACAAAAAAAATGTGATAGATTCAAATAATGATATTTTCTGACAAATTACCAAATATCCAATTGATCAAGAATGAAAGAATCAAAATATATGAACTAGGCTAATTAAATCAAATAAACCACAGAAAGTTAGGCAACATAAATTGTCAACACCTTTTTAAAGCTACCATTCATAAAACAATAGCTGCTACAAAGCTATCCATTCTGCACTGGAGCGCTGTTTTTGGCTGCATTAGAGTGCTTCAGTTGGAGTTTGGTGACTGAGGGAGTTCGGTGAGAAGGGAGGAGGTGGTCCTTTCTTTTTCTACCTTTCTTCAGAAAAGAAGAGCAGCAGCCTTGGTAAGTAGGACCTGCTGAGTAAATTGGAAAAGTGTAATATTTTTAAACAAGTAGCTATACTTGGGCTTAACTGAGAAGCGCCAGGAATAAGGGAAATTCAGTGCCAATATTGTAAAGTAATATAAATAATCCAAAGTAGAATAAAGTTAACGTAAGGGAAGTAGAGTTAGAGATGGCAGGGCAGTTTAGTTGAGTGGGATGCATACCCTGTAACATGTGTGATGTCATGGATGCTACTGGTGTCCTAGCTGACTATATGTGCAGGAAGTGCTATCAGCTACAGAAACTTGAGCTCCGCGTTTCAGAGGTTGAGTGGCAGCTGGAGTCACTGTGGTGCATCCACAAGGCTGTGAGCTATGTGGATAGCACATTCAGAGAAGTGGTCACACCATAACTTCAAGGCCTGGAGGCAGAGAGGGAATGGGTGACCACCAGGCTGTACAAGAGAAGCAGGCAGTTAGTGCAGGAGTCCCCTGGGGTCCCATTCACAAATTGGTTTTCCATTTTGGGAGCTGGTGAGGGCATTGGTTCCTGGAGCTCCTCAGAGGAGTGCAGTCAGAGCCAAGTTTGTGGCACCATGAGCTGCTCGACTGTACAGGAGGGGAGGAAGAAGGAAGAGCTGTAGTGATAGGGGATTCATTGGTTGGGGGAACAGACAGGCGTTTCTGTGGCCTTAGATGTGACTCCAGGATGGTATGTTGCCTCCCTGGTGCCAAGGTCAAGGATGCCACAGAGCAGCTGCAGGAAATTCTTCTGGGGGAGGGTGATCAGCCAGAGGTCATGGTCCACATTAGTACCAATGACTTAGGTAGAAAGAGGGATGTAATCCTGCAGTCAAAATTTGGGGAGCTAGGTAGAAAATTAGCAAGCAGGACCTCAAATGTAGTAATCTCCAGATTACTCCCAGTGCTACGTGCCAGTGAGTACAGAAATAGGAGGATAAGGCAGATGAATGCCTGGCTGGAAAGGTGATGCAGGAGGGAGGGCTTTAGATTCCTGGGACTGGCTCTGGCTCCGGCTCTGGGGGAGATGGTATCTGCACAAACTGAACAGGTTGCACCTGAACAGAGGTGGGACTGAGTTCCTTGCTGGTGCTGTTGGGAGAGTTTTAAACTAACTCAGGAGGGGTGTGGGAACCAAGAGAAAATATTAGAGAGGAATACCAAGGTGCACAAAATATCAGGAGGGACAGATAGCACTAGTATAGAGAATAATAGGTTAATAGGTAAAGTTGGGGTAAGGGAGAGAGTAACAAAATCTAAATCAGGGTTACTATGCATGTATGTGAATGCGCAAAGTATAGTAAATAAGACTGGGGAGATTGCCATGTAGAAATATAATGTGGTGATAACAGAGGCCTGTCTCAAGGAAGGGCAGAACTGGGTGTTAAATATTCCAGGGTAGAAGGTGTTCAGAAGAGATAGGAAAGGAGGAGGGGTGGTGGTATTGGCTAAGTAGAGCATTGCAGTGCTGGAGAAAGAGGATGTCCCAGAGGGATCAAGGACAGAATCAATTTGGCTTGAGCTAAGGAAGAAAAGGGGCACAATTACATTGCTCGGCATAGTCTATAGACTGCCAAACAGTGAGAAGGACGTAGAAGAACAAATCTGCAGGGAAATTACAGAGAGTTGCTAGCATTATAGAATAGTTATAATGGGGGACTTTAATTACCCGAATGTAGACAGGGACAGTGATAGTGTAGAGGGCAGAGAGGAGCAACCGTTCTTAGATTGTGCTCAGGAGAATTTTCTACAACGGTATGTGTCCAATCCAACAAGAAAAGACGCATTCTGTTTGGTTTTTGGAAATGAGGTGGGCCAAGTAGATCAATTGTCAGTGGGGGTACATTTAGGAGACAGGGATCATTGTATTGTACATTTTAGGATGATGATAGAAAAGGATGATAGGCAACGCAGAGTAAGAATAATTAACTGGACAAGAGCTGATTTCAATGGGGCAAGAAGGGAGCTGGGCCGGATAGACTGGAATGAAGGATTGACAGGAAAAACTGTAGCTGAAAAATGGGCCACCTTCAAAAAAGAATTGGTTCGGGTACAGTCAAGGTATATTCCATCAAAAGGGAAAGGTAGGGCAAACAAATCCAGAGGTCCCTGGATGAAAAAGGAGATTGAAATTAAAATAAAGAAGAAAAAATGTGCTTATGTCAGGTAGAAAATACAATTGAGAACCAAAAGGAATACAAAAGGTTCAGAGGAGAGGTGAAAAAGCATATTAGAGAGGCGAAGAGGGATTATGAGGAAAGACTGGCAGCCAACATTAAGTGGAATCCCAAAGTCTTCTATAGACATATAAATAGTAAAAGGGTGGTGAAAAGAGGAGTAGGGCCGATTAGGGACCTAAAAGTGAATTTACACATGGACGAAAGGGCTATGGCTGAGGTTTTAAATGAATATTTTACATCCATCTTTACCAAGGAGGTAAATGTTACCCAGGCCATGGTGACAGATGAGGAAATGCTGTCACTGCAAAGGTTAAAAATAGATAAGGAGGAAGTGTTGAATAGACTGTTGACAAAGCACCAGGACCGGATGAGATGCATCCAAGGATATTGAAGGAAGTGAGAGTAGAACTTGCAGGGACACTGGTTATAATCTTTCAGTCTTCCTTAGACTTAGATGTCAGATGACTGGAGAATTGCAAACATTTCACCCTTGTTCAAAAAAGGTTGTAAGGATAAGCCCAGCAATTGCAGACCAGTCAGTTTAACTTCAGTGGTGGGCAAGATTCTAGAAACAATTATTTGAGATGGAATTAGTAGCCACAAGGAAAAATATGGGATGGTAAAGAAGAGCCAGTATGGATTTCTAAAGGGGAAATCATGTTTGACTAAGTTGCTTTTTGAAGAGGTAACAGAAGAGGTCAATGAGGTTATTGCTGTTGATGTGGTGTACAAGGGCTTTCAAAAGGCATTTGACACAGTGCCACACAACAGACTTGTGAGAAAAGTTATTGCTTATGGAATAAAAGGGACAGTAGCAAAGTGGATACAAAACTAGCTTAAAAAAATAGGAAGCAGAGAGTAATGGTGAATGGATATTTTCAAGGCTGGAGGAAGGTTTGTAGTGGAGTTCCCCAGGGATCAGTATAGGGACCCTTGCTATTCCTGATATATATTAATGATTTAGATCTTGGTGTGCAGGGGACAATTTCAAAGTTTTCAGATGATACAAAGCTTGGGAGTGTTGTGAACTGTGAGGACGACAGTGTGGGGCTTCAAGAGGACAAAGACAAGTTGGTGGAGTGAGCAGATAAACGTGACAGATCAAGTTCAATGCGGAGAAGTGTGAGGTGATGCATTTTGGTAGGAAGAACATGAACAGGCAATACAAAATAAGGGGTGGGTGCAGAAACAGAAAGACTTGGGTGTATATATGCATAGATCATTGAAGGTGGCAGGACAAGTGAAGAGAACAGTTAATAAAGCATAAATCCGGGATGTCATTAATGGGGGCATAGAGTACAAGAGCCAGGAGGTTATGCTAAATTTATATAAGACACTCATTAGACCTCAGCTGGAATATTGTGTACAGTTCTGGGTGTCATATTATAGGAAGGATGTGAACACATTGGAGAGAGTGTAGAAGAGGTTTACAAAAATGGTTCCAGGGATGAGAAACTTCAGCTATGAGGATAGATTGGAGAGGTTAGGACTGTTCTCCTTGGAGAGAAGAAGGCTAAGAGGAGATTTTATAGAGATGTTCAAAATCATGAGGGGGCTGGACAGAGTAGATAGGGAGAAGCTGTCCCTGCTTGTAAAAGGATCATGAACAAGAGGGCACAGATTTAAAGCGATTTGCAAAAGAAGCAAATGTGAGGTGAGAAAAAACTTTTTAACACAACAAGTGGCTCAGGTCTGGAATGCACTGCCTGGAAGTGTGGTGGAGGCAGGTTTAATCAAAGCATTCAAGAGGGCATTAGATGACTATTTGAATAGAAACAATGTATAAGGATAGAGGGAAAAGGTGGGGCAATGGCACTAGGTAATAACGCTCATTTGGAGAGCTGGTGCAGACACGATGGGCCGAACAGCCTACTTCTGTGCCATTAAAATTCTGTGCTTTTGCGATTCTGTGAAATTGCTCAAATGATTATTTTACATTTTTCAGTCATCATTCTTTTTTCACTCAGGCTGGTTTGAACATTTAGAATTATCAATTGAACGGATAAACAAAATCTGTACAATTCTGGAAAAAAAACCACATTCATATGCTTATACACAGTGGCATAGACTTGGAAGGCTGAATGTCCTTGTCCCTGGTGCTACCGTGAGCAATGGATGCTGCTGGCGCTATAGCAAGGCTTTCACCAGAGATCATCATGAGATCCCTGGAGGTAGGTGAATGGAGTGGGTTGGGTGTCATGAGGGGAGGGTCATCAGAGCAAGGAAAAGGGGTTCAAATGCAAGGGCAGGGGGTGTGGTACTCAGCGGGCACCACCACTGCACCCCAGCCTCCTCCCCCCACCGATGCCCGGTCATTCGGTCAGGCACTATGAACAGACAAACATACAAAATAGCAGCAGGAGTAGGCTATTTGGGCCCTCGAGACTGCTCCACCATTCAATAACAAGATGGCTGCCCTGTTTGTGTTTCGAGTTCTACATTCCCACACACCCTCGATGACCTTTGACTCTCTTGCCTAACCAGAATTTATCTACCTCTGCCTTAAAAATGTTCCATGACCCTGCTTCCACTGCGCTCTGAGGCAGAGAGTTTCAAGGTCGCACAACCCTCAGAGAAAAAAAAAAATCACCTAATCTCTGTCCTATAAGGGCGACCTCTAATTTTAAAATAGTGCCTTCCAGTTCTGGACTTACCCGCAAGGGGAAGCCACCTTTCTACATCCACCTTGTCAAGACTATTCAGGATCCTAAATACTTCAATCAAATCATTCCTCGCTCTTCTAAACTCCAGTGGAAACAAGCCCAGCCTAACCAATCTATTCTTATAAGACAATCTGCTCAATCCAGGTATCATTCTAGTACACAAAAACAAAGAATGCTGGGAAAACTCAGCAGGTCTGACAGCCTCTGTGGAGAGGAAGACAGAGTTAGCATTTTGAGTCCACATGGCTCTTCTTCAGAGCTAAAGAGAAATACAAATGTGGTGAAATATATAATGCTAAAGCGGGGTGGGACAGATGAAGCTGGATAGAAGGCCACCTAGTGATAGGTGGAGGCAAAGGAGAGGTTGCAAAAGATGTCATAAACAAAAGGTCAAATGGGGTGTTAGTGGTGGTGGTGATACTGGCTAAAGGAGGTGCTAATGGTGACATTAAGAGTAGAAAGCAGGAAGACCAAGTGACAGATGGCCCTAGTGGGTGTAGGGGACGGTGATAGGAAAAAAGATAGAAAGTAGGCTAAAAGGTGGGGATAAAACAATGAATAAAAATGGCAATAATTAAAAAAAAAGTGAAAAAAATTAATAAATAAAAATTGAAAAATAAAAATGAAAATTGACAAAAGGAGATCAAAAAGGATGGAGGATGAAGGAGAGAGCTCATGCTCTGAAGTTGTTGAACTCAATTTTCAGTCCAGAAGGCTGTAAAGTGCCTTGCTGGAAGATGAGGTGCTGTTCCTCCAGTTTGCGTTGAGCTTCACTGGAACATTGCAGCAGGCCAAGGATGGAAATGAGAGCAGGGTGGAGTGCTGAAATGGCAAGCGACAGGAAGGTCTGGGTCATGCTTGCGGACAGACCAAAGGTGTTCTGCAAAGCGATCTCCCAGTCTGCTTCACTTGAAAGGAGTATTTGGGCCCTTGGACAGTGAGGGGGGAGGTAAAGGGACAGATTGCATTGGAAGGTGCCATGAAAAGGGGATGCAGTGTAGGGGGTGATGGAGGAGTGGATCAGGCTGTCCCAGAGGGAACGGTCTCTATGGGATGCCGATGGGAGGGTGAAGAGAACATGTGTTTGGTGGTGGCATCATGCTGGAGTTGACGGAAATGACGGAGGATGATCCTTTGAATACAGACGCTATGATGGTTCTGGGAGGGAGCGGAAGGTGTCAGGGCATAGGTGCGGAGATGAGTTGGATATGGTTGAGGGCGCTGTCAACCATCGTGGAAAACCTCGGTTAAGGAAGAAGGAAGACATGTCAGAAGCACTGTTTTGAAAAGTGGCAAGATTGGAACAGATGAGATGGAGGTGAAGGAACGAAGAGAATGGGATAGAGTCCTTACAGGAAGCGGGTGTGAGGAGCTGTAGTCGAGGAAGCTGTGGGAGTCAGTGGGCTTGCAATGAATATTGGTGGACAGACAGTCTATCACCAGAAATTGAGACAGAGAGGTCAAGGAAAGGAAGGGAAGTGTCAGAGATGGACCATGTGAAAATGATGGAGGGGTGGAAATTGGAAGCAAAATTGATAAATGTTTCAAGGTGGGTGGGGGCCTGAGGAAGACTAGAACAAGGAAGGTTCCACATACCCCATAAAGAGATAGGCATAACTGGGGGCCATGTGGGTACCCATAGCCACACATTTTATTTGGAGGGAGTGAGACAAGTGTAAGGAGAAATTGTTAAGTGAGAGAACAAGTTGAGCCAGGCTGAGGAGAGTAGTGGTGGATGGGGATTGCTTTTCTCATTCTAGCAAACCTCCTCTGAACCACCTCCAACACATTTACATCCTTCCTTAAATAAGGAGTCCAAAACTGTAGACAGTATTTGAGATGCGGTCTCACAAATGCCCTGTCTAACTGAAGCATAACATCCTTACTTATATGTTCAATTCCTCTCATAATAAAGGATAGCATTCCATTAGCCTTCTTGGCTACATTGAGTACCTGCATACTAATTTTTTGTGACTCTTGCACAAGAATACCTAGATTCCTCTGCACCTCAGGATTCTGCAGTCATTCTCCGTTTAAGTAATACTCTGCTTTTTTATTATTCCTGCCAAAGTGAATACTTTCTCTTTTTCTTGCTTAAACTCCATCTTCCAGAATTTTGCCCACTCACTCAACGTACCAAATCCATCTGCAAACTTATGTCTTCTTCACAACATACTTTCCTACCGATCTTCGTGTTTGCAAATTTTGCTACCTTGGGGAGAATTTTCTCCCCGTTGGGCAGGCCGGTTGGTAGTGGGTGTGGGCGGACGCGAAGCTTATTGCCACCAATGATCAGCTGTGTGCCGCCATTTTACCTGGGTGGGCAAAAGAGCACAGGAATCTCGCTGAGGCACAGAGCTGCCCTCAGGGAGATTATGTTCAGTTTCAAAATTCAAAATGAAAAAAAGGTAAAAAATCATTTACACATGTCTCCTCATATGAGAGCATCACATGAGCTGGGACATGCTTGTCAAATGTTTAAAAAATATTTATTAATTTAATAAACCCTTCATTAAACCTTATCCCGCCTGAAAAATGAGAAGGCCGCCTGGGCTCTTCACCTGTCCCCCACCCCCAACCTTAAGGTTGGACGGGCAGCCCTGTCAAATTGCTTAATTGGCTTATTAACGGCCTTAACCGGCCTTTGACAGTTCAGCAGGCGCGCAGCCAACTCCAGTGCGCGGCCGACAAATGAAAGATTGGAATGACGCGCGGTGGTACCGGGACGCGTGCCTAATATCACCGCGAGACATTCTACGCGTTAGTGTGTGGGGCCCGTTCCTGCATGCCGAACAGAAGATCCTGACCCATGTCTTCGCTCTCCTCATCTAAATCATTGATATAAATTTCAAAAAGTTGAGGCTCTAGCGCAGAGCCCTGCAGGTCTGCACTAGTCACATCCTGCCAATCAGACAAAGACCTGTATCTGCATGTGCTGTTTTCTGCCAGCCAGCCAATCTTCTATCCAGGATCCAGGCTAATATGTTAACCCCTACACCATGAACTTCTATTTTCTGCAATAATTTTTGATGTGGCGCCTTATCAAATGCCTTCTGGAAATCCAAGTGCAGTATGTCTACAGGCTCCCCTTTATCCACAGCACATGTTGCTCCTTCAAACAGCTCTAATAAATTGGGTAAACATGATTTTCTTTTCAGGAAACAATGCTGACAATTCCCAATTACCTTTTTTTTCTGAATGCCCAGCTATAACCTCTAATGATCAACTTTAACACCTTCCCCACACACAGATTAACTGGCTAACTGACCTATAATTTCCTGTTTTCTGCCTCCCTCCTCGAATAGAGGGGTTCTATTTGCCATTTTCTAGTCTGATGGAACATTTCCAGAATCTAGGGAACTTTGGAAAAGTAACACCAACGCATCTCCTACCACATTAGCCACCTCTTTTAGGATGCTAGGATGAAGTCCATCTGGGCCCGGAGACTTGTCAGCCCGCAGCTCTAATTCGTTTGCTCAGTACCACCTCCCTAGCGATTGTAATTTCACCAAGTTTCTCTCTCCCCTCTGTCTTCTGATTTACAGCTATGGAATGTTTTTTCTATCTTCCATTGTGAAGACAGAAGCAAAATATTTAGTCATTTCATCCAACATTTCCTTATTATCCTTATTATTTTGCTCTTATCCTTATTATCTACTATTAACTTCCCATTCTCACTCTCGAGAGGACCAACACTCACTCTACCTATTCTTTTCCTTTATAACTTTCCTGCAGAAACTCCTGCTTTCCATTACTACATTTCCAGCTAGCTTCCCCTCATACACTAATTTCTTTCTCCTGATTAACCTTTCAATCTCAGCCGTTCTTTATATGCTGTCCAATCATCTGACCTGTGTCTTAACTTTGCGCACTTATATGCTTTTCCCTTAAGTTTGATGCTTTCCCTAACTTCTTTCGCTCACCACAGATGGTGGGTCCTCCCTTTAGAATTTTTCTTTATAGTAGGAATAAACCTATTCTGAAATATACCCTTAAATGTCTGCCACTACTTCTCTCTTGAGCTATCTCCTAGCCTAGTACCCCAGTTCACCTCAGCTTTCATGCCCACATAGTTGCCCTTATATAAGATTAAAATACTAATCTTAGGCCCACTCTCCTCCCTTTCAAACTGAATGTAAAATTCAATCATATTGTGGTCGCTGCTACCTAGGGGTGCCTTTACTCTGAGGTCATTGATTAATCCTGTTACATTAAACAATACTAAGTCTAATATAACCTGCTCTCTGGTTGGTTCCAGAACGTGCTGCACTAAGAAACTATTTCAAAAGCATTCAATGAAGTCGTCATCCAGGCTACTACTGCCAATCTGATTTTTCCAGTTTATATGTAAATTAAAGTCACCCATGATTATTACCGTCCCTTTATCATAAGCGCCCAATATGTCTTCTCGTATACTGTGTCCTACAAAGTGGTTACTGTTAGGGAGCCTGCAGACCACTCCCACTAGCGACTTCTTTCCTGTCCAATTCCTCATTACCACCCAAATTGATTCTGCATCCTGATCTCCTAAACCAAGGTCATCTCTAACTATTGCACAAATGCCATCCCTGATTAACAGCGCTACCCCTCCATCTTTACATAGCTTACTATTTGTCTTGAAGGAACAAAGCAGACAAATCCAGCCTGGCCAATTACTGCCCCATCAGTCTACTCTTGACTTTCAGGAAAGTAATGGAAGGGATCATCAACGTGCTGAGGTGAGAGTGACTGCCCTTGGCATCAAGGCCACATTTAACTGAGTGTGGCATCAAGGAGCCCTAGCAAAAGTGGAATCAATGGGAATCAGGGGGAAAACTCTCCACTGGTTGGAGTCATACCTTGCACAAAGGAAGATGGTTGTGGTTGTTGGAGGTCAGTCATCTCAGCTCTAGGACATCACTGTGGGAGTTCCTCAGGGTAGTGTCCCAGGTCCAACCATCTTCAGCTGCTTCATCAATGACCTTCTATCTTAAAGTCAGAACTGAGGATGTTTACTGATGATTGCATGATGTTCAGCACCATTCGAGGCTCTTCAGATACTGAAGCAGTCTATGTCCAAATACAGCAAGGCCTGGACAATAACATTTGCACCACACAAGTGCCAGGCAATGACCATCTCCAACAAAAGAGAATTTAACCATTTCCCCTTGACATTCAATGGCATTACCATTGCTGAATCCCCCACTATCAACATCCTGGGGGGTTACAATTAACCAGAAACTGAACAGCTCTAGCCATTTCAATACTGTGGCTACAAGACCGAGTCGGAGGCTAGGAATCCTGCAAAGAGTAACTCACTGCCCAGCTCCCCAAACCCTGTCCGCTATCTACAAGGTACAAGTCAGGAGTGTGATGGAATACTCCTAACTTGTCTGGATGAGCGCAGCTCCCACAACACTCAAGAAGCTCGACACCATCCAGGACAAAGCAGCCCACTTGATTGGCATCACATCCACAAACATTTATTCCTCCATTTACTTCCTCCACTACCAACACATAGAAGCAGCAGTGTGTAATATCTACAAGATACACTGCAGGAATTCACCAAGGCTCCTTAGACAGCACCTTCCAAACCAACTACCACTACCACCTAGAAGAACAAGGGCAGCAGATAGATGGGAACACCACCACCTGGAAGTTCCCCTCCAAGTCACTCACCAGCCTGACTTAGAGATATATTGCTGTGCCTTCACTGTCGCTGGGTCAAAACCCTGGAGCTCTCTTCCTAACAGCACTGTGGATACACCTACACCACGTGGACTGTAGCAGTTCAAGAAGGCAGCTCTCTGTCCCATTCTGCCATTTTCTGACCCTTATTTCTCATATTACTATTTTCGTCTCTCACCTTGTCTCCACTCATTGATATACCACATCTTTCCACATTTGTCTCTTGCCTGCACTAGTTACTTTAAAATCCTCTCCACTTCCCTAGTTACGCGATTTGCAAGAACACTGGTCCCAGCCCGATTCAGATGTAGACTGTTCCAATGGTACAGCCCCCACTTTCCCTAATACTGGTTCCAGTGCCCCACAAACTGGCAACCACTTATCCCACACCAGTCTTTGTGCCATGTGTTTATCTCTCTAGTTCTATGTACTCTCTGTCAACTTGCATGTAATAATCTCAGATAGTAATCCAGAGATTAAAACCTTTGAGGTTCTGCTTTTCAATTTAGGGCCTAGCTTCTCATACTCTCTATGCTGAACCACTTTCCCACTTCTGCCTATGTCATTGGTTCCTGCATGAACTACGACAAATGGATCCTATCCCTCCCACTGCATTTCCTCTCCAGCCCTGAGCAGATGTACTAAACCCTGGCACTGGGCAGGCAACATAGCCGTCTGGACTCTCACTCTTTGCTGCAGGGAGCAGTGTCAATCCCCCTTACAATACTGTCCCCTAATACCACCAAGTTCCTTTTTGCTCCCTGCACTTGGATGGCTTCCTGTACCACGGTGCCATGGTCATGGTTTTCTCATCCACCCAGCAGCCCCACTCTCATCCAAACAAGTTGAGAGAGCATCAAACCTGTTGGACAATTGCAGAGTTTCACACTCCTGCACTCCTGCCCTCTGGGTCCCCTTATCTGCCTCACTCACAGTCACACCCTCCTGTCCCTGACCACTGACCAAATCAGAAGGTAGTCACTTCCTCCTGGTACAAAGCATCCAGGTAATGTCCCTGCACTTACCTGATACTCACCAAACAGCTAGCTCCCTTCCCTGTTGTAGATCAAGAACCAATTCCTACATGGTGAGAAAGATAGAAAAAGGGAACGAACATTGTGTGGTTTGAAAAGGCTGTCTCTTTTATAGACCCTCTGATGAATCACGAGCTAGTTTAGCTTCCTGCTACAGTAATTAACACCACTGGAACCAACTGCTTTTAGGTGATTGACAGATAACTGCCACTCCATACAGTTCTCTATTTAACAATTTTTACTTAAGTCAGATCTTGATTCTTAATCTATAGTTAAACCTGAAAAGGGCTTACCACAATTTACCATGCGAGCCTAATTCGCTCCTCACTTGGTTTCTGTCTTACTCCGGCATAATTGCTTGACTCCTTGCGTGCCCCTTACTCACTCACTGACTAAGTGCCTTTGAAAGAAGACCCTCTCAGGGAAGACACTCGCAAACCCTACAGGCCTTCTGGAGGTACGCGGAACCCATGCGAGTTTGGGAGAATTCCTGAGATCCTAGTAAATCCTCGTGGGATCAGGGAAAATGATCTTTAAGTGGCTCATAATGAGCCTAATTAGCCAGAAGCTAGGCTTTTTGCGTCAGTCCATTCCCACCCGGGGCAATCTCCATTAAATCCAGCCCCATGACTCATCAGAAAATGTCAGTAAGAAGGCTTAAGTTAAAAATAGTACCTGAGCACTGGGTGCTGGAGATTACCACTGTCTACAGTGTGTCAGAGAAACTCATCCCTCCCCTGTAGAGTTGCAATACCCAGAGAATACCATGACAACCACTGTCAAAAGGCAATCGGAGAGGATATTTATGGATAAGAACTGAGCAGCAGAATCCATTCCCAACAAAAATAAAATGGTTTAGCTTTTGCCATTAAACAATTCACTGGAAGAGGAGGTTCCACAAATATCCCCATCCTCAATGATGGGGCAGCCTAGCAGATTAGTGCAAAAGATAAGGCTGAAGCATTTGCAACAATATTCAGCCAGAAGTGTCATGTGGATGATCCATCTTGGCCTCCTCTGGAGGGCCCCAGCATCACGCATACCAGTTCAGCCAATTCAATTCACTTCACATGGTATTGAGATAAGGTTGAAGGCATTGGGTACTGCAATAGACTGTACTGCAATGGACCCTGACTACATTCCGGCAGTAGTACTGAAGACTTGTGCTCCAGAGCTTGCTGTAAACCTAGCCAAGTTGTTCCTTCAAAGCTACAACACTGGCATCTACCCGGCAATGTGGAAAATTACCCTGGTATGTCCTGTACACAAAAAGCAGGACAACTCCAACCCACCAACGACCGCCCCATCAGTCTACTCACCATCACCAGAAAAGTGAAGGAAGGGGTCATCAAGCAGGAAGTGCTTAGCAATAACCTGCCCACTGATGCTCAGTTTGGGTTCAGCCAGGGCCACTCAGCTCCTGACCTCTTAACAATCTTGACTCAAACATGGACAAAAGAGCTGAACTCAAGAGGTGAGGTGAGAGTGACTGCCCCTGATATCAAGGAAGCGTTTGACTGAGCGCGGAACCTTTCATGACCATTGGCGGAGGCCGTGTTTGGTGATGTGAGCGGACAATATGGCGGAAAGGCCAGAAATTGGTTTCATGACGTTGTGAAACCAGTTTGCAATCTTCCGCTCTACCCGTCAATGGCGGGCTGTGATTCCCACTGTCAGGTGTCAGGAAATTCATTCTAATGCATTTGCATATCATCATAAGCCCAGCTCACCGGAATCCTCCCCTCCAAGCTGGATCATCTGAGCATCTCGGCATGATTGCCTGCCGATGTGTTTCATAACTGTACATAAGTGACATGCAACTGGTGAGCTGCACTTCCCTCGGGCCTTCGAGGTTTTGTTTGCCCACCTTGCTTTGGGCAGCATTTGTGGTCATCAGCGCCAGGCTTCACAAACAGCACCACATCACTTTTAGGGGGGGCTCACGGGCAGGTCTCTACCTACCAGACCAGCCGTAAGGCGAGGGCTGCTTTTCAATGGCTACAGGGCTAGGACTTACTTGGGGAAGGGGAAGAAGTAGCCTCAGGCAAGAGAAGAGGCTGCAGGGTGAGGGCTGTACTGGGGAAGGTGGGTAACCCAGGGTGCGTTTGGGTGCACAAGTTGATCTGTGCAAGTGGCCTCAAGATGGTGAGGGCTGAGGAAGCAGCCCCCAGAGGAGATGAGGCCAGATGGAGATGTGAGGGTGTGTGTGAGAGAGTGAGTGATGATGTCCCTTGAGCTGGCAGTGAGTGAGATAAGTGAATGTGTGATGGGCTTGTGAGTGTGTGAGTTTAGAGTGATGAGATGGTTGCCTTACCCTGGTGACACGGATGAGATCATTCATCTTTTTTATGCACTGGATGGCCAACTTTTTCTCCGCAGATTTGGCACTGATCACCCCCACTGTCACCTACCTAGCTGGAGTGGTGCAATTGCTGGACTTCCTGTGGCCAGAGTGGGGGTAGAGGATATTACAGCGGGCCTCAATGGCATCCAAAAGGCAATCCAGGGATGAGTCACTGGGTTGCAGGGCTACAGTCTTCTTGCCTTTTGGGGCCATGCCTTCGGTGCAGCAGTCCTGGGCTGGAAGCACTGAGAGGTGTGTGCGCAACTGCACTTTAAATATGGCACCAGGCATGAGGAAGTGGCGAGGTGACAGTGTATCAGGCAAATGAGAGCCCATCCGCCAACGAAATGGTCTGTTTCCCAGGAATGTATGATTGTTGAGGAGGGATTGGGATGAGATGGTATGAAAAGCCACCCTTGTGGCTGACGGGTGAAATGTTCTTTTGCCCACACGCTACTGCACTTAGTTACAAATCTGTGACGATTCTGCCCGATGTGTGGCATCAAGGACACCTAGCAAAAATGGAGCCAATGGGAATCAGGGGAAAACTCACCACTGGTTGGGGTCATACCTAGCACAAAGAAAGATGGTTGTGGTTGCTCGAGGTCAATCATCTCAGCTCCAGGACATCACTACAGGAGTTCCTCAGGGTAGTGTCCTCGGCCCAACCATCTTCAGCTGCTTCATCAATGACCTTCCTTCCATCATAAAGTCAGAAATAGGGATGTTCGCTGATGATTGCACAATGTTCAGCACCATTCATGGCTCCTCAGATACTGAAACGATCCATGTCGAAATGTAGCAAGGTCTGGACAATATTGGGCTGACAAGTGGCAAGTAACATACGCGCCACACAAGTGCCAGGCAATGATCATCTCCAACAAGAAAGACTCTAACCATCACCCCTTGACATTCAATGGCATTGTCATTGCTGAATCCCCCACTATCAATATCCTGGGGGTTACCATTGACAAGAAACTGAACTAGATTAACCATATAAATACTGTGGCTACAAAGGCAGGTCAGATGCTAGGAATCCTGTGGTGAGTAACTCACCTCCTGGCTCCCCAAAACCTGTCCGCCATCTTCAAGGCACAAGTCAGGAGTGTGATGGAATACTCCCCACTTGCCTGGATGATTGCAGCTCCGGCAACACTCAAGAAGCTCGACACCATCCAGGACAAAGCAGCCCGCTTATTGGCACCATCCCCACAAACATTCATTCCCTCCACACCGACGCACAGTAGCAGCAGTGTGTACCATTTACAAGAAGCACCGCAGGCACCTTCCAAACCCACGACCACTACCATCTAGAAGGACAAGGGCAGCAGATGGATGGGAACACCACCACCTGGAAGTTCCCCTTCAAGCCACCCACCATTCTGGCTTGGAAATTTTTTGCTGTCCCTTCACTGTTGCTGGGTCAAAATCCTGGAACTCCCTTCCTAACAGCAATGTGGGTGTACCTACTTCTCATGGACTACAGTGGTTCAAGAAGGCAGCTCACCACCACCTTCACAAGGGCAGCTAGGAATGGGCTTTAAATGCTGGCCCAGCCAGCGAGGCCCACACCCTGTGAATGATTTTTTTAAATAGCAGTGTCTTAGCAAAGACTAGTAGCTCAAGGACTCCTCCCGCCACTCAACCAAAATCACCTCCTATGTCTGACACCAATTAATTTGTTCAGATTTCAAACCCCAATAGCAGACTTGTCAGAATCAGAATGAAACAACAGGATCTTGGCATGGCTATGAGGAGAACTAGTAGAAATACAACAGCCTTGTTGAGCCTGCTCTTGGCACACTTGCATTCTCCTGGGCTAGAGGGTAGGCAATCTAATGATTTGACTAGCATCACTAATGAGGCCTGGAAAGCTGCAGTTAAAATATTTCATGGACTGCTGTCGGACTAAATGGACAGTTCTCCCAAAGAGCAAGCGCAGGCACAATAAGCTGAATGGCCTCTTTCTGTACTACTGGGTCAATGAAATTTTAATATTTTGATGCTAGTCTCAATTTGCTAAAGTGATTTAATTCCTTCAAAACATATTGGAATGGGAAATATACAGGGCTTGAAAACAGGCATTGCGATACAGAATTAACACAAACCTATTGTTTCCAATGCAGGCAGTGTACCAACTTCATGCTGCTTGCTAATTTAACTGATTGCAGTGAGCAGTTTGTGCTTACCCATGCATGATGATTCCTACCTGCTACTTGACACGTAGTCAGCTGGGCATGCTTAAAAGAGGGTGTTAGCTGTAGTGTTGATCTTCAAAATGACAGCACTGTCACTAGATTCAGGAATAAAGTTGATTGATGTCATAAAATGCCTACTCTTCATACTTCTGGCTGACACTCAGTGTGTGTGTCAACACACTCACAGAAATGGCATCCAGTGTGGCTCACACCAGAAGTGTTCACATGCTCCTCGGATGCCATTTTGGTGTCAAAACGGCATTCCTGGTGCCAGAAAACTAGGTGTTAAGGAGCCAAATATCACAACCTTTCAGTTTAACATATCAGTTGTATCTGAGTCTCTCTATGAACTAGTAGAAATACAACAGCCTTGTTGAGCCTGCTCTTGGCACACTTGCATTCTCCTGGGCTAGAGGGTAGGCAATCTAATGATTTGACTAGCATCACTAATGAGGCCTGGAAAGCTGCAGTTAAAATATTTCATGGACTGCTGTAAATAACACTCTGAGAAGTATTCACTACAAATTAACAACACAGTGCAGGTAGTGTTACCACTAATGCAAAGTATTAGTGGGAAAATCTTTTACTAAGATAAATCATAATACAATTACAATGTGTCCCAAGAAGCTGAATAGAATGCATAATTTTTTTAATGGACTATATATTTGTGCCAAAGTGCTAAGGAGAAATTTGGGCACAATGTTCTGAAGTAACTCTTCAATGCAGTATTTATTTTGATTTAAAATGGCATTTTATATAAAAATAGCTTTATGGTATAGATTTTAATGCATAGCCTGCATATTTACATCCAAATTGATTAGTACATTATGCATGCTGCTGAGAGGGAGGGAGTGCAATGTACTGTTAGGCCAGGTAAACCTGCTTTAACAAAACATTTATGTGACTTCCCATAAAAATGATCAGATCCAATGCTACAGCCATTTTACACGTTTTTAATTATTTAAAAACATATCTCGCAGGTTAATCTGCCAATCTTAAAGCAATGGGAGTAATTTATAGATTCTATAAATTAGCGATACTTTATTTGAACATTAAGCATGACTGGAAGAAACAAACAACATCGACAAAATTAAGTGACTTGTTTCCAGCGTGTGTCCATTCCATTATGCATTTCATAGATGTCTTCCTTTAAAGTCTGACTCAGAGTTGTCACGCCTCAAAGTGTCACATTTCAGGGGTATCACAATTCTGTGTATCACAAGGCAAAGGGTTGCTGTGTTGCTGACTGCCTGAGCATTCAGCAAAGAGAAGCATGTGTTGTTAACTCTGGTGCAGCCTGCCTGCCCTTCTCCAAGATTTTGTGTGTTCTCCTGTGTGCTTATCGCAAACATACCAACCATACAAGTATTGATAAACAACAATGTTTGAAAACTATACACAGATAATGTTAACTAGGAGGCCATGTAGACATGTCAACATATAATATTGCTGTTCTGTTCCGTCTACAAATTCATGGGATTATACATCATATTCTGCCTCATAGTGGGTAGTGACGGACAGAAGTTTAAGATATGCTCCCTTAAATGTACATGTACATCGTATCACACTATCCCCCTTTGCCCAAATTACAGTCTTATCCTCAAAAAATAAAAAATGATTTACAAGACATTGTCATGACAGCGGATCACAACCCAAATTACTCATATTGAACTTTTTTGATGAAGACATGTGTCTTTTCAAAAAGGATGTACAAGCAAGCTGGCTGAGACTGTAAAGCAATCACTTTCTGGAAAGTTCCTATGTGGACTATACTTGACTGTCTAGTCCAGTGAGGCCCTGGAATGTCACACCTAAAAAAGTGTCGAAGCCTATTTCAGACAGAGACACTTGGAAGGGAGAGATGCAATGGAAAAGACTGAACTTTAATTTCCTGTGGTTGCAGAAACAATGGAGTCTGATTACAACATCTCTGTAGAAACCAGCTCCTGTTGAGTTATACCTTGGAATATGGGAATGGTCTGAGTTGAAAAAAATCTGATTCTAGATGAAAGACATGTTTGTTGCAAACCTGATCTGTGTGTTCCAGTTCTGGTGTGCTAGTGTGTGCTGTAAAGGTCACAGCAGAAGAACAGCAACTAGACACCCTTGCAGCTTGCAGGTAAAAGTTTCTCTCTCTCTCTCTCTCTCTCTGGCTGGAGGCAAGTCAACAAAGCCACAACCAAAGAGGAAACAGGCCAACTCCTTCAACTAACCTGCAGAATCAAGTGTCTCCAAACCAACTGCTCGACTGCCAAAGTCAGCTCTCCCTGATCACCCAACTTAATGGCCACAATGTTTCATCATCTGCTCCTCACGGATAAGCCAAAGACTAATTTTCTTAGCGTTTGTTTTTGGACTCAACTTCTCATTTCTGACCTTTGTGCATGCGATGCGCTTTTATTATTTTTTCTCGGATTTTTTAGTAACTAATAAATTTACTCTTTCTTTGACTCAAGAAAGCCTGGTTAAATTGGCTCCATTTAAAACATAAATTACATTTGGATTGGGAATAGGTATCCATGAGGGAAGGGATCCCTTTTAAACTAAACCAACCAACTGAGGGGGTTGAATAAAGAAGGGGAGCCAGCTCCTTCATCCCCACACGGGAGCATAACAACATCGGGGTACCGTTCAGGGAGTTAACAATTTGCGGTATCTCATTTAGGAACATAACAAATTGGGGGACCTCGCCTGCGGACTTGTCGTAACAACAGCAACAAAATGTTGTGTTTGAATGTGCTTTTATACAAAGCAATGAACTTTTAAGTCCCTGAAACATATTGGCAGTTTACTTATACGCCCAGGCTTAGTTGTGGTGATAAAAGTTATGGTGATTTTAGTTTGAGACTGTCATATGTGTTCACAATCTAGGTGCCGATTGGGCTGCTTCTTAGGCCATGTTCTACCAGCAATAGGGTCAATGGTTTCTGGTTGTGGTATGGGTCTGATTTGGCTTCTGTTTCATCGCACTGTCATGCCATTTGGTGTTCGTACTTGATTCAATCTTTGCTGTGGGAAAATGCTGGTGACTTTCTGTGGACTCCATAAGCCATCGGCTGGGTGTTGTATTCAAAGCTTCTTGGTTGGGTAATTCATTGCCTGCATGCCAGCAGAATCAAATCTTTCATCTTCCCAATTTTTTGATTAAGGCATCTCGTACTCCTGAGAGTATTGGTGAGTGATGGCTAGGAAGGTTCGTTTGTGCTTATCTGTTGAATAGTAATTCCACAGTGGTTCTACAGTAAGATGCAGCGTATAAGTATGGAATAGGAATAGTTATTCACACTATGCCAAGAAGCCTGTCAGTTAATGATCCACATTGCTGAGTTAGGTGGTCTTCTCCTGGTGTGAGCATGGGGTTTCCAATGGCATCCTCTGTGGTCTGTGATCCTCATCATTGTCTTTCTGATGCCATGAATGGTGACCAAGGACCGGCCCCTGCACACCTGTAGCCCTGGAATCACTGGACCTGTGGTATCCACTATATAAAATATCGGGTGATCAGGGTGTGTTGTTGTAGTAACGCTCAAGTTTAATGGATCCCTGGCACAGAATCTCTGAACCATTATGTGCAGTGAGTTTGACAGTGATTGATCGGGCCATCACTGGCCACTTCTGTGAATATGTACGTTTCACTAAGCAAAGTGATGTGGTGTATTCCAATTTTAGATTATTATGTGAAATTTATTCCCTCAACTTCAGTTAGAGGGAACAGACCCAAAGACACATAACTGGGTTTTCTGAGTCTGACTCAAACCCCCAGTTAAAGGAGTGAAACCAGACAGAATTATTATCTTGTTCCTGACAAATGTATTTACAACTAGTTTTTAGCTAGATTGTAATTTTCCTGGAAATTATAAGAGTCCGGATGAATCTCCTCAGTAAGTATTCCCCACCATGATGGAACAGGAGTCAGGTTCATGTGTCTTTGAAAGAGAAGACTAATTGAGACAATTTAAGTTTGATGTACACACAAATTTATTATAATAAGAAATTATGGAATTTGGTGGTTATATGAAAAGCATAAACCGAAAGACTAAATAAATCCTGAAAAGAAAAGATTGCTAGTTCTTATTTCTATAAGAGAATCCAAGCTTTAGACTTTACTTGTTACAGAAATAAGGTTTTTTTAAAAAAGTAAATAAGGGCATGGATTTTCATCAAATATTAAAGTAAGATTATCTTAATCCCCGAACTGTGTGGCTCATCAGGTTCAAAATGGATCTGAAGCTGGATCTAAACAGTCAAATGAGTCTGAAATTATTTGAGTTTGGGTTGAGATATAATGATTTTTGGGGGCTGTAAAATGAATGGCTATGCAGAAGATGTTCATTTGATCAATAAGAGACCACCTCTAAGTAACATCCCATATTTGGTGGAAGGACCACCTATTATAATGAGTGTGCCCGTTCAGTTTCTAAGAAATGTTATTTTGAAATTATTCCTGAAAACTAGTCTTCAGGTGACAGTCATGTTGTTCAGTTTGTCTTGGTCAAGGTGCAGTGTCCAGCAAGGTAATAAGACTTGAGGCCTAGGCCTGAATTCTCTCGTCAGTGTGTGGGGACCACCCACGCCCCTGCAAGCCGACGCGTAAAATGATGCGCGGTGATGGCGGTGAGTGTTCCGAGGTCACCGCGTGCCATCGCGATACTTAGGTGGGCGGGCATGCGATATTCTCCAACACACACCCGCCATTAATTAATCGTCCGCTAAAGGCTCTTGAGGCAGCAATTGTCTGTTATTTATCGGGGCCCGTGCGACCTTCAGGGCGTCACACGGACGCAACGGGCAGGCGGGCAGGAGACATTTGTATAAACCTCATCCACGGGCGGGATGAGAGAGGTGAGTGGTATTTGTCAAAATATTTAATTGTGAGAGTTGTTGATACTTGCCTGTGTGAGCAGGAATACTTGAAAATTCTTCACAGCTGCTTGGACAGGAGTAACAGCTTTCTGGTCAGGACTCTACAATAAAGATCATTTCTGGGGCCTGCAGCTTTCAGGAAGCCTTCCCTTAGCCTGGGAATGGGAGTTGTGCTCTCCACTGGAGGCACCTCTTCTAAGGAGGAAGGGAGGGCCAGAAGGGGGAGGAGACCAGGACATTCAGCCTCCAGAGGAGCCACTTTTGGGAAGAGAGGCGCAAGCACAAGGGGCGCAGGCACAACAGGAAGTCCAAGGTGAAAGGGGCCGCAGAAGATGCCACTATCCTGCTGCCAGGGTTTACAGGCGGTGAAGTAGCTACCTCAATATGTCTGAGGTGCAGAGCTGAAGGAGGCTCCATCTCTGAAGTGAGACAGTCACCTCCATCTGTCAGATGATAGACCCTTAGATCTCTGTCAACTGTGCGGATGGACACCCCATGCCAGTGGCGCTGTAGGTCACAGCTGCCCTCAACTTCTATACCTCCGGCTCTTTCCAGGGGTTGGTGGGTGATCTTTGTGGTGTCTCCCAATCAGCTGTCCACACTTGTGTCAAGCAGGTTACAGACGCTCTGTTCAGGTTTGCATTGACCTTCATCCACTTCCGTTGGGATCAGGCAAGTCAGGCACAGCGAGCCAGAGGCTTCATGGCCATTGCTGGCTTCCCCCGTGTCCAGGGTGCTATAGACTGTACACATGTGGCCATCAAGGCACCAGCGGGTGAGCCCGGTGCCTTCGTCAACAGGAAGGGCTTCCACTCCATGAACGTGCAGATAGTGTGTGATCACAGGATGCAGATTCTACAAGTCTGTGCAAGGTGCCCAGGCAGCTCCCACGATGCCTACATCCTCAGACACTCCCAGGTGCTGGGGCTCTTCAGTAATCTGGCTTGACTGGATGGATGGCTCCTGGGTGACAAGGGCTATCCCCTCAGAAGGTGGCTCATGACGCCTCTCCACCATCCAAGAACAGAAGCTGAGCAGCGGTACAATAGGAGCCACGTCTCCACAAGGGCTGTGGTGGAGAGAGCCATCAGCCTTCTCAAGATGCACTTCCGATGCCTAGACCACTCAGGGGTGCACTCAAGTACCCACCAGATCGTATGTCACTGATAGTGGTTGCATGCTGCACTCTCCACAATCTGGCCTTGGAAAAGGACACGCTGTGGATGAAGAAGATGTCAATGCAGTGGCTGCGGCTGCACACGATGGGTCCAGCAGTGAGTCCGAGGATGAGCACGCACAGGGAAATGCTGAGGGGGTAGACGCTGACCCGGGCACACTCCAGGGAGGCAGGGTCACCCGGGAGGCTTTAATCCAACGAACCTTCAGCTAGCACACCACAGATGGACCTTCAACACACACCAGACTGCAGGCGATAGCCGGGTGCTAATCAGCCTGGATAAGAACATTAACCACGGCCCTTGTCCATAAAGCTCAAAGTCAAGCAACTCACTCATAAAATCATGGGTTCCCATACACATGCAGAAGTAAGGAATCACCCTGAGCCAAGCTCACATATCAAAATTTATTGATTTAACAAAATGAAGTTCAGGAAAAAAATAATTACAAAGGAGTTACACATCACACCAAGTGGTCATGAACTAATAGTGGGACAACATAAAAGTACCAGTGAGAAACCCGTGGTGTGCCTCACATGCCTTAAATTTATGCTTACGGGTGCTAAGTCTAGGTGCTGTCCCCTCACTGGCACTGGCACCTGAGACAGCCTGCTCACTCTGCTGTCCTATTGGCCTTGATGACCTTGGCGGACGACCTCTGGCCTGTGGAGCCTGTGCTGGCCCCACCTGGGAGGGAGCTGCCAGTTCCACAGCTGGCATCTCCCCAGTCGCCGCAGCCTCATCGGATGCCACAGTCACTGGCAGAGGGGCGGAGGAGCTGCCGCCCTCATCTGGAGTGCCCTGAGAGGAGCCCAAAGAGATGACAGGCAGCTACTGCGCGACGTGAGGTCACTTCAGACCTCTCTGCTCACCATTGATGGATGGGCACCGAGCTGAGATATTAGGTGCCCAAGCCATCTCCCACACTGGCACTGACCAGCTGAGGTCAATGCCGCTGTGAGGACTTGCAGGTCCAAGCACAACCCCAGGAAGCCCTGATTGTTCTCCTGGAGGTGCCTCTCCACGAGAGTTGCCACTCTCTCCATGGGGGAAGCATGGAACTCAGCCATGAGGCTCATTGTATCGGTGATGCTCCGCATGGACTCCTCCAGCACGGACATTATGCCACACATAGACTCATGCATCAGCACCAGATCCTCCCGCATACCCTGCTGCACTTCCAGCATTTGCTGCTTCATGGCCGACTCCAGAGGCACATCATCAGCCACCGGTTGAGCATGTGCCTGGTCCCCAGCTGTCCTCCAACTGCCAGTGCCATGGGCACTCTCTGTCTCAGCCCACGCCTCAAGCGATTGTGAAGTGCTCTCCCCACTGTGCCCCGGGACACTAGCCAATGATCTAATTCCTACCGAGGTGCTAGTATCTGTACTTGTGCCTGCCTGGTAGAGATGGTGTGACGCTGGTGAGTTGAAGTGTTCAGGGTCCTCGGGTGTGAGAGGTGACCCCTCTGCCCCCTCCTCCCAGCCCTGCTCCGGTGATGCTGAAAGGAAGAACAAGGACATTTGACTAGTTAAAGTGGAGACAACGTCAATGTACATGCCTGTCCTCCGGATCATTGTGCGCTCATCCTGCCATCATCAATGGTCAACCCATGTTGGAAGCTTCAATCACTGAGCATTCAGCAGTGCCATGGCTTCTGGGACACACATGGTGACCTCAGTGCTCGGCAAACATACCTCCCCGCGGCACCCCAGCCCCACCGCCACCGGTGATGCTGCACGGCGCCTCTCCAGATCCAGGGCCTCCTGCTCGAATCTAGCCACGATGGCCAACTGAGCCTGGCCTCCCCCAGTCCGCATCTGCTCTGTGGAATCGTGCGCAGTCTTCTCCTGAAAAGGAGAGAGGAGCATTGATTAGTCCGGCCTGTACCTGAATTCCCATCGCATCCCTGCCAACCCAGCCAGAGTGGGACATTGCAGGACTCCAGTGAGTCGTCACCCCACAGCTGCCGCACACTCACCCAAACAAACCAGGGCTGACCAGCCCCCCCAACCCCGCCCACATGCTGCCTCCTTCACATTTGGCACCACACGGTCTAACCTTGCAAAGCAAGAAGCACAACCACGTGGAACACCAAAGGGCAGCAGATGGATTGGTGCCCCACCATCTGGAAGCTACCCTCCCCCAGCATGTTAGCAGCTTGACTTTGACATGCTTCCCAGTTCCAGCACTCTGTCTACGTGCAGGTCCTTAAGTTTACCCCTGAAACTATACTCTGGGTGTCAGTGTCACACATGTTGCCGGTGCGGAACCCAGCTCAGCACAATCCTCTCAAGGTGAACTTGGCGTGGGCAATATCTGCTGGCCCACCCAGCGAGGGAAACATACCATGAGGGATTCAATGCTGTAACTGCACTCGGAGTTATTTGGGTGGGTGCCTTGGTGGGGGGGGGAAATACACACACCTAAAATACGGTAATCTGTGGTTCTTGCTATTACACAAGCATATTTGCATACAGTGCTACCCCAGAACATTAAAATTGCAATCAGGTAAAAGAATACTAGGGGGAGAATTTTCCCCATGTCGGGCAGGCTGAGTGGAGTGGGTGGGCACGGACCTGATCACTGCCCGTGATCGGGTCCGCGCCGCCATTTTACTCAGGGGGGCTCGTTAAGGTCCACCTGGCAAAATGCGTGACTCCCGAGGATAGCGGGATTGGGCGGGCGGCGACGGGAGTGCACTGACTTCTGGGTCCAGTGGCGACCCGGCGGCCTGTTTAAATGAAGCACTGGCAGTCTTGAAAAGGCTGCTGACAATGGCCAGTAGAAAGGCTCACCAGAGGGCTTCTGGAGAACAGGCCAGTCCAGAGGGTAGGCCAGCGGAGCACCGGTATCCTGTTTGGTATTTAATTTGTACTGTCCATGCATCTGTGGGCATGTCATATGGATGGTGGCAAAGGCTTCTGTTGGTAACACTACACTAATGCATTCTTCCATGTTCACAATATGGAACATCGGTTCTCTTCATTATCTGAGTGTATAGCATTGCTAGTCATTTCATGGATCTTGTTTTGGCAATGTTTGGTACATGTCTTTGTTGGTTGGAATTCTGTACCTGTCTGGCCCCTGATTGTGACTTCTTATGATGTTGAACCACTTGTTCTAGCCTTTGCATTCTGCATTGGCACTTCCAGTGCCCTCTGGTGCCACATGCCTTGTAAACATCGTGAAAAGCTGGGCAATTACTGAGTGCATGTGTGAAGCCGCCCTGCCTGCATTGCTTAATAAGCTTGGCTCTGTTGGCTATTTTTCCAATGGTGGACAAACTATACTTCGCCTCCCGACTCTATCCACCCTGCAGTGTATCTTCATACTTTGCTGTAGTGCTTCCACGCTATAATCTTTGAGTTGGTCCAGGAGGTCTATTTGGAATGCCTCAGTGGGGATAGATGCTATTATGAGCTTGATTATTCTAGCGGCTAGTTCTCCAGCTGTAAAGTCACAGTCATACACCTTGTCTCTGCATCCGCTTATAATTTATTTTAATCAGTCATGGGATGTGCGCAAACAAAGTGTATGAACAAAGTAAAACTCAGAGACGAGGTCTGTTGGAAATGTTTTGGTCATCCTGCGGCTTGTTCCAGGATTAGTAGGGATACCTGTAACAGGGACGAATGTTCAAGGTTCCAGCGGTCCTTCAGGACTTGATTTCTTGTGGCCCCCTGACTTGCAATACCTGAACTGACCACAGCCTGTTGCTTGACTGCAATGGTGGTGCTGTTGAACTGTTGCTGCCTTCCCAGGCTATTTGGAAGCTATTGCTTTGCCACAAAATGGACTGCAGGCTTGAAAAGGACAATTTAACAGTGAAAAAATGGACTTGTGGTCTTCTACAAACTGTTGGGAGCTGTTGCTAGATGGACTCTTCTTTCTTGATCTAGTCTTGAGGGTTCAATCTCTTCCTCCACAACCTCCTTAAGAGATGGCCTGCAGCAGCAATGGATTCTCCTGTCTATGGAGCCCTGCCTAGCTCTACACACTCCGCTCCCCCCCCCCCCCCCCCCCCACCCCCCACCGCCACTGGAGTCAGCTATCTATGGCTGCTCCTGCACAATCCTTTGCAGGCTATTCACACTCTCCTCTGGTCAGCAATCTACAGAGAGCATGGCCCTGACTTCAAGGGTTCTGCACAAACCACTTGGTCCCAGACAAGGGTGCAGCCATATGCATCCCCCGTAGACTAACAGCATGACAGGGATGATGAGCAGAGGTGACAAAGAAAAGGATAAAGTTGCTGGAAGAAGGAGGAGGAGTAGGGGGAGAAGGGCTCTTTCCAGGAGACCATAATCCGTCTAGAGTGTTGAGGGAATAATTACCATACCTGAACCTCAATAAGAAACAGTGTGTCAGATGTCTACACTACAGTAAGGAGGTCCTCACTAAAATATTCTGCCTGCTGCAGCCACAATGGCAACCTCAGAGCAGGACAAGTACAAGGTGACCCTGGAGCAGGCGATATTTACAATAATTCCCAGTTTGTCATCCACTAAGGGCTGTATTCCAAAATAGTTGAGTACATTTCATTCCCTATTGCCAAAGAGAAGCAGGCAGAGTTAGTAAATGGCTTTGCGAGGATGGCAGGATTCCCCCCATAGTGCAGAGTGCCATTGACTGTACAGATGTTATTTTGCAGGTGCCGCAAGATGTGCTGCACCCAAAAGGGATTCCACTCCCTCAATGTCCAGCTGGTGAGTGACCATTCACATTGACTCATGCAGGTCAATGCACGGTGTCCTGGTGGCGGTCTTGATGCCTTCATTCTGTGGTCATCGCTGTGCCATCTGCACTTGAGCCACCATGACAAAACAGAAGGTGCCTGCTGGGCAACATGGGCTCTCCACTGATGAAATGGCTAATGTCTTGGCCGAGGGGCACAAATATTTGTGGTTACCTACTTCATGCTGCTCAGCCTCATCACCATAAGGACATAGCCCTTGCCATCAGAAGCTTGGCAACCAGCTGAGGAGGAGGAAAGGAAGAAAACCACCACACTCCCTTTCTGAAACAAAACCAGAAAATGCTGGGAAAGCTCTGCAGGCCCTAGCAGCATCTGTGGAGCGCGAAACAGAGTTAACGTTTCATGTCCGAATGACCCTTCTTCAGAGCCTTCAGTCCCTTTCTGGTTGGGCTGACTGTGATTGACTTATCCAACTGCGATGCCAATAAACTCAACCCCAAGTCCCCATTGACCAACTGTCCTACACCTTATCTTCTCTCTCTTATTGGCCATCAAAGCGTCTGCTTGGCCACAGTACAAGAATAAAAGCCAAGAAAAAAATTAATATTCCAAACTAAATTTATAAATCAAACCATGCCACATTGCATATTATTGCAAACTAATCACTGTATATTCCCTTAATGCTTGTCTTCCAAATGCCTTTGCCTATCCTAGTGACTATCTGTTATCCCAGTAGCTGCAGCAGGGCTGGTAAAGTGCTGCTGACTTTCAGTGGAAGGGACTGCAGATAACATTCAGGATGCTCTCAAGCATCTCTGGCCTTAGAATGGATTCTCCTACCCATGGAGCTCTGCCTAGCTTTACACCCCCTCAACTTTGGGTTGTACTAACTTGGCATGTAGGGCAGCACCCTGGGCTGGCTGGCTGACCAACAGCAGGAAGGGTCCTGGTGAGGTGGCAGTGGTGGTTTGGGGGTTTGGGTTGGGGGGGAGAACAAATGCAGTTGTGCTGTGAGAGGATAGCAGGATTGTGCTTCATGAAGCCAGTGTCAATCCCCCCAAGATGGTGCCTCAACAATCCCAGTAACCTAGGAGGACAGATTGTTGGACTGCTGTGACATGCTGCAAGGCTTCTTTGAACATTGGTATCCACAGCCATGTTGGCAGCAGTCTGATCTTGCATGACATCAGTCTGAACTTCCCTGGCATTACCCAAAAGCTGAGTTCTTCTGCTTCCGCTGCAATGAAAGCATTAGACACTGCATCATTGTTGGCTCCGCAAATGTGTTAATGGAGTTGATCACCACTTCCACACTGGAAAGGATGGACTCCAGGTCTGCGCAAAGCCCTGTGCCAAAATAGTGCTGTTTCCTCCAAGCTCCTTGATGTTGCATGCAGGCTTTCTGGCAGGCCTCCCAATACACCAGACAATGTAATGTACATAGCCTTCAGCTTTCTTCTGTGTGCCTTCAATATGCTCACCTGATTTCTCTGCAGAAGAACTTGTGTGCAACCTTGCCATCCAATGAGCTGATTTCTCTGCTACCCTTGTTCCCTTTCCCTGGCTGCAGGTCACTCATGCCCCAGTCTCTCAACATATCCAGATGCTGCATCTAAGCTATGCTCTGAATTGTACACAGTGCCCCTACCTGAGTTTGTAGCTTCGAGTGTGTCTTCATCAGTGTCTTCCTGCTGTTCCACATCTGCCTGGCCAAGCTACAGCTCTTGGATATTTGAAATGAGAATGAAACAAGGGAAGTGTTGTCATGCAGTTTAAGTCATGTCTACAGTCCAGCCAATGGGGCATGTGCAGCCAGCCCTCTCTCAGGAGCACAGGCAATTCATTTCTATTTGTCCTGATATTTCTTGTCTTTTTCATTTGTTTGAATTTTGTGGGCCTATTTGCAAAAAACGGTTCCTAGCACGGTTTCCTCATTGACAGGTAAAACCTCGATCAGAACATTAAGATCTGTTAGTATCAACAACTTAAAGAAAGTGATGGGCATATGATATCATAAAGTTAAGATTAGTAATGGAGAAAAGCAAGGAAGGGGGCTCATTTCAGTGCAATGCGGAGAGATCTAGCCAGAACCAAAGACTTATGTTACAATTCCTGTAAAGGCTGATAACTATTAAAAAGAGATATGAATTTTCCAGCAACTGATTGAAAGAGCTGCACAATGGAATTTCACATTTTAAGACTTTTACTGTAACAAACAAATTAAAATCAACATTGTATAGGCATTGCTAAACAGACAACTAACATACCAAATTACAAAAATGGTACTGATCTCACCATCCCTTGTTTAAGGACAACTGGTTTTAATTTAAACTTTTAAAATGTTTAAAACGTAACCATCTTGTAAAATTCTGCATTCATAGCACTGACAGTAATAAATGTAACAGAATAATGGGTGAAAGGTAGGGGAACCCGAAACAGAACTCTTTGATGATGAGGGAGATGGAGATTGTGATGAAACAAAACGAAAAGTAGAGGGTGTATGATGCATTTGCCACGTGAATTCTTCAATTGAGAATCAGGTCAAATACAATAGGTTGAGAGGGGAGGTAAGAGGAAAATAACACTGGCAAGGAGAGAATATGAGAATAGAATGGAACTCAAAACTCCTCTACTGACGTAAACAGTAAGTGGGCAGAAAGAGGTGGAGTGGGTGCATTTGAGACAAAGAAGGTGACATATGCTTAGAGGTGCAGGACAAGACTGGAATACTGAATGAGTGCTTTGTATGAATGTTTCCAAAGGAGAAGAAATCTAACAAAATATATGTTGAAGTGGAGATAGTAGAAGCAATGGATAGGGTGAAAATTGAGAAGACAGAGGTACTGGAAAGGCTGGCTATGATAAGGGTTGATAAATCACATGGCCCAGACAGCCTGGATGTCAGATTGCTGAAGGAGGTGGGAGCATAGATAATGGAAAGGATTATCATTATCTTCCCTAGATATCAGGAGGTGTCAGAGGATTGGAGAGTGGCAAATGTGACACCCTTGTTCAAGAAAGGGTGTAAGGACAAAAACAAAAACAGAAATACCTGGAAAAACTCAGCAGGTCTGGCAGCATCTGTGGAGAAGAGCACAGTTGACATTTCGAGTCCTCATGACCCTTCAACAGAACTGAAGGGTCATGAGGACTCGAAACGTCAACCATGCTCTTCTCTACCGATGCTGCCAGACCTACTGAGTTTTTCCAGGTGTTTCTGTTTTTGTTTTTGTTTGGATTTCCAGCATCCGCAGTTCAAGGGTGTAAGGACAGTCTGAGCACTTACAGGCTAATTAGTTTAACACCAATGGTGGGTAGGGTTTTAGGAACAATAATGAGGGAAAAAACCGACAGGAACTTGGAGTGGTTTGATTTAATTAAGGATAGCAAGATTTGTAAAAGACAGGTCACGTTTAACTAATCTAATTAATTTCTTTGATGAAGTAACTTTGATGAAAGGAATGCAGTGATATTGTCTATTTGGATTTTATGAAACCACTTGACAAAGTACTGCAGAAAAGACTGATTAACAATATTGAGGCTTATGAAGTAGGAGGGTCAGTGCCCAATTGGGTAAAAACTTGGCTTAAGGACAGAAAGCCTCAAGTCACGGTAGATGGTTATTTTTCAGACTGGAGGATAGTAGACAGTGGTGTTCCTCACTGGTCACTGCCAGGACTCTGTTTTTTTGCTACATATAAATGATTTGGATCTTGGAATACAGAATAGAATTTCAAAATTTGACGATGATAACAAACTTAGAGGAATGGCAACCAATGAGGATGATATGAATCACCTGCAATAGGACATAGATAGGCTAACAGAATGGGCAGACAAGTGGCAGATGGAATTTAATGTGGAGAAGTGTGAGGGATAGGAAGAGCCAATAGAGCCTTAGGTACAGATTTTTACTCCCAAGGTGGGTGCGCAGAGTCAAAAAAGTTTCCTTTCCAAACCCAACTCAGGAGAAACTGCCCTGAATGGTCATATTTTCCTTCTAGAGGAGTGGTAGGGTTGAGTTGGTGGGCAAGTGTGCACTGGAGAGGGGCCCACTGCCCCCGGAAACAGTTTGGAATTAGCCACAGCAGTTGCTAAGTGCCAAGGTGGACTGGTTAAATGGCTTCCTAGCCTTCACTCATCATACCCTCTCATCCCCCACCCATTCCCCATGCTCCATTCATGTAAGTCATGAATGCCAACCTATGCCCCAACCTAATAGCCCTTCAAATCCTCCATGCCAACATATGCCCCTTTACCCACTCCCTCATAGCCCCTTATTGTTCCTATACCAACTTAGTGCCAACTCAGGACACCACATGACCCCCATATCCCCATGGCCCCTTATTGTCCCATGCCAACTTAGTGCCAGATATGCCAATCCATGTCCCCACCCACCACCTTTTGCCCTTACACCCTCAATACCAACTCACCCAGCATCCATCATGGGTGGACCTCAGGAGCCATAGGAGGAGATGAAATAAAATAAAGTTCTAAGTATCTATCACAGACTTTACCATATATAAAAACACTCATCAATAAAAGACCATTCATTACATTTAAATCCCCACAAGTAATTAATCCCTTTATAAAAACAAACCCCACATCAAAGACAGCTAATCCCTTAATAACCTCTTGGAGTTGTAAATCAAATTGTTTACTTACTGCCTCAAAACTGTGATAATGATAAGTTGTGAAAGCTGACAAGCAGAATAATATTTTAACGGTAGTCTTTATTGTATGTCAATAAACAGCTATTGAAACAGAAAGCACCTTTTTTTTCAATTTAGAGGCAGAACAGTTTTTTTTCAAAATTTAAAGGACAGGGAATTTAAATAGCTTGACAGCTTGACAGTTCCACAGGACTTTTCTGCCTTTTATGAGCATTCACATCCACTTTTAAAAATCGTAAGTCACACACTGCAGGAAACAAACCTCGCTCCAGTGGATTGCAACACTGAGTTCAAATGTCCCAGCTGGTTTCCGCCCATGTAAGAATCACGTCCCAACCACTTTCCCCATCCGGCGAAAGTAGGGTCTGTTGGAAATGGGGGAGGGAACTTCCAGGTCTGACATCCCAGTGCCATTTTGGATAAAGCACGAAGTCTCTGTGACTCCACAAAAATCCAGGTCTGAATGTCGAAGTGCGAAAGAATTTTATGGCCCCTTTGCGATGGGGGACAGGCAGGGGCCATAAAATGCGGTAAGCCATTCAGAATTCCATTGACTTTGGTGGGCCTGGAAAACCCTGCTGGTGGGAGGGGCTGTAAAATTCTGCTCAAAGAGTGTAAAGGAACAGAGGGACCCGGGATACATAGGGCTGCATCTTCCGGTTGGTGAATGGTTGGGGGGGGGGGGGGGTGGCGGTTGGGGCCTGCTAGCCAACACGTAAAATGACGCGAGGTGATGTCGGGTGGGTGTCCCAACATAAACCCCATGTCATTTAGATTTTCAGTTTGGCGGGTCCGCAGCCGATTCGGCTGCGTGCCTGGTGACCTGTCAACGGCCTATTAAGGCCATTAAAAAAGTAATTAAAGTGATTAGCGGACCTGCCCACAGGCCGGGAGCCCTGGCGGTCTTCTGAAGAAACATGAAACCTCGTCCACGGGCGGGATGAGGTTTCATGAGATTATTAAAATTTGTATGAAATGTCTAAATAAAAGAAATTGACATGTCCTGCCTCATGGGACAGTGGCACGTGAGGGGACATGTCAGTAATTTTTTTTCTCATCTTTATTTAATGTTTCGAACCTGAGCCGATCTCCCTGAGGCAGCACTTAGCCTCAGGGAGATGAATGTACTCTTTCGAGCGCATGCGTGAAAGAGTGCACTCCTGACCTCAGGGAACATCCCCCTTCCTGCACAGGGGGCGCATAGCGCTTCCTGGTCCACGTCACACTGTCTGTCAATTTTCTTCCCTTCTTCTCTTGGCGACAATATTTCTTCGCTTGGGTCTGCTTCCATGGGCACCTGTCATCCTCTTTTAGCTTGTCCAAGTGGCCATTCTTCGTTTTTGAGCTGAGACAGTCAATGGCAGCTGACTATTTGATCACATCTCATAGTTTTCTAGTGCATAGACTTTTGCACGATCGTTTACTTGTTGTGGACATTTTCTTCACGCTCAACTTGGCTTTGACTTTATGGTTCCACTTCCACCATATATAAATATAAGAACCTACAAATATATGGAAGGAAAGAAAAGACCATTTGACTGGTATGGCCCACTCCTCCTTACAATTATTGTACTATTTACAGCATCAAACATTCTCGCTAATTTATTTCAACCCCTGAAAGGAATAGTCATCAGTAACAGTTTCAAAAAGAGGAAACAGTAAAATGCTTCCCTAATGCTGGCAAGCTATTGAGTGGAAAATTCATTATTAGTCCAAATTATTCAACCTTCATTGCATTCCACAATCAACATTTTCATAACCCATTAGGAATCCAGCAATCTTTCTCCATAATATCTGTGCCAACTCTTCCTCTATAGTAATCATGCTTTTGTGATGAGATGTTCATCAGTTCCTCTTTAAAAGTGAAAAAAGTCACTTTTGATGGGGTTCTAATACCCATTTCACTACTTTCTGGTAAAAAAAATAATTCTTCTAAATTGTCTTCTGACTGAGGCTGGGTTAAGTAACCTAAAACTTTGTGAACTCATTTTCTGGAATAAGATGTCATTGGCAAGGTTGGCAGAAACTGCCCATCCCTATTGTCCTTGGAAAACTGATGGTGGGTCTTCATGATTGCTATGTTTTGAAGGTGCTCCAATATTGTGTTTTTAAAAATCGATTCTTTCACATGATGTGGCCGTTGCTGCCTAGGCCAACATTTATTGCCCATCCCTAATTGCCCTTGAGAAGGATGTGGCCTTTTTTGAACTGCTGCAGTCCATGTGGTGTAGGTACATCCGCAATGCTGTTAGGGGGGGAGCTTCAGGATGTTAACCCAGCAGCAGTGAAGGAACAGCAATGTAGTTCCAAGTTGAGATGGTGTGTGACTTGGAGGAGAACACACAGGTAGTGGTATTCTCATGCGTCGCTGCCCTTGTCCTTCTAGGTGGAAGAGGTCATGGGTTTGGAAGATGCTATTAAAGGAGCCTTGGTGGGTTGCTGCAATGCATTTTGTAGATGGTAGACAATGCATGTCAGTATTGGAGAGAGTTTTTTTTTTATTTGTTCATGGGATGTGGGCATCACTGGCTAGGCCAGTATTCATTGCCTATTCTAATTGCCCTTGCTCAGAGGGCATTTAAGAGTCAACCACATTGTTGCGAGTCTGGAGACACATGTGGGCTAGGCAAGACCAGGAAAGGATGGCAGATTTCCTTCCCTAAAGGGCATCAGTGAACCAGGTGGGTTTTTACAACAATTGCTAATGGTTTCACGGTCAGCATCAGACTTTTAATTCTAGATTCTTGCTGAATTTAAATTTCACCATCTGCTGTGGTGGGATTCAAACCTGAGTCTCTGGATTACTAGCCCAGTGACAATATCACTATGCCACCAGCTCCCACCGTGAATGTTTAAGATAGTGAACAGGGTGGCAATCAGGCAGGCTGCTTTGTCCTGGATGGCGTCAAGTCTTTTGAGTGTTGTTGGAGCTGCATTCATCCAGGCAAGTGGAGAGTATTTACAGAATTGCTGTTTGCCAGAGCAATCTGTGTATAAGTCAGGATTGTGTCTGACTTGGATGGGGACATGGAGAAAAACATGAAGCCGTTCATGTTCTGACGCGTTTGCAGCTCTTGTCCTTCTAAGTGGTAGAGTTTGTGGTTTTGGGGAAGCAGTCAAAGAAGCCTTGGCAAGTTTCTGCCTGGCGCCCCATAGATCTTGCTTGCTACAGCCACAGCAGTTTAGGGAGTTGATGTTAAAGCTAGTAAATCCAATCAAGTGGATTACTTTGTCCTTGAGTGTTGATTTAGAGACCCAAAATTGTACTTGGTAGTACAAAAGGGTCTCTAACAATGAGTTATTCATGTATAATTGTCACATAAGAGCTGCAACCTAAGCTGGCATGCTTGGTATAATTTGTGATGCTTGGAAAACAATTTGGAAAAGGTGATCCTATAACAAGCAATGTACATTGCGTTGCATTATTATTGCAGCTGTTATGCAGTAGGCATTGAAATTCTAGCATTAAAGGCAGGCCATTTTACCTTTCATTTTTAATAATGGAAATAAAAAACTGAATATCCAACCAGTGGACACGAAGAAAAGGGTAGGATTGTGAATATTCAAAATGGGCAAGCGTAAAGCGTTCAAAGAAACAAATAAAACACGGGCCTGGATTTTTTTTTGCCAGGTTACACTATTTTATTCAGTGCAATTTTACCAAAGTAGGCCAGACAGCACACACAAGATCAAGGAATTTAAGCAGAAGTTACGTTCAGCACAAACTGAGTTTCCACAATCTTTTGCACTGGTTTAAAACAAAACATCCGCCGGAATCTGTCTCAACCCACAAAACTGGCCATGTCCCCAGGACAAATTAATCACCATGGCGCGTTTCCATTGATTGCGCCTGTTTACAGGCCTTCAAGGAGACTCCAAAGATTAAGCTTTATTTCAGGTGCAAGGGCACCAACAGGCATTTTTTTTAAAAGAACTTTCAATTTAAAAAAATAATAATTTACTAAGAAACTGACTATTTGATATACCAAAGGAAGGTAGGGAATGGTTCTGCATAAATTTTCAACTTATTTTCAACTGTTTAAAAATGGGCTCATCGTAGGTGGTGACCCAGAAACTCTGCTCAAAAATTATTCTTTTTTTTGCGATAAATCCCTATTCAGCTGTATTAATCAAACCACAGCAGCACCCGCTTTTAAGTATAAGAAGGAATATTTTTAATGCAATTTTTAAAACATCACATTCTATCCTGCGGCCTAACTTACTTTGGTTTGTGCCAGATGTTACGCTCAACAATGTGAGATTGAGTGGAAGATATAGCAAAAAGAAATCGCTTCTGAAACCTGGAGCGATTTTGAGTGTTACTTGTGCCCTAGTTACCTAATTCACCCAAAGTGGAAACTCTATCCTATAAGGCTTTAAACAATCCAACAAGGGAAGCTTTATTATTTTTTAAACCAATTGCTCCGAATGGAAACGTTCAATTTGTTAAAATTGAAAATGTGTTGCATTAATACAGTAGCCCTGCTTAGAAGCAAACTAATCTTTTTCATTTTTTAATGTCTGGTCTCCATCCACCATTCCTTCGCACATTTGCTTTGAGTGATAAGATACACAGGGTTATTGGTTTTATAATCCTAATCAAAATAGAAATCAAAATACAATAATATTTTTCAAAGTTTGTCTGGGGAGATGCAATTGTAATGTATGGAAAGAATTTCCAATAATAATTGAAATCTTATAAGAAAACAAACTGAGTAACAAAAATGGGGCCTGTTCAAATAAAAATTCTGCATACTTTCCCACTATCCTAAGTGGTTGTTTTAATGATATCACAATGCTGCAGTGCCAAGTATTCAACAAATTGTGTGAAGTGGACTGTTCTGGATTTAGGAATGCCATGTACTTATTGAGATGTAATCATTAATGTGTTTTTTTTTGTACCAAATCATCTCAAATAAAGCCATTTAAAACAAACTATTTTTCCTTTTGCATTTATTAGGAATTATGCCGTAAGTACAATTCATTAGTACAATTGAAGTCACTGGAACTAAAACTTGGGAGAGATGTAAAAGGCTCATTGTCAGCCATCTACCTATCGCACAAAGATCTAGTGGATTTTTTTTTCCACGATAGGAGCCTCGATTAATAATAGTTCCTCAGAAGCTTCAAATTGACTTTTGTCTTTCAAGAATCTCAATCTGACCAGGCCTTCTCTCAGATATTCCCGGATGGTATTTTTCTATTCCAACAGCATTGATCTTTTTATATTGCGGAAAAGATTATCAGGCCTTGCTGCATTATGAATATCCTATCATAAACTAAGCCAATCACACAGAGACCAGAACTTCCGACCGGGTGAGCGGGGAAGTGACGTGGGCTGACGGCAGGCAAGCGTCCCAACGTCACTGCACGTCATTTAGCCTTTCAATTCGGCGGGTATATAGCCGACTCAGCTGCGCACCCACTGAATTGTCAAAAGGCCTATTAAGGCCACTTAAAAGCTAATTAGATGACACTGCCGCATGAGGGGCCATGTCTTAAAATTATTTCTTATCTTTATTTAATTTTTTTAAACTTAAACTAATCTCCCTGAGCCACCTCTGCGCCTCAGGGAGATTGCTGCGCTCTTTCACGTGCTTGCTCGAAAGAGGACAGGCCCCGACTCAGGAACCACTCCCCCCTCCCGCCCGCACAGGGAGCGCTCAGCGCTTCCGGGCATGCGTCACACTGGGCTGGTCTTAACTGGCCCGCCCACGTAAAATGGCAGCGTGGACCCGATTGGGTCCACGCCCTTCCCTCACAACTCACCCCCGAAGGTGGGAAATTCTCCCCATAATGTTTCCCTTTGAACTATTCTGCTTTTCAGCCTGTACATTTGAACTTCGCCATATTGTATTGATACTTGTTCGAGAATCTAAACTGCAGTTATTTTAAAAAGCTATTTATGACAGGATGTAGAACAAAAGGTATCAGGCCACAAATGGGCAGAAATACTTAGATTTTTGATACAGCTGCAGTTTGGCCCATTTTATTTGTGTTATAGGTTATGGTTTTTTTTCCCCTAATAATCACTGCTAATGGAAAATACTTTTTAATGTGATTAGAGTGTAGAAGTTGCAATAGGTGAAATCCACAAACAAATGTTTGACTGTGCTCATACTACATTCCTGTGTGTTTTATATAAGCATTAACAGGTTTATATATGAGCATGACTGATCAGAAGTCCTATGCTAATAAATCAGGATTTCAAAGAGAACATATGTTATTTGGGTTCAAGTCCAATATTGTTTTACATGCTCAAGTGTTTCTGTAGATATGTGGGTTTTAACAGAGTAATAATTTTACAGCTCCAATGTGTGATAAAAGCAGGGTTGTTTTACCATTTACGTGGCATGGTCTACCAGCCTGTGTGAAATGAAGGTTTAGCACCACAGTAAATTAGCATCTTATCCCTTCATCTTTGGTTTGAGTTTGCAGGCAGCCTAGGATGATACAGTGAACATTTCCTCTCTCCGTCAGCCATAAATATTTTACTGGTTAAATAATATTGAGACTGCCTTGGCAATGGTTCATAGGACAGAAGTGACCAGACTTTGGTACCAAACTGACAATGACACTTAAAGAGGCTGCATGTTTGAGAAATAGAAATGCGATAGACACTGCTACTTGAGGGAGCTAAGACTCATTGTAAGTGAACTGCCTTCTAGTTCTATCCCTCAGCTGGAAGGGTTTCACATAGGGCAGAATTTTACCCTTGGCGTACGGGCGTGTGCCCGAAATGCCCGAGCGTAAACTGACGCGCGATGATGTCGGGGGAGGGTCCCACACCATCGCGTAGTCCAGCGATGGTTAGGTCGGCGGGCCTGCATCTATTAAGTTAACAATTGTTCTGAATTTTTCACTGCCCGTTCAACATAACGGTTGGCGGAGAAGGTGAAAAGGACAAAGCGGCCTGTGCATTTTTTAGGAAACCTCATCCACGGGTGGGCTGAGGTCCCCTAAAGCAAATAAAAATAAAATAAAACTTTTAAAATTTAATTGATAATATGACAGAGTCACATGAGGGGACATATTTTATGATATTTTTATTTTGTGCATTAGTTTTTTTTTAAACGGCGCTTCATCTCCATGAGGCTGCCCTGTGCCTCAGGGAGACCGAGGTGCTCTTTTGCGCGCATGCTCCAAGTTTGTGCTAGGCCCGCTCGCCCTCCTCCCCCCCCCCCCGCCGTCCCCCACGTCCCCCACGTCCCCCACCCCCGTCCATACAGGCAGCGCTGAGTGCTGCCGCTCGTGTCCCACGCTGGGCAGGCCTTAACTGGCCCGTCCGCGTAAAATGGCGGTGCGGTGCTGATCGCGGGCAGCGGTTGGCTTCCCGACCACCCCTCCCACACCGCCCAGCGCCCCTGCCAAGGGCAAAATCCTGCCCATAGGCTTGAAAAGTAGAAGAAAATCGCCAAATGCGTGTAGAATGATTTGATGCTTGAGCAATTGTTTCCACTGAATCGATTCTTTCATTCTCAGAGTGCGCGTTCCAACTTGGGTCTTAAAAGCATTGCATTTGTATTCCTTTCCCCTTGTTTCAGAGAGATTTAAGTAGATGGGTCTCCTAATCTGTTCTGCCTTTGCTGAGATTGTGACTCATGATTAATAATTACCTTAATTGCAGTAAAGTTTATGTACATGCATCCAACAAATTCAGCTTTTTCATGCTTGTTTCTGATAGAAATTACAATCAGAATATCACCACACAGATCAAAGCATTTACAGGTTAGATTCATTATTGGATTTTTTACAATTCAACAAGCTGTTATGACCAGGTGAGAAGCAGTGAGTTGTCTCCCCTGTAATTCAGCCTCCCCTGTTTATCACAACAAAGGTTTAAATCTCCTTTTTGAGAGGATATGCCTTTTTCAAATCCAAATGGATTTATTATTTATGCAATGAGCAATAATGAACCAATCAAACAAGGTTTTCTTGACTTAAAGAACGAGCAAATTTATTAGCCACTAAACCCAAGAGAAAAAAATAATAAAAATACGACATTACACACACATACATAGGTATCAGAAATAAGGGAAGTTAGAGTCCAAGAAAAAAAGTGAAAGATTATATGGTTAAGGGTCCTTTGACTATCCCTGAGGCATAGATTGTTAAACGTTGCAACCGATTTAGGTTAGCTGGTTTCTTGGATGTAGTCAGACATAGAAGATGTTGCAATTCTTATGAGATCTCAGTTCGTTGGTAGATTTCTGGTAGGTAAACTTCTCAAAGCAGTCAATTCACTTGTTCCAAAGGAGAGTGAGCAAGAGAGAGAGAGAGCTCTTCAGCCTTTTTCTACTGCTGAAGTCTCTTGCAAAAATCTTTACTTTGATGACCTGCCTCTGGCTTGGTAAACCAGTTCTTAAAGTCCTGCTGGCTGTATATGCCAGAGGTATTTGATTACCATGTCTACTATAGTCATTGTGTTGTAGATCAAGTAATAATATTTTTGATCTCAGAAACTTTTGACAAGTTTCAAGATAGTGAAAGCCAACAGGAGGTGGGGTCTTTCACACTCCTCGAGGTGTGTGTGTGTTGGGGGTGGGAGGGTGAAATGGTTGGTTTAAGTGTCTTTTCCTGCTTGGGTGGAGTGCAAGTTGTATTCTAGCTGGCAAGCAGACCCCATTGTCTTTGCATTTTAATATCTCTTCCTTAGACAGTGATGCGTTTCGATGGATCTGTAAATTACCGGAAATGCCCTTCTCTTCACATTCCTTTGGGGGGTGCCTTGTTTGCTTTTCTCACCCTCACCTTGGAAGGTGGCCTTCATTTTTAAATAGTTTGTTCTGTCTCATTTCAAATTGCAAAATTTCCAGTCAATTGAAAGTTTGAAAACCATATTTTCAAAAATAAAGGAGTATAGCTTCATGGTGGAGCATGCAGGTTCTTTAAGGTTACAGTGATTATTGAACTAGGTAGGAACGGTATTTGATGAGCAGATACTTTCTTGATAAAAGCTGCTATTGAAAAATGTTGATGAAATTAAGTAGTTTTATGAACATTGATGCATTCAGGGAAAAGACTAAAATCCCTCAGCTGCAGGACAAATCAGTTCCTGAACTTACTTGTGCCCTTCTCTATAAGGAGTTTTAACAGATGTTTGATGTATGGATGAGGACATGCACTAAGGGTGGGACTCACTGATTATTTTAGTGCATTGGAATAGTTTATAATACACATTTTAATTAAAGTTAGATCTCTGTGAAAGGCTAATTTTCTTTTTTTATTATTATTCATTAGATGTAATTTTTTTCACCTATGAACAAGTAGCCAAAATGAATTTCTGTATGGGCAATAAAGCGAAAGTGAATTGAATTGGATTCAAATGAAATTGAAGGTGCATAAGAAACAGGATAAAGATTCGACAAATGCTAAAAAGATTAACGATCAAGCAAACAGGGGTTAGTTTACTCTCTGCACACAACTTGCTGCAGCAGAACCAGTCAATGTTCTTTGCCACTTTGAATTTCAAATAACCTGCCAAACTTTCTTACAACAATATCTTCGGTTTTTTGGAAGCTTTTTTTTAATGGGAATTGCAAGGACTCCCAGTTCAACCCTTTTGTAACAAAATCCCCATCTTAGAAGGTAAGTTTCTTTTTGATCTCCACAGTTAAGATGATACGTGATGAACAGCTGAACAATTGTTACAATTGTAATAATTCAGAATGAAGCAGGCTTACGTTCATTTAAGTATACATGCAAATAGCAAAACCATGCCGCTTGTTATCATATACTAACAACCGTGGAGCTCACATTAAGTATACAACAGTTGAATATGGCGAACAATGGACCTGAACAAGGACTGGAATTGCACTGTTGTATTACAAAAATGTAACAATGAGAATTTTAGAGATGGTTAACCATCATTATAATAAATGTTAAAACCAGCTTGAAGAAATTCAAAGGGAAAATTGGCTTTTTTTTTGTTTGGTTCAAATCTTATTGTCATTTTTTAAGTTTAATTGCTTCCACTGGCCAAAAAAAAAAAATCACTCCAATGCTAAGGTTGCAAGAGTAGGAATGGAATTGTATGATTTAGTGATGGCATTGCATTCTAACAGCCCAGCCTTGGACACCTGTGTGATACGGCACCCCCAATTGGATGGTAAAAGGGGTGTAATGAAGTAGATTCAAGTTCACCACAATTTCTTCCCCTGCAAACCTATAAGGCGGCATTATTTTGTCACGACAGTGGATCATAGCCACAATTTACTTATGGACATATTGAACTTTTAAGTAAGATGTTTTTTTTTAACGAAGGGCCTACAAACAAAAACTGGTTGAGACTGTAAAGTAACCACTTACTGGAAAATTCCTATTTGGATTACACGTGACCAACTAGTCCAGAGAGAATAGAATGTCGCATCTAAAAATGTGTCAAAGCCTACTTCACACAGAGACACTTCAAAGGAAGAGATGCAATGCTTAAACTGAACTGTGGTTCCCGTGGTTCTCCTGTGGTTGTGGAGATAATGGAAAACTGATTACCATCTCAACAGAAGCCACCTCCAGTTGAGTTATATCCCAGACTGTGGACATGGTCTGAGTTGAAAGAAAGCAGTTCCTGAGCGAATGACATGTTTGTTTTTCCCTTCCAGGAACACACAAGAAAGGGGATTAAAAACCAGCTGCAACCCTGGTCCCTGTGTGCTAGCCTAGTATTCTGTTCTGGTACTACTGTGTTCTGTGAAGATCAGAGCTCAAGAACATCAACTAGGCATCCCAGCGTGTGCAGGGAAAAAGTCTCTCTCCAATTGCAGGAGGCAAGTCACAAGTCATCAAAGCCACAGTCAAAAAAGAAACAGGACAACTTCTTTCAGCTGACCTGCAGAACCAAGAATCTCCAAACCAACTGCTCAACTGCCAAAGTCAGCGCTACTGGAATCACCCAATCTAACGGCTGCAATGTTTCACCATCTACTCCTCACAGACAAGCCAAAGACTGATTTGTATATCTTTTAAAAACTTTTATTTCTGGACTCACTTCTCATTTTTAATCTTTGTGTTTGTGTGTTGTTGTTTTTATTATTTTTCTCATGCTTTAGTAATGAATAAACTCATTCTTTCTTTAACTCAAGAAAGCCTGGTTCAGTTGGATCCTTCTAAAACATAAATAAATTTGGGCTGGGGAAAGGTATCCACGAGGGAAGGGATTCTTTTTAAATTAACCTTGTTGTGACCAACCGAGAGGGCTGAATAAAGAAGGGGAGAAAGTTTACCCCTCCTCACCCAGGAGCATAACAATTTGGGTTATCTCGTCTAGGATCATAACAAACTGGGGGACTTTACCTGGGACCCGGTTGTAACAATTTTTAAAAGCTGTGTAGATTCTTTTGAATCAAATATCAGTCAGCGGTTTCAGGCTGCCTCAAATGGCAAGGATCAATTTTCATTATTTTAATATTAGTGAGAATTGACTTATAAGGAAAACCCTATTTTCACTGGCCAGAGAGTGATACGGAATAGACAATTTACCTCAGACTGGCCAACTCTGCATTGCTGTGAGCATGTCTCAAACTGGTACCAAAAGTTTAATTGCACCCTTATATGAATATTATTCATGTTTTAGATGAATGATGCCAAATGTCAGTCAAAGAAAAATTACTACACTTCCACTTGTAGACAGTCTTCCCTTGCCAGTTGCTAAAAGTTAATAAAACTCACTTCACCCTGAAACCAGAGAGTTGAGATTTCTCACTGCCCAAAACAAATAAGCAGAACACCTAGGCTGTAATTCTGTGAGTTAGCTGACAAACTCCTCTGTTTGTCTTGGATTAAATTTGATATCTGGTAAACATTGCTCTGGCCTTATGTAAACAGTCAACTGGAAAACGTCCAAAACAAGTTCTGTCTAGTAAGCTTCTTTGCAGTGATCTTATGGGAATATTGATGTCAAGCAACAACTATTCCGGAATTGTGAAATAAAATTATGCTGCTGTACATCAGAAAAAATGTATAGCACAATTATGTTGATCCAATAGTAACAGGCAGCAATTTATATGGTCTTAAATGTTGGTCTTGCCAATAACTGCAGGGATATTAGTGAACAAAGGCTGAATGGGCCCCTTAATTACAATGGAATGGGGCTTTAATGGGACGAGGCCAAATTCTGTATTAGTTTGTTCTGTTTATTTTGCACTGACCTGTGGAGCCATTGTCTGGTATATGTTGTTATGTTACAATTTAATCAGTTTATTGAGGTTTAGCTTTCCAAAATGACACTTTTCAGGCAGTTGTAGATGCCAAACTTGGGAAAACTAACTGAGTTTACTTTTACCTGACCTCTGATCCAAGTTCACTGCGCATAACAAATGCTTCTTATGGAGAATAAAGTATAAGGCTCGAATAAATGCCCTAAGATAAATGCAACAAGATTTATGCTTCAGATATTTTCTAGTAAAATCTTACTGTGTTCCAACACTGTCACCTAATTATCCCTGTTATTTCATGTTCATTGTGATCATTGCCTTGTATAAATAAATGCTGCCATCCTTAGGGGAATGTACCACAGAGTGTTAGAAGTGTCTTTTCATCTCAGGAACTCAAGTTTGAATGCAGACTAAACTAAAGGGATAAAGGTCTAATCTCTTATGGCAGTTTTTGATTCCTGAGCAGAATTCACAGTCTAGTTCCTAATGTGTACAAGTTCACAGTATAAAATCACCTTCCCAATGTGGTACGAACTTGGAGGGGGGGGGGGGCGGGAAAACAATAAAAAACTTCCATTTATATAGGGCCTTTTCGGTCTCAGGCCACCATTCAGTGCATTCCTGCCAATGAAGTGTTTTTTTGCATTGTAGTCGCTGTTGCAATGAAGGAAACATATTTTAATTTTGGAGCCTTATTTATAATCCCCACAAGAATAATAAACAGGCTGAACACATCATGATCAACAGAAGAAGAGCTAAAGGAAGACCGGTTCAGAATCAAATCAAACTTCTGCATTCATCGGCTAGAGTTCATGTCATTTCAACAGCAGCCGGCAGAATCCACAGACCACTTTGTCAGCAGGTGCAGAGTAAAGGGTACATAATGGTAAAGGGTGTGATTTTTCCAATGCGGAGCTAGCAGGCAGAACTGTTGAGTTGGTAATTGCATCCACTCCATTGAAACATCTGCTAGACAAGCCCAAAACGTATAGCATCAAAGAGCTGCACAAGGATGACATAAGTACAAAGTGATCCTCTTAGGTCTGCAAAGCTGATGGGTCTTAAATACAACCGCAATTGTTAATGCACTCACTAGAACACCCAAACCTATCAAGGTATGTGGAAGATGTGGACCTCTGCACGCACCAAGGAAATGCCCAGCATTTCACCAATTCTGCAAGGCATGTGGCAGAAAGGGACATTGGCAGAGGCAGTGCATTCAAACAAAGGGTGATGCAGCTACAAAGAGCCGTGCACTGATACAAACAGACTGCTCACAACAGGTACCTTCAAGCAATAAGAGTGACCTGCTGTCATCCTGCCAGAAACATGGACATGAGGTGACTGACAAATAAAAAAAATGACGATGATGTGCACGATGAGATGAAGAGTGGTGAACACATGTTTCACACTGTCAATCTCATGGAAAACATAGGTGTCATCACACTGGGGTGTTTGCCAAGATTTGAATGATCTGCTCTAAGAAAGTTGGTAACTAGTTGTTATTGACCAAGATTGACACAGGGGCAAATGCCAACATACTACCTCAATGAATTCTAAAAGGCTTCTATCCACAGATGTGGAAGCCCATAGCAAAATCTAATGTTTTGAAACTTTCAGCGTACAACAGTTCACCAATTCCATGCGCAGGTTCCATAGTCCTGGAGTGCAAGTTCAATCAATCCTCCTGGGTGTCACAGATGTTCTATATCATGGAAAGTAAAGGCCCAGCAATTGAAGATCTTCTGGCATGTTATGACCTTACACTAGAAACAATCCATGGAATCAGTCAGACATCACAAGGCAGATAAACCTCACAAACTACTCTTATCATCTCAGTTCTTAACGTCAAAATATCCAGAATGTTTTGACAAAATTGGCAGTTTCAAGTGAGCTACAGCAAAACACTGGCAGGAGAATGCAAGTCAATCAATTGATCGACCATGTAACTGCAGTATCCATATACAAGACATGTTGAATGGCGAACTGGACAAAGTGGAGAAAGACGGAATCATGAGAAGAGTACATGAGCCCATTGATTGATGTAGGTCATTAACATGGCCAGAATGTTCAGGTTGGTGAGTGGAGGTGGGTTCCGCTCGCCAATGTGTAAAATAACATGCGGTGACGTCGGGTATGTGTCCCAATGTTATCGTGCGTCGTTCCAATTTTCAGTTCCGTGGGCATGCACTGGAGTCCACAGGTGGGATGAGGTTTCATGAAGGATTTATAAATCCAATAATTTTGATAAATAAAATTCAGTGACATGTCCCAGCTCTGTGCCTCAGGAAGATTTCTGTGCTCCATCATGCGCACGCGTGAAAGAGCGCAGGCCCCGACTCAGCCTACTCCCCCCCGCCCACACAGGGAGCGTTCAGCACTTCCGGGTGCGTGTCACACTGGGCGGGCCTTCATTGGCCCGCCCACATAAAATGGCGGCACGCAGCGGATCGTGGGCGGCGATGGGCTGTGCGCCTGCCCGCTTTGCTCCCGCTCAGCACCCACCCCCATGTGTCATTAAAAAAAGCTGGATCGTTGAGAGATTAGAACAGGAAATGCGGGAAAAACTCAGCAGGTCTGTGGAGAGAGAAACAGAGTTAACATTTCAGATCGTTGAGAGTATGCCTAAATTCATGACGTTTAAAGACAGCTTTGAAACGTTGTCCTTACAAAATATCCATATTAGGAGAATTACATCCAAGATTTGTAGGTGCAGATTTCTTCTCGAAGCTTGATGCTAAGTATAGTTAATGGACAGTATATCTTGAGGAGAAGTCCCAAGAGCTTACTACACTTCATAGCCCATTTGGATGATAATGAAGGGTTGGTGTTCAACAGTCTGAGCACCAGCATGAAATGTGATATCAACAGCAGCTGATACATTTCTTCAGTTCCATTTATTCCAGCGCTGGCGTTTGTCCTGATCCAAGTGAAATAGAGAATATTAAAGCCATGCCAACACCTTGAGATAAGGGCGATCTTTGAAGATGTCTAGGTCTCTTTAATTTCTTGTTTTCATACATGCATATTTTCATTCAAAATATTCATCACCACAGGAATTATTGAGAATGGATGTGCCTTCCCTGTGACACAAAGGCCACCAATACCTCTTCGAAGAACTGAAACACAAGCATCGACATTGCAATTTTACAATCCTAGGAGGAGATAGATGCCTTACTGAAACATCTGGGAACATGCATACTACAAGAAGACACACCAATTGCATTTAAAATCTTTTTCTGTAATGTAACCCAATTACTCCAACATGAAGCAGGAAACATTAGCTTTAGTGTTTGGAGTCATGCATTATCATACCTATCTCTTTGGGAAAAGACTTGTGGTAGAGACAGGCCACAAGCCATTGGAGATAATTTGGTGAAAACATTGACCAGTGCACCGCCAAGATTGCAATGTCTCTTGATAATGATTCAAGGTTACGACTGTGAGATCAGGTACGAGCCAGGTAACTTGATGATCATCTTCTTGGCCATTGCTTAACCCAGCAATAACAGAAAATATGTCCTTAGATTTACAAGTTGAGTTCAATGACATTGAACTTGAAGACGATCTTCAATTGATCTGGTTTATTTTGTGCAATGCAAATGCCAGCAGCTACAGGAAAAAAAGCTGAAAGATTCTACACTGCAGAAACTGTGGCAAACCATCATTGACGGATGGCCTGATTCAATTCAGCATGTCCACAAACACGTGAGACCATTTTGGCCTTATCAGGATGAGCTAGGCATCTCCTGGAGTTTTATTTTTAAAGGCAGGGAGGTCATCTTACTGGAATCTTTGCAACCTGATATTCTTCAACAACTTCATCATTCACACATGGACATAGGTCAGATGAGAAGACTCGCAAGAGAGACAGTCTATCGTCCAGGTATGGCCAGGTACTACTTGTTCTCCTCATTACCCTACATCTAATGGCCTAGCTGAATGAATGGTCCACATGATGAAACCCATAACTCTCAAATGTAGACAGACCAAATAAAATCTACACATTGCAATGTTACATCTGAGAGTGACGCCTTTAAGTGCAACTATTCCATCTCTGGCAAAGCTCATGTTTGGCAGACTAGTGCATACTAATTTATCTACTCTTGCCCATTATACTCTCTCAGAAACTAGAGACCAACTTTTAAAGCTACAAGGGAAGATGACCAACATGCACAATAAAAACATCCAGGCAAGGTTACCACTTCAAGGTCTGAGCGTACCAGCAGATTACCTTTACTCTTTAGAGGCTCATAGATTAATCAGTTCTATGCAGTTATGTAATAGTAATTAAACATGAACATGTATTGTAAATAGTTAGACTTCTATGGAAGGGGAGGAAGTAAATTTTAAAAGAAAGGGGATGTTGTAATTTGTACTTAGGGGATATCAGCATGACATCACTGGATGGAAATGTGTCCTGGGATCCAGTCTTAGTATCACTTTTGCTTTGAGCAGAGCACAGATATACATCTCTGATGTCTTCAGGCTTTATACCTGTGTTTAACAGTTCTCACGTGCCTGGTCTAAATAAATGAACCCACAAGGTGTTTACCAAATCCCTCATGAGCAATTGGTGCCTTGTGCCTCATGCAGTAAATAATCCCACAGTGTTATATAGCATTACAATAACACAACAGCATGCTTCTGGCTACTTCCAACTCCTCTTTGAATCTACTGTTTGTTCCACCCCACCACCTTACCACCTGCACCCTTGTTGAAGTACCTTTGACCATTTTGCTACAATATGGGTGCTTTGTAAGTGCAATTTACTGTTGAAAGGATAAGTTGCACTGAAAAACAAAACTACTGCTTTCCTTTGGGTAGTTGGACGTTGTCATTTGGAAGGAGGGCAGGACACACAGGGGGCAATACTTACCTTGAAGCCTCATTTAGAATCTTTTAGAAATTATTGGGATAGAGAGCCAGGAAATAGAAGTGGCGATTAAGTAAATTCTTCACGTTAGCCTTCATAAATGAATTCCACTTCTCCAGCCATGCTGACCCAGGAAACACTAACACAAGTAACCAATGATCACACACATATTATGAAGAAACACAAATAATTAAATATCTGAAAGGCATCTAAACCCAGTGTAAATCACATTACAATGCTTCTGGAAAATTAAAGAAATAGGCAGGGAGCTGTAGCAGAGTGTTCAAAATCTTTTCATCTCAGGAATTTAGGTTTCAGTCCAGTGCAGCATTAGTTCACATTTTCCAGAGCTTTATAAATTTGGATGCTGTACCTGAAGCAAGCAGGATAAAACATGGAATATTTGGATTTTATCTGCATCACCTGAGCCGAAGGGAATCTATGAATGACGGTAACATTCCTACTTCTGACTCAGAAAGTGCAAATGTTAAACTCTCCTCTAAATATTCCTGGAATTCCAGTTCTAAATGCTGAATTGACATCAGCTATATCCTCATGTTCAGCAGATAACGTTGACCCCCTGTCTTCCCCACCTTCAATCTATCAGATGCAGGAGACCATTAAAACCTTCTGCTGTACAGGACTAAGAACCCTTTCAGCCAATATGAAAGGTGGTTGTACTCAACATTTTTTTAATGGAGTGAGCGATTATGATCGGGGATGCCGTGCCTGAAATGACGGTGAAGGTAGAGTCAATCATGGGCAGAATCACCTGTGCCCGTTGGCATTGGTCGTGCTCGGCGGTGTGAGCGGACAAGATGGCGAGGAGGCCAGAAATTGGTTTTGTGACGTGTTGAAAACAGTTTGCGATCGTCCCCTCAACCCGTCCTTTCCTGCCATTGGATGCTGGGAACCTCATCATAATATATCTACATATCAATATAAGGCCAGCCCGCTGGAATCATCCTCCGCCCCTCCCCCCGCCTGTCCGATCACTCGCCCAAGTTGGCGTGATTGCACGCTGACGTGTTTCACAACAGCACATAAAAGGCATGCACTTGGCGGGCTGCACTTTGAGGCGAGCTCCAAGGCGAGTGCACAGTAACGTTGAGCAGCACTGGCCTGGGTTGCCTGTTGGGCTTCAAAGCTGAGGTGAGTTGGAGGCGTGTGGGCAAGGGCTGCCCTTTGGTTGAGGTGACTGAGGTGTGGAGCAAGGACTGCCCTGCAGTTAAAGGTAGTGCACAAGCGCATATGGGGTTTAGGGGAGGGAAGCGGCCACGCATTAGGGGAACCTTGTATAAAGTGACCATCCCTCTGCAGCTGAGACAGTTCAGGTGCAGCCACATTGATATGATTGGAGTCGGGCCTCTTGCTTATCTGCCCACTCAAGTAACACAGAGGCATCAAAGTGTCACCAAGTGCTCCAGAGCTTTTTACCCCTCGGGCACAGTCTGCAAACTAATGAGTATTTTAGTGGATTGCAGAACAGTTGGAAGACTGGGCACGTTATACAATCTCCTTGCTAAAGCTGGCCATGGAGCAGTAAATGCTGGAGATACTCACAGCCCCTTTGCAATGCTATCATCCCCCCATGGTTCAAGCTAACAGTGCAGCCTTGCAGCGCGAGTTAGGAGAATGCCTGTGCCTGAGCTGAGAGCAGAGCATGCAGTCCAATGGGCAAAGCTGCTGCCAATCGGTCAGGTGGAGCAGGGTGAAGATAGTTGGGGTTTCAGGCAACCATGCTGGGCACTGATCTCTGGACATCCAAGTGATGGCCGGCACTCTCCGGGATGCGTTAAGGGGTCTTCATGCTTAACCAAGAGAGGTTCCTAGTACACCCGTGCTAACCCACGCATCTCTCTTTCATCCTGCAGGAGTTCAACACCAGGATCATGGAGCCTGTTGACCTTGCCGTAAGCCTCATACAGAGAGTGGAGACAACAGAGAAGAGAGCAATGGAGGCGCCTGGCTGTGCAGAGGGCGGAGCAGCACCCTCAGGAAGAAGGGGTGGCTGGGGTTCCCATACATGATGCTGACGAGCCACAATGAGCCATAGTTGGCTGGCGCCGAGCTAGACCCAGGGTCTATAGATGCCGCCTTTCATTCCTCTAGATGACTGAGGACCAGTGCCACCAAAGAGTGCGCTTGTTGGGAACTGGTTGGTCACATCTGCCAGCTGCTGCAGGATTTGGTGCCACGGGGACATGGAGGGCATCCACTGCCAGCGGCTGTGAAAGTAACCTCAGCGTTCAATTTTTGTGCCATTGGCTCCTTTCAGGGCTCCACAGGTGACCTCTGTGGGCTATCAAAAGCCTCCACCCACAAATGCATCCATGAGGTCACGGATGCCATCCTTACAAGGGCCACAAAACATTGTGCGTTTCGCCCAGGACCAAGACAGCCAGGATGCAAGAGCGATTGGATTTGCCCAGATCTCGGGTTTCCCACAGATGCAGGGTACCATCGACTGCTCTCGTGTGGCTCAGGTCTCCATCGCAACATGAGGTCAACTATGTTAACTGCAAGGGATTCCATTCGCTGAATGTGCAGCTGATGTGCGACCACCGCAAATGCACCCTGCATGCCCGTGCATAGTTTCCAAATAGTGTCCATGGCTCCTACATTCTTAGTTGCTCACAGATCCCTGAAGCTTTCCAGGGTCCACAGAAACTGCAGTATTGCCTCCTAAGGGACAAGAACTACCCGCAGAGGATGTGCGGCGGCCTCAGACTGCAGCAGGGTGACAGTATAATGAGGCTCGTGCTGCAACTCGCAACTTGGTGAAGCAAACCATCAGGATGCTGAAAATGAGGCCTGGACTGGTCTGGTGGAGCCCTGCAATACAATTCACAGAGGGTGTCACACATCATCAACACCTGTTGTGCCCTTTACAACCTGGCACTGCAACAGGGAGAAGAGCTGGCTGAGGACAAGATGGAGGAGCTGGAGGTCTCCTCTGATGAGGAGGTCGTTGATGGTGATGAGGGTGAGGAGGTCCTCGAAGGAAATGGTGACATTGATGAGGCCCTCGCACTAGCCAGTCGGAACAGGCGCACTCTGGAGGCCCTCATGGCTGCTAGATTTGAGGAGGATGATGAAGGTATGCAGTGAGGAGACACCAGATATTCTCACATTGCATCTGTGAACGTTTGACTCCAGTGTGGCTTGCGGCAGTGCACATACCCTCAGTGATAGTGCTTCTGTCATAGAGATGCAGTGGAGGCCCTAATATTCGCTCACTTGCAGGAGGATAATGATGACATGCATTGAGGACACTCCATAGATCTTCACATAGCTTCTGAGAATGTCTGGCTCCTGTCTGGCCCAGCACACAGAGAGAATGATGGAACTCTGTGATTCCTGCCCACTACATTCTGGCAGCAATGACCAGCACCACCGGGGTGCAGGCATCAGTAATGTGTCCAGGGAGTGCGAGGCAGAACCACCACTTTGGTCTGAAAGCTGCACAAAGCACAAGGAAGTGGCCCTGGACTGAGACACCTGCCTTTATCTTGTGCAGAAAGGTTTCACATTTGAGTGATATGAACACTGCTCATCAGAACAAGGAGCCATAGGCAGGGAGACATTCTTGGGAGTTTCTTTACAACAGAGAACATTGTGTACAAGTGATTAACATCCATGTTCAGTCTTTGTAACTACATCTTCTGAACCTTCCTAACTCTGCTGCTATGTCTTGGTGCTCCCCCGACATCCACAGCGGAGTTGGAGACAGCCTGCTGAGTGCTACACCCTGTCTGTGATGACCTTGGTGGGCGTCCTCTGGAGGACTGAGATCTGCCTGCATTCGGGGTCCTGTTATGTGACAGTGGCACCTTCCTTGCCCTGTGGAGCTGGAGTTGCTGAGGTCACAGAAAAAGGGGATTCGGTTGGACCGGATGCTCCCGGCATCATCTGGGTGGATGGCCCCAGGAGGTGCACATACTTATTCTCCTCCCTATGAGTGCCTGCCAGTCCCCTGGCTGACTCCTTAAGAAGGGATAGCTGGATTGAGATTGAGCTGCCCTACACATCTCTCATGTATATATAATTGGAGGCCAACTATCACATTGGCAATGGAGTTGAGTTGCCGCAACAGTGCAGGAGCGACTTCCTGGACCAAGGCTGCCAGCCTACCTGTGTTGACCTGGGTGCATTGGCATGATGGCACTATCATCTCAGCCTGAAGGCAGACAGACTCCTCCATCATGCCTTTTGATCTGAGGAGTGCAGCTCCAGTAACTGTGACATGACCCAGTCCAGAGGCTCCTCATCTGACTTGGACTCAACAAATTTCTGGCCTCCAGCAGTCCTCCTGGGAAGTCCCTGCTGTCACCTGCTGTAGGTCAGACAGTGAGATGTGTTTACCAGATTGTGATCCCGAGGCTACTCTAAACCTGGTTCCCACCAAGGTGTGTGTCTCTGCGCTGGAGGAGGGTGTGGGTGATGCTGTAATGGGACTTCAGGGAGGGTTTCAGCAGATTCCTCTTCTGAGTTTCCCTTGGGGCTTGAATGGAGGGCCTGGGTCGTTTAGTCCCTTGGCTGTTTGGCAGATGTGCCTGCAAAAGCAAGGGGAGATAATTAGTGCATGGCAGTTGCCTGTGAAACAGGACACATCACTCACAGCATGGTTATCTGATGGATGTTGGACTGCTCGGCCCTCACTTGGTGGGGCAGCGCCAACCTCACCATCAGCACAGGACCGGTTCAGAGTCTCACCGGCCAGCTGGATGGCTCTGTTTTCAAAATCAGTGAGTACCTTGATGTCAGGTATTCCTCCACTCTTGTTGTGTGCCAGCTTGTCCTGCATGAATAGAGATGGAGAGAGTGTTAGCAAGAGACCTACTGGGCTGGATGATAAGTATGCCAGGCATGAGTGGGTGGTGAGTGTCCCACGGACTGGATGAGGACAGTGAAGGTGTGTGTGAGAGAGTGAATTGTCCCTTCAACTGGCAGTGAGTGAGGGCCCTGTGGATGTGTGATGGGTTTGTGAGTGTGTGAGTTGAGAGTGATGAGAAGAGTGAGTTACCCTGGCGGAATGGAGGGCATCATTCATCCCCTTGCAACACTGGATGGCTGTCCTCTTTTGCAGGGCGGTTGGCACTGACCACCGCTGCCACCGCCTCCCCAGCCGGATTGGTGATGTTGCTGCCCATCCTGCGGGCAGAGCGGGAGGTGGGGAACAACACAGCGAGCCTCCACAGCTCGAAGGAGGAATGGAAACAGCATCTTCCCCGGGAATGCATAAATAATGTGGAGTTTGGGGGGGATACAGTGTGAAAAGCCACCATTGTGGCTGGTGGGCAAAACATAACTTCCACCCCCCCAACCTTCTGCCCCCCGCTACCGCACTTAGTGCAGATGATTCCACCCCACGTCTTTCAAAAGGGATTGGCTAAGCACCTTGAGAAGATAAGAAGGGGGAATGGGTCCAGCTGGATTGTCCTCGCAGACAACTGGCACGGACTTGATGTATCAAATGGCTTCCTTCTGTGCTGTTACCAATCTATGATTTATTCGATGATTAATGGAAAGAGCCAGTTGGACTGGTAATCAGTCTGGAAATTCTTCTGTTACCTTACACCCTTCTCCGAAGGAAGAGTGTGAGGTTACAAAAAAAAATGGACAATAATTGAGCAAAGTTTTTTCAATTTATTATATCATTTATGGGTGAAGCACAGGCCGGAGTTTTATGCCCCAGCCAGTGGTGGCATTCGTGGTCGGCAGTGGTAGAGAATGAGACAGGATGAGAAAGATCAGGTTCCTGACGACGGGAAATGAGTACCCGACTAGAATTCTCCTCCCGTGGCATATCAGCCAGCAGGAGCTCACGCCGGCCCGAAACGCAACTGGACAAAACTGGAGTTTAGATGGGGAGGTCTCACTGGTAAGGCAGTGGAAGGTGTGCAACGAGTGGGGAGGGGGGGGGTGGTCTCTGGAACATGAGGGGTGGGTGAAAGCTGCGGGGAAGATCAGAGAGGGGTAAATGGAAACTTGGAGCCTCGTATGGGGCGTGGGAGGGAAGGGACCTGGGTGTGGTGCAGAGGCAGTGGGAAAGAGGGTGATAGTGGTGGGGGGGAAGGTTCACAAGAAGGGTCTGTGGTGTTGATGGAGGAATCTTGGCGGGGGGCAAACTGAGAGTACTGGCACAGTGACTGTTAGAGGGGGCGGTGGGATGCGGTAGGGCAGGAGAGTGAGCATCCATCTGCGGCAGGTGCACGGCTGCTTTGGGTGGTTGGAGGGGACACGGAGGTGTACACAGATCCTAGGAGTGGACAGGACAAGGGTTTACATGCAGACTGTGACAGGCATGGGACTTATTGGGAAGAGAAGGCATGTGAAGGGTTATGGTGATGGACTGCAGGGTGCTGGGGCACATTCAAGGGTCACAGATAGGCATGTGAAGGTCAGGCTGGGAGGTGTAAATGGTGATGTGAAGAAGGGTGAGGCTTGCAAGGGGAGGGTAGGAGGTATTGGAAATGGTCTGAAAGCTCTCGCTCACTATCGTGATGCTGAGGCTCAGCGTTGGTCCCACACCCCTGGATGTCCAGCTCGAGATATGCTGGTTGGGAGGAGGGTCATAGGGTAGGTGGACCTGATGGTCAGCTCAACTGGACAACTGAAGAGGAACACTACTAAGCTGTCCTGACCTGGGAAAGGTCTTTCTATCGACCCAGGAAGGCAGTGGAGGGAACAATGCAGTGGAGGTTTCTCGCATATAGCTCTCAAGGACCTTGGCAGGATGGTAATGCATTCTTGTGCAGGCATGATCCAGGGGGATGGACCCAACCTGGCTCGATCCCTTGCAAGTGGGTGGGGGGGAGCATGGGGTTGGGGGGGGGTGCCATTAACACAAGCAGCGGCAAGAAAAAGCCAACAGATCTCCGTAAAGTGCAATAAATCATATAATTACAATGGTGTAACAACCATTTACAATGCTTGTACACCCATGCTACCAGAGTGAACTTAGAGCTTCATAATTTTCCTTATTCTTCCACTACCTCTAGGTACTTCCTCGACATCTGCAGCAGGGATGGAGGCAGCTTGCTCACCACTATGTCTTGTTGTCTCTGATGACTTTGGCGGGCGTCCTCCGGAGGCCTGAGGCCTGGACGGCCCCAGCCTGCTTTGGGTCTCCTGCTCTCTGGCAGGTGCGCACTCAGAGATCCCAGAGGCTGGGGCTGTTGGGGCCACAGTTAGAAGGAACTCGGAATGCCTGGACACCCTGGGAGAGTCCTGGGTGGAGGCCCCAGGGGGGGTCATGCTGATGTTGCTCCTCCCTCTGGGTGCCCAAGGGCCCCTCCCCCGACTCCTTGAGGAAAAGGTGCCCCATCCCCCTCTCGCATAGCCACTGAGAAGGGTCACCCATGGCTACAGCGATGGAGTGCAGGTCTGAGCACATGTCTGTCATAAACTGGGCGTTCTACTGGACCAGGATCTCTATGGCGTCTGCCATTCTCTTCATGGACACCTCAATGCGTTCACATGGCGATGCCACGACATCAGAGAGCAGGTGGACAAACTCCTCTGCCTCATGTGCCACTTTGTTGAGGGTCTCTGACACCTATGCCTCATGCTCCCTCGCATCTCACTGCATCTCCAGCATCTTGTCCATGATGGTCCCAGAGGCTCATCGTCAGACTCAGGCTTAGCAGAGGTCTCTTCTCCAGCAGCCCTCTGAGTCATGGAGAGCTTGGCTGTCACTGCCTCCTCCTGCTGTGGACACGTATCTGTGAGGTGACTACCAGAGTGTCTTAGGCCCGGCCTAAACTCGATCCCTGACCCATCGAGGTGAGTGTCTCTGGGCTGGAGGAGGGTGGAGGTGAATGTTGTGATTTCCGTACGGGTGCGAATTCATTGTCCTCGCCCTCATCCTGCCTCACAGCATGCCGGACAACGCACGCTGCTCGATTGACACCCCACCCAGCACTTTCAACATGGAGTCCCTCCAGCTACTGACCCATTGGCAACTGTGTGCACTATATGAAAGATGCACTGCTGCTAGACCCCAAGGGGCCTTGGGCAGCACCTGCCCAGGCCCACAAGCTCTGGCAACTAGAAGGAAAGGACAACAGAGGCATGGCACCAGCGCCATCTGCAAATTACCCTCTACGCCAAACAATTTATGCCTTCAGCGTGGTTGGGTCAGCAACCCATAGTTGCCTCCCTTCCCTGCATAGACTGCAGCGGGGCTATGAAGCAGCATACCAGCACCTTGCGCAGGGCATTCATGCATGGGCTGCACAGATGCTGGGTTTGCCTTTGACGCCCACGTCCCAGTACACATTCAGTGAGGCGAGTACAGGGAGTGGGAGGATTCACTTACCCTGGTGGCGTGGATTAGGTCACTCATTTGCTCCCTGCGCTGCAGGGTGGTCCTCCTCTGTACAGATGTGGCAGTGACCGCCCTAGCAACCTCCCCCCAGTCGGGTGTGGTGAGGCAGATGGGCCTCCTCCTCCAAATCTCTGGGAAAGAGGACGCCCCTCCTGTCCTCCACAGCCCGCAGTATAGTCTCCAGTGACATGTCCTCCTTCTTCCTTAAGCAAGGTTTTCCACCCATGTGGTTGACAGGGCCCTCAAACGTGTCCGGCCCATCTCCTGCGCGTCTGCCCTCACACCTTCCTCTCCCTCCCTTCCTTAACTTCCTGCTGCTTCCTGGGTGCCGTGTCTGTCTTGCAGAGTCTTTGCCTGGTGCATGAATGAATGCCTAGGTGCCTTTTAAACATGGCGCCCTGGTCTGACAGTGGGTGGCCTGACTTCCTGCGTGCCCTGCCACACAATTCTGCTCCAAATCCCTGGCTGCGTATTTGATGAGCTCAATATCATGCGACTTGGCAAGTAAGTGGTGGGAGAGCCCCCGACTTTCCACCCCACCACGGGACTTCGGCCTGGAACGGTAAATCCCGGCCAAAGTCTTTTGAATCAATGTTTAAACCCATCAGGCATGAATCTAGACTATTACTGAATATGAAGCAAAAGGAAATCATTAGCTTCTCATCATGGAAGTAGAATGATTCTGATGTGGGAACAATCATCAAACGCCTGACTCGTGCATGTGACTGTAGCTTCTAACCAATGGGGTTCAGTCAGCGAAGAGTCATATCATTAAAGACATCGGGGTGAATTACCCCCCTGTCAGTGGGGGGTGGGGTGGGGTGGGTGGGGGGCGGTGGTGTTGTGCTGGGCCAGGCGGGAGCAGGCGTGAACCCGATCGGCGCCCCCAGTTGGGTCCGGGCTGCCATTTTACTTGGGTGGGTTAATTAAGGCCCGCCCAGCGTGACGCACACCCAGAAGCGCTGAGAGCTCCCTGTGCGGGCGGTGGGGGGGGTGGTGGGGGAGATGTGGCGGGATTCCCTGAGTCGGGAGTGCGCTCACTCGCATTTGCGCACAAAAGAGCAGAGAAATGTTCCTCGGGGAGATTAGTTTCAGTTTTAAACATCTATATAAAGAAATTAAAAACTTTTCAAACATGTCCCGTGTCACATGAGCTGGGACATGCGAATGAATTTAAAAGAAAAAATTATTCAATTTATAAACACTTCATGAAACATCATCCCGCCGGTGGATGAGGTTCCATGAAAAATGTGAAGGCCGCCTGGGCTCTTCACCTGCCCCCACCTCGCCAACCTTAAGGTTGGACGGGCAGCTCATTTTATTGGTTCGATTAGTTTTTAACAGGCCTTAATAGGCCTTTGACAGTTCGGCAGGTGCGCAGCCGGTCAATCTAAATGACGCGCGGTAACATCGGGGCGCACGTCCGACATCACCCCACATCATTCTATGCCTCAGCAAGTGGGCCCCGCCCCTGCTTGCCAAGCCGAAAATTCTGTACATACCTTCAGTCGTTGATGGTCTCTTTTGTTTTCAGTCAGTTAGGGCGGAACACCCACCTGGGTTAAATAAATCAGGAAAGTCTTTTTATCACATATTTTTAAAAAATGCATTTATGAGATATAGATGTCAATGGCAAGGCCAACATTTAATGCCCATCTTCAATTGTTCTTGAGAAGTGATGGTGAACCTTCTTGAATCGTTGCACTCCCACAATGCAGTTAGTAAGGGAGTTCCAGAACTTTGACCCAACGACACTGAAGGAACGGTGATGTATTTCCAAGTCGGAATAGTATATAGCTTGAAGAGAAACTTGGAAGTGGTAGTGATCCCTTGTGACTGCTATCCTTGTCCTTCGATGTGGTAGAGGTTGTGAGTTTGGGAAGAGCTGCAGAAAGAGCCTTGTGAGTTGTTGCAGTGCATTGTGTAGGTGGTACACACTGCAGCTGAGTGTGAAGTGGGTGCAAGTCCATTGATGGGATGCTGCTCTAGTGAATGTTTCATTCTTCTAAACTCTAATGAATAAAGGCCTAACTTGTTTAGCTGTTCTTGATAAGTCAACCCCTTCATCCCAGGAATCAGCCTAGTGAATTTATTTTGAACTGCCTCCAATGCTACTATATCCTTTCTTAAATACAGGGACCAAAACTGTACACAGTACTCCAGGTGCAGCCTCACCAACACCCTGTACAGTTGTAACAAGACTTACCTATTTATAAATTCCAACCCCCTAGTAATACAGGCCAAAATTCCATTTGCCTTCTTAATTACTTGCTGCACCTGCATGCTAACTTTTTGTGTTTCATGCACAAGTACATCCCGATCCCTCTATGTGCCAAAGGTGGATGGATAAATAGGGAGGTGATGAATTGCATAGAAAGTGAAAGCTGGGCGTTTGATGATTGACGTGGCAAGATCTCAAGTGTTGGCATGAATGAAATTCCACATTACATTTTTGTGTTGTAAGGCATTACCACCATGATATATGGGACACATTCAAAACAGATCTAGCAGCTCAAAGCTGGACATCTATGCGGCAGTGTGGGCCATCAGCAGCAGAGTTATATTTAATCACAATCTGTAACCTCATGAGCTGGCATACCCCTCAATCTACCATAACCATCAAGCTGGGGGATCAACCTTGGTTCAATGAAGAGTGCAGGAGGGCATGTCAGGAGCAGCACTGCATACCTAATGAGGTACCAACCTGGTGAAGATACATCACAGGAAACAATCATGCTGAACAGCAGAAGCAGCATGAAATAGACAGAGCACAGTGTTTCACAACCAACAGAACAGATTCACATCCAGTCATGAATGGTGGTGGAGAATTAAGCACTTAACTGAAGGAGGAGACTCCATAAGCAACCCCTTCCTCAATGATGGGGGAGCCCAGCACATCAATGCAAAAGAGAAGGCTAAAGCATTGCAACCATCTTCAGCTAGAATTGTTGAATGATTGATCCATCTCAGTCTCCTCCTGAAGCTTCACAGATGCCAGTCTTCCACCAATTCAATTCATTCTACACGATATCAAGAAGTGGCTGAATGCATTGGGTACATCAAAGACAACAGGCCTCAACAACATCCCAGCTGAAGTACAGAAGACTTGTGCTCCAGAATTAGCCATGGTCCTAGCCAAGCTCTTCTAGTAAACTACAACACTGGCATCTACCTGACAATGTGAAAAATTGACAAGGAATGTCCTATCCAACTTCCAAACCCGTGACCTCAACCACCTAAAAGGACAACTACATCTCATGGGAACACCACCACCTGCAAGTTCCCCTCAAAGTCATACGCCATTCTGACTTGGAACTATGTCGCTGTTCTTTCACTGTCGCTCACATGGGTCAGCAACTTGGAACTCCCTTCTTAACAGCCCTGTGGTTGTACCTTCACCACATGGGCTGCAGCGGTTTAAGAAGGCAGCTCACCACCACCTTCTCAAGGGCAATCAGGGAAAGGCAGTAAATGCTGGCCTAGCCAGCAATGCTCATATCCCATGTACGAATATAAACAAAAAGCAGGATAGATTCAATCTAGCCATTTATTGGACCATCAGCCTATCAGCCTACTCTCAAACGTTAGCAATGTGATGGATAGTGTCATTGACAGTGCTATCAAGTGGCAATCACTCAGCAATAACCTGCTCATTAATGTTCAAATTGGGTTCTGCCAAGACTAGCCAGCTCCTGACCTCAATAGAGCCTTGGTCCAAACATGAATAAAAGATCTGCACTCAACAGGTGAGTTGTGAGTGACTGTCCTTGACATCAAGACAACATTTGACTGAGTGTGGCATCAAAGTGCTCTAACAAAATTGAAGTCAATGGGAATACTCTCTGATGGCTGAAATCATGGCTAATGTAAAGGAAAATGGTTGTGGTTGTTGAAGGTCAAACATCTTAACCCAAGGACATTGCTGCAGGGATTCCTCAGGGCAATGTGCTAGGCCTAACCACCTTCAGTTGCTTCATTTGTGATCTTCTCTCTGTCATTAGTTTAGAAGATGTTTGCTGATGATTGAATAATGATTAGTACCATTCGTAGTTCCTCAGATACTGAGGCAGTCCATGCCCACGTACCCAGCAAGGCTTGGACAATATTCATGTTTGGGCTGATAAGTGGGAAGGAGCATTCGCATCATACAACTGCCAGGCATTGCCCATCTCCAACAAAAGGAAGCTCACTTCACATTCAATGGCATCACCATATTGCAAGATCTGAGTATAATGTTATATTGGAGAGGTGTAAATAAAGTTAGTTTAATAACTGCAGCAGAGAATGTCTGAGGGCGGAATCATCCAAGATTTGCACTGAATGTGGCAGTGGGCGGCTAATATTTTACCCGTCCGCTGCAATGGTGGCTTCTTACGTCATATCATCCAAAATTAATTATGCTTTCCCAGGAAACACACCGTTCCCATAGCGGGTGGATTCTCATTTACCCACCACGCCATCACCTCGCCACTTCATCACACCAGATGCCATATTTAAAGTGCAGCCGTGTGCACACCTCTCAGTGCTTCCAGCCCAGAACTGCTGCATGGAAGACAAGGCCACAAAAGGCAAAAAGACTGCAGCCCCCAGGTTCAATGATGAGCCCCTCAAGCATAGTTTGGACATTGTGGAGGCTCACCACGATGTCCTCTACCCTCCCTCTGGCCACAGGATGGGCAGCAACATCACTAATTTGGCTTGGGAGGCGGTGGCAGCGATGGTCAGTGCCAATGCCCTGGAAAAGAGGACAGTCACCCAGCGCCGCAAGAGGATGAATGATCTCCTCCATTCTGCCAGGGTGAGTCACTCTTCTCATCACTCTCAGTTTAAACACTCACAAACCCATCACTTATCGCAGGGCCCTCACTCACTGCCGGTTCCAGGGACATCACCATTCACTCTCTCACACACACCTTCATTGTCCTCATCTTGTCCATGGGACCCCTCACTAACCACACATGCCAGGCATACTTATCATCTGGCCTGGTAGGTGTCCTGCTTACACTCTCTCCATCTCTATTCATGCAGGACAAGCTGGCACACAACAAGAGGGAGAGATCGCAGACTGGTAGAGGAATGCCTGAAATCAAGGTGCTCATGGACTTTGAAAACAGAGCCATCCAGCTGACTGGCAACGACCTGGGCCATTCCTGTGCTGACGGTGAGGTCAGTGCTGCTCTACCAAGTAAGGATCCAGCAGTGCAACATCCATCAGACAACCATGCTGTGAGTGATGTGTCCTGTTTCATAGGCCACTGCCATGCACTAATTATATCTCTTTGCTTCCGCAGGCACATCTGGGAAACAGCCGACAGAGTCCATGACCCAGGGCCTCCAATCAAGCCCAAAGAAATCTCTGAATAGGAATCTGGAGGCACCCTCCCTGAAGTCCCATCACAGCTCACCCACACCCTCCACCAGCGCAGAGACACACATCTCGGTGGGACCTAGCTTTAGAGTAGCCCTGGGATCACAATCTGGTGAGCACATTGCACTTGCTGATCCACAGCAGGTGGAGGGAGGGTCTTCCCAGGTCCCCGGCACTTGGAGGACTGCTGGAGGCCAGAAATTTGCTGAGCATGAATCAGATGACGAGCCTGTAGACTCGGTCATGTCATGGTTGCTGCAACTGCAAAGGCAAGCTTGAGAACATTGGGAAGGGATGTCCGCTGCACTCCTCAGATTACAAGGCACGGTGGAGGAGTCCATCCGCTGTCAGCCGACAGAGGTGATAGCGCCGGCATGCCAATGCACTGAGAGCAACACTGGTAGGATGGTGGCCGCCAGGGAGACCTTGGTCCAGGGTATTGTTCCTGCACTGCTGTGCAGGCTGAACTCCATTGCTGACACCATAGTTTGGCCTCCAGCAGTGTGTACACGTGAGGGGTGTGGGACAGCTCGATCTCACTCCAGCTCCCCCTCCTGCCCAATGGGTCAGCCAGGGTCCATCGGGCATCCATAGGGAGGAGGATCAGCAGGTGTACCCCCTGGGGCCATCCATCCAGGTGACTCCAGGAGGGTCCAGCCCATCCGAAACCCCTCTGCCTGTGACACCAGAAGCTCCAGCTCCACTGGTTGAGAAGGGTGCCACTGCCACACAGCAGGATCCCGAAAGCAGGCAGGGGGCCCTCCAAAGGAGGCCTTATCACAAACAGGGTGTAGCAGTCTGCAGGCTGCCTCCACCTCCACTGTGGATGAAGGGGCAGATCCAAGAAGTAGCAGCAGGGTTAGGAAAGTTAAGGAGAATTAGTTGCACAGTCTGGGCATGGGAGTTAATCACTTGTACATAATGTTCACTATTGCAAATAAACTCCCAAGAATGTCTCCTTGCCTATGGCACCTTCTTCTATTGAGCAGTGTTCATGTCGCTCAGTTGTGAAATCTTTCTGCACAAGATAAAGGCAGGTGTCTCAGAACAGGGCCTCTTCCCTGTGCTCTGTGCAGCCTTCAGACCACAGTGATGGCCCAGACTCACACTCACTGGACACATCACTGATGCCTGCACCTCGATGGTGCTGGTCATTGCTGCCAGAATGTAGTGGGCATGTGTCACAGAGTTCCGTCATATTCTGTATGTGCTCTCAGCACTTATAAGGTGGGACTGGCCCCCATCTCTTCAGCATCCGTGGCCAGTGATGCTGTGCTCCTGAAGGGCTCAAGTGCTGAAGGTGGAGAAAGGATCAGATGATTTTAAAGTTTCACGGCTGCTTCTCTATGATATGACCCTGATCACAGAGCACAAGCGAGCTGCCCTCGGCCAGACAGGAGTCAGACATTCTCAGAGGCCATGTGAAGATCTGTGGATTGTCCTCACCTCATGCCATCATCATCCTCCTGCAATCGAGCAACTATTAAAGTCTCCACTGCGTCTCCATGACAGGAGCAATATCACAGAGGGTATGCACGCTGCCATAAGCCAGACTGGAGTCAAACATTCACAGATGCAGTGTGATGATCCATGGTGTCTCCTCGCTGCATTTCGTCATCATCCTCCTGCCTCATCTGGCCAGTGTGAGGGCCTCATTGCCATCATTGTCGCCATCAAGAACCCTTCACCCTCATCACTGTCAATGTCCTCCTCATCGGAGGGGAGCCTCCAGCTCCTGCACCTCCTCCTCAGCCAGCTCCTCTCACATTGCAGGACCAGTTTGCAATGGGTGCAGCAGGCGACGATTTGTGACACCCTCTGCGGACTATATTGCAGGGCTCCACCAGACCAGTCTAGGCACTGGAACCTCATTTTTCCACATCCAAATGGTTTGCTCCACTAAGTTGCAGCGTGGGCCTCATTATACCTTCGCTTTGCTGCAACTTGAGGCTATTGCACTGTGTGTCATCAGCCACGTCCTCTGCTTGTCACCTAGGAGCCATCCCTGCAGCCTCTATGGACCCTGGAAGGTGTCTAACTGAGAAGGTAGGAGTTGTGGACATTCCTTGGAAATTGTGCACAGACCTGCAAGATACATTTGTGGTGGTCGCACACCAGCTGCATATTCAGCGAATGGAAGCCATTGGAAAGCCATTGCAGTTGATATAGTAGACTCCTTGTTTTTTTATTCATTCATGGGATGTAGGCTTCGCTGGCTGGGCTAGCATTCGTGCCCATCCCTAATTGCCCTTGAGAAAGTGGTGGTGATCTGCCTTCTTGAACCGCTGCAGTCCATGTGGTATCGGTACACCCACAGTGCTGTTAGAAAGGGAGTTCCAAGATTTTGACCCAGCAGCAGTGAAGGAATGGCGATATAGCTCCAAGTCAGGATGGTGAGTGACTTGGAGGGGGACCTCCAGGTGGTGGTGTTTCCATGTATCTGTTGTCCTTGTCCTTCTGGGCTTGTAGTAGTCATGGGTTTGGAAGGTACTGCCTAAGGAGCCTTGGTGGGTTCCTGCAATGCATCTTGCAGATGGTACACACTGCTGCTACTTTGCGTCAGTGGTGCAGGGAGTGAATGTTTGTGGATGTGGTGTCAATCAAGTGGGCTGCTTTGTCCTGCATGGTGTCAAGCTTCTTCAGTGTTGTGGGAGCTGCACTCATCCAGGCATGTGGAGAATATTCCATCACACTCTTGACTTGTAACTTGTAGATGGTGGACAGGCTTTGGGGAGTCAGGGAGTGAGTTCTCATCAAACGATTCCTAGCCTCTGACCTACTCTTGTGGCCACAGTATTTATATGGCTAGTCCAGTTCAGTTTCTGGTCCCCCAGGATGTTGATAGTGCGGGATTCAGTGATGGTAATGCCTGTGAACATCAAAGAACAAAGAACAAAGAAAAGTACAGCACAGAAAGAGGCCCTTCGGCTCTCCAAGCCTGTGCCGATCATATTGCCTGTCAACTAAAACATTTTGCACTTCTGGGGTCTGTATCCCTCTATCCCTATCCTATTCATGTATTTGTCAAGCTGCCTCTTAAACACCACTATCGTACCTGCTTCCACCACCTCCTCTGGCAGCGAATTCCAGAGACTCACTACCCTCTGCATAAAAAACTTGCCTCGCACATCTCCTCTATAGTTTTCTCTTCTCGCTTAAATCTATGTCCCCTAGTAATTGACTCTTCCACCCTGGGAAAAAGCTTCTGACTATCTACTCTGTCCCTGCCACTCATAATTTTGTAAACTTCTATCAAGTCTCCCCTCCATCTCCGTTGCTCTAGTGAGAACAATCCAAGTTTCTCCAACCTCTCCTCATAGCTAATAACCACCAGACCAGGCAGCATCCTGGTAAACCTCCTCTGCACCCTCTCCAACGCCTCTATATCCTTCTGGTAATGTGGCGACCAGAACTGCACGCAATATTCCAAGTGTGGCCTAACCAAGGTTCTATACAGCTGCAGCATGACTTCCCAGCTTTTATACTCAATACCCCTGTCAATGAAGGCAAGCATGCCATATACCTTCCTGACTACCTTACCCACCTGCGTTGCCAATTTCAGTGACCTGTGGACCTGTACACCCAGATCTCTCTGCCCGTCAATGCACTTAAGGGTTCTGCCATTTACTGTATAATTCCTACATGTTTTAGACTTTCCAAAATGCATTACCTTGCATTTGTCCGGATTAAACTCCATCTGCCATTTCTCAGCCCATGTCTCCAACCGATCTATATCCCGTTGTATCCTTTGACAATCCTCTTCACTATCTGCAACTCCTCCAACCTCAAGGGGCAATGGTTAGATTCTATCTTGTTGGAGATGTTCATTGCCTGGCACTTGTGTGGCACAAATGTTACTTGCCACGTGTTAGCCCAAGCCTGGTTATTGTCCAGGTCTTACTGCATTTGGACATGGGCTGCTTCGGTATCTGGGGAGTCGTGAATGGTGCTGAACATTGTGCAATCATCAGCGAGCATCCCCACTTCTGACCTTATGATGGAAGGAAGGTCATTGATGAAGCAGCTGAAGATGGTTGGGCTGAGGACACTACCCTGAGGAACTCCTGCAGTGATGTCCTGGAGCTGCGATGACTGACCTCTAACAACCACAACCATCTTCCTTTGTGCTAAGAATGACTCCAACCAGTGGAGAGTTTTCCCCCGATTCCCAATGACTCCAGTTGCTAGGGCTCTTTGATGCCACACTCTGTCAAATGCAAGTTTGATGTCAAGGGCAGTCACTGTCACCTCACCTTGGGAGTTCAGCTCTTTTGTCCATGTTTGAACCAAGGCTGTAATGAGTTCAGGAGCTGAGTGGACCTGGCGGAACCCAAACTGGGCATCAGTGAACAGGTTATTGCTAAGCAAGTGCTGCTTGACAGCACTGTTGATGACCCCTTGCATTACTTTACTAATGATTGAGAGTAGAATGATGGGCAGTAATTGGCCAGGTTGGATCGGTCCTGCTTTTTGTGTACAGGACATCCCTGGGCAATTTTCCCCACAGCTGGGCAGATGCCAGTGTTGTAGCTGTACTGGAATAGTTTGGCTAGGGGCGCGGCACGTTCCAGTGCAAGTCTTCAGTACTATTGCCGGAATATTGTCAGGGCAAAGACTTTCCAGTATCCAGTGCCTTCAGCTGTTTCTTGATACCACATGGAGTGAATCGAATTGGCTGAAGACTGGTATCTGTGATGCTGGGGACCTCCAGAGGAGGCTGAGATGGATCATCCACTTGGCACTTCTGGCTGAAGACTGTTGTGAATGCTTTAGCCTTATCTTTTACACTGCTGTGCTGGGCTCCTTCATTGTTAAGGATGGGGATATTTGTGGAGCCTCCTCCTCCAGTGAGTTGTTTAATTGTCCAACACCATTCATGACTGGGGGTGGCAGCACTGTAGAGTTTAGATCTCATCTGTTGGTTGTGGGATCGCTTAGCTCTATCACTTGCTGCTTATGCTGTTTGGCATGCAGGTAGTGCTGTGTTATAGCTTCACCAGGTTGACATCTCATTTTAGATATGCCTGATGCTGCTCCTGGCATATCCTCCTGAGCCCTTCATTGAACCAGGGTTGATCCCCTGGCTTGATGGTAATGGTAGAGTGGGGGATATGCCAGGCCATGGGGTTACAGATTGTGTTTGAGTACAATTCTGCTGCTGCTGATGGCCCACAGCACCTCATGGATGCCCAGCCTTGAGTTGCTAGATCTGTTCAAAGTCTATCCCATTTAGCACTGTGGTAGTGCCACATAACACGATGGAGGGTATCCTCAATGTGAAGTCGGGACTTCATCTCTGCAACGATTGTGCGGTGGTCACTCCTATCGATACTGTCATGGACAGATGCATCTGCGGCAGGCAGCTTGGTGAGGGTGAGGTGAAGTATGATTTTCCTTCTTGTTGGTTCCCTCACCATCTGCTGGAGACCCAGTCTAGCAGCTATGTCATTTAGGACTTGGCCAGCTCGGTCAGTAGTGGCGCTACCAAGCCACTCTTGGTGATGGACATTGAAGTCCCCTGCCCAACTTGCCCAGTGGTCTAACTATTCTGCATTCCACTAAAATGCTCATTAGCTTGCAGTGCGTCCCTGGGGGGTGAAAAGCTCTACAGCACTTGGTAGAACTTTCATTACTCTGCATTGCTTGAATGGGCAGATACGCTGGAGGCTTGACTCCACACTCGTCAACGTGGCTGCGTCTGAACTGTCTCGGCTGCAGAGGATTGGTCACTTTATACAAGATTTCCCTAATGCGTAGCTACTTCCCTCTCCCCACCCCCCGTGTGCTTGTGCACTACCTTTAACTGCAGGGCAGCCCTTGCCCCTCCCTCCCATGTTTCAACCGCGTACTGTCCACTCATGCCGCCGAGCATGCCTGACACCAGTGGACGTGGAAGATTCCACCCTTAGTCTTACACAGTGCGATACAGAACAACCCTCACTGAATCCCCCAACATCAGCACCCTGGGTGGTTACAATTAACCAGATCCTGAACTGGGCTAGCCATATTAATACCACGGCTACAAGAGCCGGTCTTCGGCTGGGAATTCTGCGGTAAGTAACTCACCACCTGATTTCCCAAAGCCTGTCCACCATCTACAGTGCATACATCAGGAATGTGGTGGAATGTTCTCCACTTGCCTGGATGAGTGCAACTCCCACAACACTCAAGGAGTTTGACAGCATCCAAGACAAAGCAGCTCACTGGATTGGCACCTCACTCACCACCTTGAAAATTCACTCTCTCCACCACCAGAACACAATGGCAGCAGTGAAATCCAGCCCCCAAAGTGTGCAGATTAGACCTGTCAGGAACAGATTTGTTTGTATAGCCTTTTGGAGAGGTAGGGTATCCCTTTGGATATGGTCCCAAGACATCTTTGGGAGAGGTCAGTTGCCCTTTGGTGGAGGTAAGGTACGCTTTGGGAGAGGTAAGGTGCCCTTTGGGATCATTAAAAGCAGACATGAATGTGTGTAAAAAGTGCATAAACTCATTGGAACCGTTAAAACTGTCAAAGAGCTGTCAAGATGTCAAAGAACTCTCAAGCTGTCAAAGAACCTACAAAGCTGTCAAGACAATTAACTCTTCTGGGCTTTAAATTTAAAGATATATGTGAAGTTTTAAAGAAAATCAGTGTGGGTTATTTCACGTTGTGTGTTGACATAAACCTGTGGGCTATCTTTATAGGATTTGTGCTGCATGACTGATTTTACAACTTAGCATTATCACAGTGCTATACCTGTAAACAGTATGACTGACAGCTCCAACTGGTTATATAATAGGGATGTTTATTTTCATAAAAGATTAAGTACTTAAGTGAAATGCTTGTTTTCATAACAGATTAGTTAAAGGAATTTCAATGTATTGAATGTTTTTTTAATCAATGATAGTGTTTTTTTAAATAGCAAAGTCATCAATAAACACATTATTCTATGCCATCATGGCTCCCGAGGTTTTCCCATGATGGATACTGGGTGAGTTGGCATGAAAGGGGTAAGGGAATAGGGTGGAGGGTGGGGGCATGGGTTGGCATGAGTTGCCATTAAGTTGGTCAAAGGACCTATAAAGTACAAAGGAACTATAAAGGGCCAAGGTGATGAATATGGGACAGGGGTTAGCATTGGGATATGAGGGGTCGTGGGATGCAGGGTGGAAGGGCATAGGGTAGCCTAGGGGTTATGAGGGGCATGGGGTGTGGGCACAGGGGAGTAGGTTGGCAAAGAGACAATGATGGTGCATGGGGGACTGCGTATGGGGACATAGGTTGGTATGGAGCATATGGGTGCCTATGAAGCGTATAGGGGTATAGGTTGGCATGGTAAGATGTGGGGTCTATGTGGGGTAGATGGGAGCATGAGAGGGCATGGATTGGCATAGAAGGGGTATGTGGAAGGGATGAGGACTGGAGGGATGTTTTCTGTCCTATTGCTTTATTTTCAATTGTTCACATCGTTCCGGAGAACAGAGGCAGACTTTCCAGCCAGCCCGTCTCCACACCTAGCAGCATCTGCACTCGTTCTGGTGGTGGGGGGGGGCGGTGGCTGGCCCAACTTCTAATCCAGCCCTGTCACCCCACATACCGGGAATGCTAACTTCCGGGCCTCTTTCTTCCAGGTTGGGTTCACGGTGCCTGGAACTGTCCCAACTCTCTGCATACCCAAACCAGAAGCAAAAATCCATGCCAACAAATTAGAAATGTGAAGAATTATACCTTGCCCTGTCTGTATACACAACAGGTTGAGGTAAATTCACTTGGATGTGGATGTCTATTTCTGAAGCCTCACACAACACAAACACATGGGATTAAGCGCTTGTGGATCATATTGCCCTGATTTAGGAACTGCCATGACTTTTAAACATCTTGAAGTTGAAAGAATTGGAACTTGGACTGTGCAGGAAAGTGGGTATCACATTTCAAGAAAGGCTTTTATTCTGTGTTTTAAAAGACGTTTCTAACAGGCAGATGCAAGGAACATGTATGATAAGCATTCTAATAAGCGACAGAGTGGAAAACAAGCTTCGTTTCACACGCTTGAAACTATCAAACTAAGACTGGTTGCATAGGCTACCCAGAGCATGTCTTATACAGTTCAAAGCTTGTACTTCAGCCACACAAGACCAGTGCTAAAACTGCAGCACACCATTTGGACAGTAGCAAAGCTGGCTGGCTTTCAAAGTCAAGAGGTTTTACTGTCAGGAAATTAGCAATGTTGCAGCTTTTGATGATAACATTTACAAAATAATGCTGGATCCAGGGCCTTCATGTACACATCAGAAAATGATCAGACACTGGTTGATATTATTTGAAAAGTACCCATTCTACACTGTAAAAGGAAGCAAAAATTCTAGGCGAAACTTCAGATAAAGTATTTGAGAAAATAGTTTATCTATCCTAATTTCAAGCAGATGTGTGCAATGTTGATCTCCAGTGTTTTCCTTGTAGTTTTGACATACATGTTCAATTGCATTACACACGAATGCGTGAATACTGAATATTTCAGTTAATTGATTTTAATGGACAACACATGCCCCTCCCCGCCCCCACTTTTCTCCAACATTCCTGTTGCTGGAACCATTCTACAGGAGCCAACAACACCCTGGCACCTTGCCTAAGTGATCATTCTTCAGGTGAGCTCGGGAAGTGAATGCTAGTGCTTACTCGACGATGGTGGACACCATAGCTGAGCCTGATCCTTGCTCTCACTCAATGGGTGGAATCATCCCAGATTTGCACCAAGTGCAGTAACGGATGCTTAGAACGGCTTTTTACCCGACTAGCCACGATGGCGGGTTTTCACTCCGTATCATCCCAAACCAACCACATAATTTATCCATTCCCAGGAAACACGCCATCTCCATGGCAGGCAGGCAAGCTCCGATTCACCTGCCACGCCATCATCTCGCCACTTCATCATGCCGGGCACCGCTTTTAAAGCACAGCTGCGCTCAGTGCTTCCAGCTCAGCAAAGAAAGGCAGGAAGGCTGCAGCCCTTTTGGACACTGTGAAAGCCCCTCTGTGACATCCTCCATCCCTGCTCTGGCCCTAGGAGGGGCAGCAACATTACCACTCCAGCTTGGTAGACGATGGCAGTGGTGGTCAGCGCCAATGTTGTACAAAAGAGGCTGTCTATCCAGTGCAGATAGAGGATGAATGATCTCATCTGTGCAGCCAGAGTATGACAATTGTCTCATCACCCTGACCTCACACACTCAAGCCCATCACACATTCACTGGCATCTCACTCACTGCCGTTCAAGCGACATCACCACCCATTCTCACAGACATACCTTCACATGTCCATCTGGCCTCAGCTCCTCTGGAGACTGCCTCCTCAGCCCTCACCATCTTGAGGCCACTTGCACAGATCAACGTGGGTCCCCTACACACCCTGGGATACCCTCCATCTCCAGTACAGCCCTCACTCTGCAGCCTCTTCCCTTGCGTGAGGCCACTTTTCCCCCTTCCCCAAGTAAGCCCCAGCCCTACAGCTATTGAAAAGTCACCCACATACGGCTGATCTGGTAGGTAGAGACCTGCTTGTGAGCCCCCCCTAAAAGTGATGTGGTGCTGTCTGTGAAGCCTGGCACTGATGACTGCAAGTACTAACTGAAGCAAGGTAGGCAAACAAACCTCGAAGTCTGAGTGAAGCGCAGCTTGCCAAGTGCACATTGCTTACGTGCTGCTGTGAAACAGGTTGACATGTTTTCTCACCGATGTGGACGGATGATCCAGCGGTGGGGGACAATTCTGGTGGGCAGGCCTAATGATAATATCCTGATGTATTACAATGAGGTTCCCGACATCCCATGGGCAGGATTTGGCCTGCCGTTGCCGGGTGGAATGGACCGTTGCAAACTGGTTTCACGCCATCGTGAAACCGATCATGCCATATTGTCCGCTCATGCCACCAAACACGGCTGACGCTGGTGGACATGGAAAATCCAGAGACCTAGGGTAATGTTCTGGGGGACCGGTGTTCGAATCCCACCACAGCAGGTGGTGAAATTTGGATTCAATAAAAAAATCTGGAATTAAAAGTCTAACCATGACCACAAAACCACTGTCGATTGTCATTAAAACTCACTTGGTTCACTAATGTCCTTTCGGGAAGGAGATCTGCTGCCCTTACCTGTCTGGCCTACATGTGACTCCAGACCCACAACAATGTGGTTGGCTTTTTAATGCTCTCTGATATGGCCTAGCTAGCCTCTCAGTTCTCAAGGGTAATTAGGGATGGGCAATAAATGCTGGTCTAGCCAGCAATGCCCCCATCCCATGAACAAATTTAAAAAAATTATTGCATTGAAAATTCTGTAAAAAATGCAACTTATCAAAAGTTTCTCTGAAAAATGATTTAGCCATCCTTGAGGGCTAATGGTGTTTTCTTTTCTCCTTAATTACTTTGTTCAAACATCAAGGGGCTGCTATTCCTGCCCCAGGCCCATAGGCCTAATCTGCATGATATCACCCTGGTAAATGAAGCACTTTCCCAGAATGCTGGGGAACTCATCTATTTGGCACCACATCAAAACAGAAGCAAAATAGGGCCATTTCATTTCATGGCAGTTCTGGGCTTTGGGTGTTTTGTGAACTCCCATGATAAAGCCCCTCAACTTCCTTAAGTGAACAAGTTACCAGTAACTGAATGTTCAGGTTCTGTGTGATTGCACAGGGAGAATTCTGTAACATCAATGTAAGATTTGTTATACTTTTGCCACAACGATTTCAGAATGCAGCCCCTCCAGAACCTTCCGGAAGGAAAATGACATGAACAGAGTGGCCTGGACATGACAAAACTGACAAAACGTTTAAAGGTTGCAACACACCTGCAGAGAATCTCTAAAAATGAGATGCTTGTTTTTTCCAGAGTGGTCATTGACAGAACTATCAGGATTTCATAAGGGTGCTTCTCAGTGTCTAGACAGGTCAGGTCAGAAAGCATCCTGCAAGTAGTCTAGATCATGCATCCGACATTGCTCTAACCTACTGTTCCCTTTACAGCTTTACAAAAGGGCCTGGACTTGAGTCTTCCTGGGGAGGTGGCCCCAGGTGCTTTGCAGGCAGTGTAAGATGGAGGAGAGCATTATGATGATAGTTGCTCCATAGGTTGCCCAGTGTTGTAGTGTGGCTGAGTTGTACTATTAGTGATAGTTGATCTGCAGATACCTCTTGGGTGGAAACCTTAAGTCTATTTACAATATACTCAGCAGCAACTACATGTATGCTTTCAACTCCAACTCTGTCTCAACTCTAACTGCTGAGGTGGCCCGCGCTACTCTCCTATTGGTTACTACAGATCATATGATCTTTCCTAACAAGCATTATTCTTAAAGGTACATTACACACTAAATAAAATCATAATTACTGCATTCCTCCCCCTTTAACTTGGCTATACATATGAAATTTACAAGTATACATTTTTCAAGACAACATAATATTTATACGGAGTAAAGAGTTTACAAGTTCAGTCTTTCACGTGGTTTCCTGGTACGTGTGGAATGTCACAGCTCCACAACTTCAGATTCTTTGTCAGGTACCTCCTATTTCAGAGTTGCTTGGACATCAGATGCTTCGGTGTGCACTTGCAGTTCTGTATTCTCAACTCTTACAGGAACATCAGACATATCAATCCTGGGTTGAGTATCCTCAACAGTAAATGTAACCAGGTCACGATCACTGATGGAACCATATCTTGATGATTTCTCTGTCTCTTCCTTAAATGGTCCACATGTTTATGGATGATCCAGCCTTCCACCTCCACGTGGTAAGATAGAGGTTCAGTCACCGCATTTATTTCATCCACTAACCGCTTTGGTTTTCCCCCGAAATTCTTCACATATACCGACTCCCCCATGGTAAACTCACTCTCACGACTATGCCAATCGTGTCTAGTTTTCTGGCTTCCCTGGCTCCTTTCCACCTTTTCCTCTAAATTCGGCATTATTAAGCTCAATCTCATCCTGAGACGGCGTTTCAACAATAACTCCGCAGGTGTGACACCTGTTGTTGTGTGAGGGGTAGTCCTGTAGTGAAAAAGAAAGCATGCTGTCTTGGTTGCCAAGGAATCACCAGTTAGCTTTCTCATGCCTGCCTTGAACGTTTGAACCACCCTTTTGGCTAGTCTATTCGAGGAAGGGTGGTATAGTGCAGTTTTCACAAGTGATACCGTTGAGGCTGATGAGCTGTTGAAACTCAGCACTCGTAAGTGCTGTGCTGTTATCGGAAATAACTACTTCTGGTCATCTGTGAAAACTCTGACGTAGTTTCTCGATTGCAGTGGCCGACTTCAGCTCATGTATGCCCAACCATTTTGAATGGGCATCGACAATGTGCAGAGACATTTTTCCCAGGACAGGTCCAATGTATTCAATGTGTAACCACACCCAGGGTCTACCTGGCCACATCCATGGATGTAATGGAGCTGTCACTGGCAACATTTGCAGTTGCTGACATTCATGTGTAATTTTTAAGTTGAATATGTATATTTGTGTGTTAAGAAAGGAAAAATGGTTCCTGTTTCATTTAGGTTTATTGTCTGAACCTGGTGGCAGGAAGTGTAGAAGGACTCCTGACTAAAGGTCAGATCTTTTGGGTTTGTTTGTATAGATACATTTTAAGTGAAGTTTTACAACCCTTGAAGATAAAGAGATGGGTTAAAAGTTTAGTGATTGTGAGGAGGAGAACAAATAATAGAAGAAAGCTTTACTGTTGCCTGTCGACTTTACCCCAGGGACAGACACAGAGAAAAGATAGAGGAGAGAATTCAGTGTGTGGCAGAGAGTGAAAATACAGATGTTCAGCTCTCTGAAAAGAAAACATCACCAGGCTATTGGGGACAGTAGCTGCCTGAATAGTCAGTTACAGAACGCAGTGAAGTGATCAGTTTAGCAGAGCTGCTACTGGAAGACTGAGTTTAGAATGCGGTTTTTGGGTGTCTCTGGGCGAGACGTGAGTTGGATGAATGCTCCGGAATTCACTGGAAGAAAACCATTTGTAACTGTGCCAGTTCTAAATAAAAAGCCTCTGTGACCAGCTAGTGGTAACTCTTCACTGGTTTATGTGTCTATAAAGATATTGCTGGGGTAAAGGAATAATGCGAATTTGAGCCATCCTTTTGTGTTTATAATGAGGTCTTTCCAACTTTGTGTCTGGTGTAACTGATTTACTGAGTTCATTTTTTTTTGTTCAATAAATGCTTTTTTCTTTGTCTTAAAAAAATTCCAGCAGACTCCTGTGAATTTGTTCAGTAACTTTCCTCCATGGTTTCTAAAAAAAAAGTTAGGATACATCAAGCCAGGTTTCATGCTAGGATTTGACTTGTCCAGTATTAACATCAGCTGGGATCATAACACTTCTCATGGGTGCTCGACTTGCCTTTCTTTCTCCTAGTACTTCTCCTGGGTGCTGTCTGAGGACCAGTATCACATGGTGGTTGACCGTTTCTCTGCTACAAAAGGATTATAGGGCTTAGGTGACACTCTACTCACAACAGATTGCTCCTGGGAGGGAACTACTTCTGGCAAGTTCGCTGGAGTTTGTGTCAAAGCAAGCCTGGTGTTGCCTTGCAGGTGCCATTGCTGGAAACTTTGAGTGGTGAGCCAGGTGCTTTGTGTGTGCTGCTGCACTGAGCACCAGCCAACTCAATCAGTTGCCATCATGCAACTGAAAACCCTGAGAGACCATGGCCTGTATTCTGGGCCCCAGGGTCTGGAAGCCAATAAATAATGTGTCCTCAAATCTGTAGTGGAGGAAAAAATCTGTGGAGGAAAAGATAGTGATTATTCCTGGAGCACTTAGTGAGTGGAGACAGTGGGGTGGGGGAAACTGATTCTACTGTGCAACAGGTCAGCATAGGACAGGGCTATTCACCCCTACAATTATTTCCCTTTGTGTTAGAATGCCGTGCCATAATCTAAATAACCTTTCTTTTATCCCCATTCACTCCCTCTTGCCACAATGGGAACATTTAGGGTCTCAATGTCTGTCATTTTGTAGCAGATGCTCCAATCCAACTGGATTTCTCTCCCTATTCTTTTTCTTTGTTACACTAACGGTTGTATTAAACGGAACTTTGGCCTTTATTGCGAGGGATGGAATATAAAAGTAGGGAAGCCTTGCTTCAACTACAGGGCATTAGTGAGACCACACCTGCAGTACTGTGTACAGTTTTGGTCTCCTTATTTAAGGAGGGATATACTCACATTGGAAGCAGTTCAGGGAAGGTTCACTAGGCTGATTCCTGGGATGCTTGGGTTGTCTTATGAGGAAAGGTTGAGTGAGTTGGGCCGCATTGCAGTTTAGAAGAATGAGAGGTGACCTTATTGAAACATGTAAGATTCTGAGGGGGGTTTGATAGAGTGGAAGCTGAGAGGATGTTTCCCCTTGTGGGGGAATCTAGAACTAGAGGTCACAGTTTAAAAATAAGAGTCCCATTTATGACTGAGATGAGGGAAATTTCTTCTCTCAGAGGGTTGTTAATCTTTGGAATTCTCCTCTGCAGAGAGCAGTGGAGGCTGGGTCATTAATGTATTCAAGGCTGAGTTTGACCAACTTTAGACCAGCAAGGGAGTCAAGGTTTATGAGGTGAGGTGGGGGAGTAGGGGGGTGAGGTGGGAGGAGGTTGGGCAGTCAGGAAAGTGGCATTAAGGTCACAATCAGATCAGCCATGATCTTACTGAATGGTGGAGCAGGCTCAAGGAGTCACATGGCCTACTGCTGTTCTTATTTGTTGTGATCTTATGAATTTATGAATTCCTGATCTTTCTTTATCCTGAGGATTTCATTTCCAATGCATCCAAATTTCTTGCAATGTTATTCTTACAAACACTTTTTATTGCCTCACTGGGATGACTCTTTCTTCCACTGTTTTTTATTCATTTCTTTCCATTAATTATTGGATCGTCTCAGTGACAGGAATCAACTTTCTTGACTCTTTATTGTTACCAGTTTCCCTCTCCCCTCGATTTGTTCAGTCCCATTAAAGTGCTTTATTTTCTTCCAGTTTCCAGTTCCATCAAAGAATCTCTCTTCTAAATGTTAACCTTTTTTTAAATCTATTTCCAGCATTTTCTGTTTTGGTTTGCAAATGAAAAATGATTTGTGCGATTGTGGGAGATGCACTACAGCTTAAGCAGCACTTAATAGACAAGATCATTAGATTTCACCAGAGGGTGTTCAAAAGCCTCCCATGCAACATCTGGCCAAAATGAACTATTACTGAAAAAATGCTGAGCAGCAACCCAGAAAGAACCTCACAGAGCAGGCCACCAGAGGGGATGCAGCAGCAGTTCACATATCAAAATAGTGGATCTTACCTGGTGAGTTCAAACACACAATGTTAGTTTTGGCTTGGATAATAAGTTAGAGATGGTGTGCTAGCTATTTTGAGGGTACATGGGGATAGTTGACCTGGTGACTCAATAGCAAGCACCACAGCTGTAAAATAACATTTGTAAACGCTTGTCAGTTGTGAGGCCAGAACTATAAACTTTGATGGGAGCTCAAACAGGTGATCCTGGATGAGAGGTCTGTTATATACCCCACCCGAGGGGGGCTGGGAGCATAACAGGTGGCTCAACTGCTCTTGCTGACATTGAAAGATCTTCCCACATGTTTGACAATCTGTGCCACTGGTTTTTCCCAGATAAGGAGGCTCCTTTCTCTACTTTAGATTCTATGGTTATAATAATGCTAAGAATAATGATAATACTACTACTAATAATAATGGCTGTCACAAGGCTGCTCCATGGCTTGTGTTCTGTTCTTGTAAGGAAATAGGTGATACATGGTGGAACTTTCTGGGTCCCGCTAGCAGCAGTTTCCATGGAGGATGGGAAAAGAACATTTGGAGAAAGGCCAGAAGTTGGAATCCTGCCAGTGGGAAATCAAGTTGGAATTTTCCCTTCACCACGTTCATGGTGGGCTGATGGCGGGTTGGGTTTCCTGCTGATTTATGTTGGGAATGCCATACACATGCATTATTATATCAGGAATAATCACTAAAAACACTACTCGCTGGAATCACATTCCCCCTCCCAATTATGTGCCATGTCACCAGTCTAAATCACAACTGGATATAAGTGGCATGCAGCTGTCCGCCCTCACTTCACTCATGACTTCAAGGCAAGTGCAACGTTCAAAGCCTACCTGCAACAGCCCTGCTGCAGTTTCTCAGCAATGCCAGTGTTGTGCCATTCTGGTGGGGGTGTAGGATTGGTCTGCTTGTGGTGCGTTGGGACGACAGCACTCAGCGTGTGCTATTGGTCTCAGACAGGGCTGCTGCAGTCTGAATCTCCACTTTCCTACCTTTTCCCCATAACCTTTGATTCCCTCACTGATTAAAAATCTGTCTATCTCAGCCTTGAACGTACTTAACAACCCAGCCTCTACAGCCCTCTGCGGTAAAGAATTCCACGGGCTAACTACCCTCTGAGAGAAGAAATTCCCCCTCATCTTTCTGCCAAAGTGCAAAACCTCACATTTTCCCACATTATATTCCATCTGCCAAGTTTTTTCCCACTCAGCCTGTCTATATCCCCCTGATATTCATAAACAGAAAAGGGTTCCACTCCCTGAATGTTCATCAGAAGCATATCATGCACATTTGTGCCAGGTACCCTGGGAGTTCCCATGACTCAAACATCCTGAGTCACTCCCAAGTGCCTCATGTATTCAAAGGGCTGGCTGCTTGGGGATAAGAGGTGCCCATTCAGATGATGGCTCATGACACCCATGCATCATCCTCAGAGTGCCTCGGAGGAGAGATACATCTTGGCGCATAGCTCCACACAAATCATCATAGAGCACACCATTGGCATCCTGAAGGTGCGCTTCCAATGGTTGGACCACTCAGGTGGGGCTCTCCACAGAGGGTGTCCTGCATAATGAGGGTCTGTTGCACCCTTCACTACCTTGTGCTTCAAAGAGGGGATTCCTTGCCAGAGGGAGACATGGAGGAGGCTGAGAGCTCTTCGGACAATGAAGTGCAGGAAGGGCAGGCACCTTCTGTACTGGTTTGATGGGAGGAGGCCGATTTTGCCTTCTCCACAGGGGAGAGATCTTTGTCTTCACCTGCCGGCTCAGTGGCATCCTCCTCAAACCGGGACAGTTCCAGGTCGTCTGCCATCCTCCTCCTGTCTGGGATATCACTCTCCGGTTGTGGGGCGGGCTTGGCCAGCACGAAGATAAATGGAATGGAATGTGACGAGAAGGGATGGAGGAGAGGTTGGGAAACATACCTGCCTGCTGTGTGTACTGATCCGTCCTCAGTCAGGGCCGAGGATGGAGTTTGTGCAGCATGATAAGATGAGATGCCGGTGATGTTAAAGTGTCCATAAGACAATCAGTGCTGATGCCTCACCTGCTAATATTGTGTGAGATCCTTGACCAGCGGAACCCTTTAAGTGCATGATGCCATTATGAGAGTGTGAAATTGGAGTGAGCTGGAAGGCTAGCTTACCGTGACGAAGCAGATGAAATCATTCAGCCTCTTCCTGCACTGGATGGCATTTCTCGGGTGGGTGCTCGATGAGGTGACCTCCCTTGCAAACGCTTCCCCAGCTGGCGAGGTGTGGTTGAAGGGTCTCCTGGAGCCATCCCTCAGATAGAGGACATCCCGGTGCCGGCGGCCTCCATGGATGAGGGTCTCGAGGGAGTATTGCTGAACCTGGGAGCAGCTTTTTCTCTTTGGTGGAGCCATATCAAGAAGTTTCCTGCCCGTACCTGGCCTGCTGAGAGTAATGTGCGGATGAATCGGTGCCCGTTCCGCCATGTGATTCGGAGAGCTACTCGCTAAGCGTAATTAATAATCTTCCGAGTGTGAAATCGGGCACGATTTCCCGTCCCATTGCCCAGTGGGAAACGCACCATGAAACCCGCCCACTGCTGCACTTGGTCTCCAGAATGGAAAATTCCACCCTCTGTGCTTCAACATAGCATCACCTGGGCCAACATTCAGTTACAGGGAGTTTGTGAAAGTAATCAAAGTGATCAAATGCAATGAAAACAGTATTATGATTTGTAACTAGTAATGGGGAGGAAAGCCCTTAGGATTAGAAGCGCTCTGCTGTAGCCATTAGCTGACCATATGAATTGCTTTAGGGGAGAAAAGGTTGAATGGAGCTGTCATCATAGAGATATGGAGCTGGATTATCAAATGTATGTAAGTAAGCACAGAAACAGTGAAACCCTGTTGGAGCAAATAACTGAGGATTGATTGCACATACAGGAATATAATGTAACAATAAATTTGTGGAAAAGCAGTTTATCTTTGGATTCATTAAGATGGAAATATATGAGAGGTGGCAGGGTAGTTGGTGCATGCAGCAGACCTTTATCTAAGTATATAAAAAGTGTACACTGTGTGTTATAACTCTCTCTATATTGATCTTGCCTTTATTCTGCTTGTTATAGGGCAAGTGCTGGAATGGGTGGCACAATATATTATGACCAGGTGAGAAGGTATGAATTGACTCCCCTTTATTCAACCACTTTGATCGGTCACAACAAAGGTTTAATTTTATTTTTCACGGGATATGCCTTTTCCAAATCAGAATGTGTGTAACTATTTACTATGAAGGAGCCAATCAAATAAGGTTTTCTTGGGTTAAAGTAAGAGCAAATTTATTAACCACTGAACCCAAGAGAGAAAACACCTAGAACTCCTGTTCTGGCAATCTCCGCCTAGAAATCCCACTCACCGTAAATTTCAATAAACAGGACTCCAGCCATGACTCCACCCCCTGCTCACAAGACAATTATGGATGACAAAGTCCATGTAGCCCAGTTCATCCTATCCATCCCAGAATGGCATACAGACATACGTATTGGGAGCAGGGGTGGGCCATTTGGCCCCTTGAACCTGCTGTGCCATTTAACAACATAGCCTACATTATACCAGTGACTACAACTCAAAATTACTTAATTGGCTGTGAAGCCATTTGGAACATCATGAAAGGTACTATATAAATGTAGGTTTTGTCTTTCTTTCATTACATTTGGATGCAGTAGGCAGAGCGACCATGGCAATGGTGAAATTGGAGGCCCAATGCTGAGTCTCTGAGGATAATTAACCCCAGAGCAATCAACTAATGTTAGGAAAGTGGCTACAAAAAAATCACTACATTTACAAAACTGTTGAACTCTGTAGCTAATCTCCCCCGCCAAACCCCTCTTCAACCACCTCTCAACCTCTCCACAACCCCCTCCCAACCTCCCGCCAACTGCCTCCCTAACATCTCCCGGACCCAACCTCCAACCTCCCCCAAGTCTCCCCACCAACCTTTCCCACAGCTGCCGCTCCAACCATCCTCCCAACTTCCCCCAACACCACCACCACCCCCGCCCCCCACCCCCCCCCCCCCCCCCCCCAAACCCACCCCCCCCCCCCCACCCCCCAGCACCCCCAACCTTCCCCACAATACCCCCCACTCCAACCGGAGTCGCAAAGTTGTCCAAAGGCAGGAAACAGCAGCAGCAGCAGCTTGTGAAATTGACCTGACGCTGACACGCTGGCTCTCAGCCTGATGGACCCGGTTTATTTTAAGCCGGTCTTTCAGGTCGGCAGCTCCGGCTGCTCAGCGTGGGCGATGAGAACCTGGTTGAAACACCGAGCCTGGGTCCCCTCCAGTCCCTCGGGCCCCAGTGTTTGGTACCGTCTGCACCCACCTGTCCTGGCCCTGGATGTAGAAGATATTGTGATCATTATGAGGTCTTGGGATCGCTGGTAGATTTCTGGCAGAGTGGACTTCCGAAACGGCTAACATCCACTTGTTCCAAAAGAGAGAGAGAGAGATAGAGGGAGAGAGCCCAGCTTATTCCAGGGCCTCTGAATGATAGGAAATGTCCCTCTCTTCACACTCCCCTGAGGGTGACTTGCTTGTCTTTTCACCTTCACCTTGGAAGGTGGCCTTGCGTTTTTAAGTAGCTTGTTCCAACTCATTTCAAATGGTAACATTTCCAGTCAGTTGAAAGTTTAAATCACATTTTCAAAATTGAAGGGATGTAGCCTTGTGACATATACCATTTAGAAGAACTGCTCCAAACACCAGGGCTGCAGGGTTCCGCGTAGACTGTGCACCTTTTTGGTCCCTGTGCAATAAATATTGTACTAACATTTGAAAAGGGCACACATTCTGTAAAATAGGCCAGCAGTTGCTGTACTGCTGTAATTTACAATCCAGCTTAACTGGCAGACAGACAGCGATGGGAGTGACAATAGAAACCAGTCCTGATGGAAGCAACTGCAAAACCTGTGTTATTCAAAAATGAAGCTTCAATGATCAAAGCAAATTTGTTGAAGATTTCTGCTCCAATTTTAGTGGAATACTCCATTTCCTTTGAGCAACAGCAGTTGTTGCTAAAGCAGATTCCATCGTTCTCTGCAAAATTTAGACCAATACCAGTGGTTCCGAACCCAGAACTGGTGTAGAGAACATCAGGGTCCCCAGTGTGACTATGAAGCAAAGAAATCAGCAATGATCATATGCAGTTGTCACTCCTTAGATTACCTGTGCATCCTGGCTTACTCTGCACTTAATCCTGTTATTTATTTCTCCGTAGAATGGAAATGTAATATTAAAATTTATCTCACACTAAAACACAGTGATTGATTAGAAGCAAAGAACATTATCATCACTCGCAAGAATAATACAATCAAAACTGACTAAGGAATATATACGACAAAATCAAAAATACCTGGAAATACTCAGCAGGTCTGACAGCATCTGCGGAGAGGGATACAGTTAATGCTTCGAGTCCATATGACCCTTCATCAGAATTAAGAAATATAGAAATGCCATTTCTATATTTCTTAGTTCTGATGAAGAGTCATACGGACTCGAAATGTTAACTGTACCCCTCTCCGCAGATGCTGTCAGACCTGCTGAGCTTTTCCAGGTACTTTTGTTTATGTTCTAGATTTCCAGCATCCGCAGTATTTTGCTTTTATCTTAAGGAATATATACCGTATATATACCGTGGGACTACTGATTCTAATGTGGCCTATACTCAGCACATTTCTATTTGACAACCTTGAATATATTACAAAAATACAGAAAGAAATGTTGCAAATATTTCAGCCTTCGTTGAGCGGGGGGTGGAATCGTCCCAGATTTGTACAAAGTGCGGTAGCGGGTGTGAAAAAAGTAATTTTACCCACCGGACGCAATGGCGGGTTTTCGTGCTATATTGTCTCTTTCCCTTTGTGTCCCGCCTCATTAATGATGCATTCACGGGAAACGAGCTGGATCGATGGTGGGACGGCCTCTGATTCACCGGCCCCGCCCTCACCTCAGGCCTTCAATAACCCCGGCGCCATATTAAAGGGCACCCCTGCAAAGAGCTAGCTCTCTCTAAGGCATTGGAAGCTCCTGGAAAGTCTTGGCTGCCAAAGGAAGAAAACATGCCGCCCCCAAATTTAGCGACGCCTCCCTTGGGCACCTACTGGATGCTGTGAAGGCCTGCCATGAAGTCCTCTACCCCTGTTCTGGGTGAAGACCAGCAAATTAGGTGACCCATGGGAGGTGGTGGCAGTGGTGGCCAGTGCCAATCCCCTGCAAAAGAGGACAGCCCCCCAGTGCCAAAAGAGGATGAATGATCTCCACCATTCCACCAGGATAAGTCACTCTTCTCATCACTCTCAACTCACACACTCACAAACCAAAAGCACAACCACAGGGATTTCACTTGCTGCCAGTTCAGGGACATCACTGTTCACTTTCTCTCACACACACCTTCATCTGCCCTGTGGATCACATCCTTATCCCACCCATGGCATCACTCACCACCCACACATTCCAGGCATCTGTTACCTGGCCTGGAAGGCATCCTGCTTACACTCTTTCCATCTGTATTCATGCACCACAGCTGGTACACAACAAAACAGAGAGGTCACAGACCAGTGGAGGAATGCACAACATCAAGGTCCTCACAGATTTTGAAAATAGAGCCATCCAGTTGGCCCACAACAATTTGGACTGTTCCTGTGCTGACGGTGAGTTCAGCGCTGCTCTACCAAGTGAGGATCCAGCAGTGCAACATCCATCAGACAGCATTACCTGGAAAAACTCAACAGGTCTGGCAGCATTGGCGGAGAAGAAAAGAGTTGACGTTTCGAGTCCTCATGACCCTTTGACAGAACTCAAGCTCTGGGCAATTTTCCACATAGCCAGCAGATGCCAGTGTTTACTGGAACAGCTTGTTTAAGGGTGCAGCAAGTTCTGGAGCACAAGTCTTCAGTACTATTGTTGGAACATTGTCAGGGCCCATAGCCTTTGCACTATCCACTGCCATCAGCCAATTGTTCGTGTCATGCGGAGTGAATCGAATTGGCTGAAGTCTAGCTTCCATGATGCTGGGGACCTCTGGAGGAGGCCTAGATGGATCATCCATTCGGCACTTCTGGCTGAAGATTGTAGCAAATACTTCAGCCTTATCTTTTGCACTGATGTGCTGGGTTCCTCCATCATTGAGGATGGGGGTATTTATGGACCCTCCTCCTCCAGTGAGTTGTTTAATTGTCTTCCAGCATTCACGACTAGATGTGGCAGCACTGCAGATGTTAGATCTGATCCATTGGTTGTGGGATCGCTTAGCTCTGTCTGCCACTTGTTGCTTATGCTTTTTGGCAAGCAAGTAGTGCTGTGTTATAGCTTTACCAGGTAGACACCTCATTATTAAGTATACTTGCAGCTGCTCCTGGCTTGCCCTCCTGCACTCTTCATTGAACCAGGGTTGATCCCCTGGCTTGATGGTAATGGTAGAGTGGGGGATATGCCACACCATGATATTATGGATTGTGATCGAGTACAATTCTGCTGCTGCTGATGGCCCACAGTGCCTCCTGGATGCCCAGTCTAGAGTTGCTAGATCTGTTCAAAATCTATCCCATTTAGCACAGTGGTAGTACCACCCAACACGGTGGAGGGTATCTTCAATGTGAAGGCAGGACTTCGTCTCCTCAATGACTGTGCAGTGGTCACTCACATTGATACTCCTACAGATGCATCTGCGGCAGGCAATTTGGTGAGAATGAGGTCAAGTATGTTTTTTTCCATCTCATTCGTTCCCTCACCACCTACCGCAGAACAATTCTAGCAGCTATGTCCTTTAGGACTTGGCTAGCTGGGCTGGTAGTGGTGCTACTGAGCCACTCTTGGTGAAGTCCCCCCACCCGAGTACATTCTGCATCCTTGCCACCCTCAGTGCTTCCTCCAAGTGGTGTTCCACATGGAGGAGCTGAGGGAGGGGCGGTATGTGGTAAGCAGCAGGGGGTTTCCTTGCCCATGTTTGATCTGATGCCATGAAACTTCATGGGGTCTGGAGTTGATGCTGAGGAGTCCCGGGGCAACTCCCTCCCGACTGGTATACCATTGTGCTGCCAACTGCTAACTGGTGATCGTGGTGCCTGGGCGATTATCTGTAAGATATGACTCCGTGAGGATGACCATATTGCGAGACAGCTCTCCCCATTTTGGCACTAGCGCCCAGATGTTAGTAAGGAGGACTTTGTAGGGTTGACAGAGCTGAGTTTGCCATTGCCATTTCTTGTGCCTAGGTCAATGACAGGTTGTCCATCTGGTTTCATTCTTTTTTGAGACTTATAGTGGTTTGATATAACCGAGTTTGATATAACTGAGTGGCTTGCTAGGTCATTTCAGAGTCAACCAACATTGCTGTGGGTCTGGAATCACATGCAGATTTCCTTCCCCAAAAGACATTACTGAACCATATGGGTTTTTACACCAAGCGACAATGGCTTCATGGTCATCATTAGATTTTTAATTCCAGATTCTTATTGAATTCAAATTCCATCATCTGCCCTAAAGGGATTCAAGCCTGGTCTCCAGATCATTACCCTGGGTCTCTGGAATACTAAGTCCAGCGACAATACCATTACACCATCACCTCCCCTATTGTCTATGACTCCGTGTTATGTTGAACAGTGTCTGTGCCATTCACATGCAAAAACTTGGATCATGCACAAGATAAAGGCCTAAGTCTCAGTCCAGGGCCTCTTCCTTGTGCAGTGTGTAACCTTCAGTCCAAAGTGATTGTTGTAGGGTGGCTACGCTGTGCTATTAATGTTGGAGTTGACCTGCAGACATTTCTTGGGTGGGAACTTTAAGTTTATTTACAATATACTCAGCAGCAACTACATGTGTGCTTTCAACTCCAACTCTATCTCTACACTGATTCCTGAGGTACCTTGCACTATTCTCCTAATGATTACTATGGGTCATGTGATCTTGCTTACCATGTATCATTCTTAAAGATACATTACGCATTAAATAAGACCATAATTATTATATTCCTTCCCCTTTACCTTGGCTATACATATTATATTTACAAGTACATGTTTCTCAAGACAACATAATATTTACACTGGGTAAGGAATTTACAAGTTCATCTTTCAGGTGGTTTCCTGGTACGTGTGGAACATCGCAGCTCCACAACTTCAGATTCTTGGTCAGGTACCTCCTATTTTGGAGTTGCCTGAACATCAGGTGCTTCGATGGGCACTTGCAGTTCTGTATCCTCAACTATTACAGAACATCAGACATGTCAGTCCTGGGTTGAGTGTCCTCAACAGGAAATGCAGACCCGGTCATGATCATATCTTGGTGATTTGTCTGTCTCTTCCTTAAATAGTACACCTGTTTACGGATGATCCAGTCTTCCATCTCCACATGGTAAGATAGAGGTCCAGTAACTGCACTTATTTCACCCAGTAACCACTTGGGGTCTTTCCCTGAAGTTTTTCACATGTACCGACTCTCCCACGGTAAATTTCCTCTCACGACTATGCCAATTGTGTCTAGTTTACTGGCTTCCCTGACTCCTTTCCACCTTTCCCTCTAAATTCGGCATGATTAAGTTCAATCTCTTCCTGAGACGGCGTTTCAATAATAACTCTGCAGGTGTGACACCTGTTGTTATATGATGTGTGGTCCTGTAATGAAAAAGAAAGCGTGCTAGTTTGGTTGGCGAGGAATCACAAGTTAGATTTTTCATGCCTGCCTTGAAAATTTGAACCGTTCTGAACTTTTGGCCAGTCTGTTTGAGGAAGGGTGGTACAGTGTAGTTGTCACATGACTGATACCGTTGAGGTTGATGAACTATTGAAACTCAGCACTTATAAAAGCTGTGCCATTATTGGAAACGACTGCTTCTGGTAGTCTGTGAATGGCAAAACTCTGACATAGTTTCTCAATTGTAGCAGCCGATGTTGGTGACTTCACCTCAAATACATCCAACCATTTTGAATGGGCATCGACAATGAGCAGAAACATTGTCCCCAGGAAAGGTCCAATGTGGTCAATGTGTAACCGCACCCAGGGTCTACCTGGCCACTCCCATGGGTATAACGGAGCTGTCACTGGCAACTCTTGCAATTGCTGACATTGCACATTGTGCTTAACTGAACTCTCTATTTCTCCATCCATCCCAGGTCACCATAGATAGCTGTGTGCTATGGCCTTCATTCAGGAAATTCCTGGATGGGCACCGTGTAGTTCAATTAAAAGTGGCTCCTTTCCCTTTGGAGGATCTATCACTCATGCTCCCCACAATAAGATGCCATCCTGACTGGTTATTTCATGTCTTCTGTTTAAGTATGGTTTCACTTTGTCAGATATGGGCTCCTGTGACCAACCATGTAGCACTTGTTCTTGTACCTGAGATGAGACTGGGTCCAGACTTGTCCAGTCTCTGATTTATCGAGCACATACCTGTAAGAAATTTAACAGTAAAACAAGTTCCTGTGAAATTGGGACGTGTTCATCATTTTCTTGCAAAGGCAAAAGACAAAAGGCATCGGCGTTTGCGATTTGATTGCCCGCCCTATGTACGAAAAGTGCATTCAAATGCTGCCAGAATTAAGGCCTATTGTTGTATTTTTGCTGCAGCTATGGGTAGTATAGCCTTGTCCTCACTAAGCAATCCTAGAAATGGTTTGTGGTCTGCAACAATAGTAAAATGACGGCCGTGTACATACTGGTGACATTTCTTGACACCAGAGATGATGGACAGGCCTTTTTCTATCTGCAAGTATCCCTTTTCTGCTGTGGTGAGAGTCCTTGATACATAACCTGTTGGCCGTTCCATGCTGTCATCCATCCAGTGAGAGAGCATTGCTCCCACTCCGTAGGGAGATGCGTCTCATGTTAGCACCAATTCTTTCATCTGGTCATAATGCACTAATAGATTGGGCGAGTGCAACAATGGTTTCACCTTTATGAAAGCTTCTTTCTGGGGTGCCTCCCAAGACTAACATTGGTTCTTTTTGAGTAGAAAATGCAGGGGGGGGGGCGGAGGCCAGCACTGTAGATAACTCGGGTAAGAACCACCCATAATTGTTGATTATTCCTTGGAATGTTTTGAGCTCTGAGATGTTCTCTGGTGCAAGTACCTCTCTTATGGCTTTCACTTTCTAGCACAGGCTTTAATCTCGGCCGTCTTTATACTTCACTGTTGGCCAGATTTCTCACAGATGCAAGCTCAACTTGTCTGAGCTCAGTGGCTGAGTCTCCTAAAATTTTATTATCCTTCTGCTTCTTGGAAAATTCTGTGACTTTGGATTCCAAAGCCTTTTTGGCTTCATTTAGCTGATTCTTCAACTCTTCCATCTCTTTTTTGTATTTGTTTGCTGCCTCCTAGAAAATTGAGCATTGTTGTGTCTTCTCTGCCAACTCATTCCTCAGTTTGTTCAGAGAAGTGCTAAATTCTTTTTGTTTCTCTTCGTACTTTTCCAGAGGTACAAACTTTGACCTGAGGGAATCTTGTAGTGTGTGAAGGTCTTTCAACAGGTTTTCTTTCTCCCTTCGAAGGTTGCTCACCTCGTCTCGAACTCTGTCATCGAGCAGGGTCTCTTCGAGTTCCTTCTGCTGTTCTTCCAGGTTTTGGCTTAGGACAGCCTGTATTTCTTCAGGTTGTTGAGTCCTTACACACTCCTTTTTCAAAGCAGGAATGCTCACAGCTTCTTTTCAGAATCCCAGTGGCCAATCAAGATTAATTTCCCTTAGCCAATTTCACCCTAGAAGGCTTGGTCCTCTGCCTCTCAGTACTAACACTGGTAGCTTTGCCGATTGGCTTCCATGATGGACAGTTACTCTGCTTATGCCATTTACTTGAATGTCTTCACCTGTATATGTTTTTAATTTGGCAGCTGTTTCTTCTAAACTTAATTGATGTTCGTCATTATTCAAATGTCTGAAGGTATGTCCCCCAATTACTGTAGTGGAAGCTCTTGTGTCCACTTCCATTCTAACAGGTTTGCCATTTATCTTCACTGCGACAAATATTTGTTCTGTCTTTCCAACTTTAATAGCACAACTCGGCCACCCTACAAACAAACTGGCAACGAGGATAAAACAGGATTGGACAGAAGAAATCAAGTTAGAAAGAAATCAACACTATACCTCACCCAGTGATTGTAAGTAACAAGCTCCATTAACATTGAAGAAGTTATTCTCTCCCAAAATGCCACATTTGGGAGAATTGATCCTTTTGAATCAGCCAAAGACAATTGGTCTCACTACATAGAATGCCCTGCGTTCTTTTTTAATTTAATTTAAACGATGAGCAAATGTCTGAATTTGTTGTTTCAGTCTCATCTACATTGTCGATTTCATTGGGCTTCTTTTGTTTACAACCCTGCTTGAACCTTTCCTTGCACTGCCTAAGCATATGTCCATTTCTATGACAATAGTAACATTTGATTTTTTTAAACTGCCAATCACTAAAAGACTGATTGTTTTGACCCCTATGAAAATTATTCCTCAATTTTGCTGCTAAGATTTTTAATTTTTTTTTATTCTTTGGCTAGCGGGGGCTGTTTCCCACTTCTCAGCAGAATCTTGCTTTCTTGCGTTACATTCGGTTGAGGTTATCCCCCCTGATGTGAAGGACGGTGCCATTTTGCACATCTTGTATTGCATTTGAATCTCTTACTGCACTCTTCATGGCCAGCGCTATTTCTGGCCCCTTCTTGATATCCAGATTCTCTTTGGACAATAATCTTTTCTGAATAGTGCTCTCTTTTACACCACAGAGCTCTGCTCCCACTCCATAGGAAGATGCATCTCATGTTAGCACCAATTCTTTCATCTGGTCATAATGCACTAATAGATTGGATGGTGCAACAATTGTTTCACCTTTATGAAAGCTTCTTCCTGGGATGCCTCCCAAGACTAACATTGGTTATTTTTGAGTAGAGAATGCAGGGAGGGTGGGGGGGGGGGCAGCACTGTAGACAAATTTGGTAAGAGCCGCCCGTTGATTATTCCTCAGAATGTTTTGAGCTCCGAGGTGTTCTCTGGTGCAGGTACCTCTCTTATGGCTCTCACTTTCTCCTCAACCAGATGGAGGGGCTGTGAATCTACCCAGTGACCCAAATAGGTTACCTCCCTCACTTGGAACGTGCAACCTTCTTCTTTCTAGCACAGACTTTAATCTCAGCCTCTTTATACTTCACTGTTGGCCAGCACCATTTCTAGCCCCTTCTTGAAATCCAGATTCTCTTTGGACAATAATCTTTTCTGAATAGTGCCCTATTCTAAACGATCTCCGAGCATGTCATTCAGAGTCATACGGACATGTGCCGTCAGCTGCTTCAAATTTGCCACATAGCTTGCAATTGCCTCACCCGGGGCTCTATTTCGTGAATTAAACCTGAAGCTCTGCATCATGACCGAGGACTCTGGTTGAAAATGATCCTTCATGAGGTCCACCAATTCACCGAAATTCTTCAAATCTGGGGCACTGGGTGCCATCAAACTCCGAATCAGACTGTAGGTTTTGCTCCCACAAGTACTCAAGAGGATCACTCACCTCTTTTTTTCTCCTGTAATCTCATTCACTTGAAAAAAGAACACAGGGCATTCTATGCAGTGAGACCAATTGTCTTTGGCTGGTTCAAAAGGATCAATTCTCCCAAATGTGGCATTTTGAGAGAGAATAACTTCTTCAATGCTAACAGTGCTTGTTACTTACAATCACTGGGTGAGGTACAGTGTTTATTTCTTTATAACTTGATTTCTTCTGTCCAATCCTATTTTATCCTCATTGCCAGTTTGTTGTAGGGTGGCCGAGTTGTGCTATTAATGATAGAAATTATCTGCAGACATTTCTTGGGTGGAAACTTTAAGCTTATTTACAATGTACTCAACAGCAATTACATGTGTGCTTTCAACTCCAACTCTATCTCTACACTGACTCCTGGGTTAGCCCGCATTACTCCCCTATTGGCTACTACAGATCATTCCCTAAGAAGTATTATTCTTACAGATGCATTACACATTGAATAAAACCATAATTACTACAGCAATAGTCCGGCTTCACATTCACAGGACATATTATTGACGCCTGCACCTTGATGGTGCTGGTTATTGCTGCCAGAATGTCGTGGGCAGGCATCACAGAGTTCCCTCATTCTCTCTGTGAGCTCTCAGCACCTTTGAGGTGGGCTGGTTCCCCATCTCTTCAGCTCCTGTGACTGGTGACGCTGTGCTCCTGAAGGGGACAGGTGATGAAGGCTGATAAAGGATCCGGTGCATTTAAAGTTTCATGGCTGCATCTCCATGTTGTGACCCTGATCACAGAGTCAGACAGGAGTCAGACATTCACAGAGGCTATGTGAAGATCTATGGAGTATCCTCACTGCATGTTGTCATCATCATCCTGGAACCTAATGACTATCAGGGCCTCAGCTGCGTCTCCATGACATGAGCCTGAGCACAGAGGGTATGTGCGCTGCCCTCAGCCAGACAGGAGTCAAACGTTCACTGATGCAAGATGAGGAAGTCAGGACTGTCTGCACTGTACCTCATCATCATCCTTCAAGAACCTAGTAGTTATGAGGGCCTCCCAAGCGTGTGTGCCTTGTCTGGCCAGTGCAATGGCCTCAACGCCGGCATCCTCACCTGCAAGGACCTCATCAACGTCATCCTCTTCGACCTCCTCCTCACTGGAGGAGACATTCCATCTCCCCCTCAGCCAGGTCCGCTCCCTGTTGCAGCGCCAGGTTGTGCTATGATGATGCGCGACACTCTCAGTGGACTGTATTACAGTGGCTCCATTGGACCTGTCGAGGCACGAGAACTTCATTTTCAAAATGCCTATCGTTTGCTCCACCAAAGTCCGGGTTGCAGCATGAGCATCATTATATCTTCGCTCTGCTACAGTCTGAAGCCGCCGCACCGGCATCATCAGCCACATCCTCTGCGGGTGGCCCTTGTCCCTGAGGACCCAACCCTGCAGTCCTTTTCTGGACCCTGGAAGATGTCAGGGATCTGCGACTTGCTAAGAATGCAGGAGTTGTGGGTATACCCTGGGAATCGTGCGCAGACCTTTAGGATACGTTTATGACGGTCAGACACCAGCTGAACATTCAGCAAGTGGAAGTCCTTGGGGTTGTCGTTGCCATGGAGACCTAAGCAGCATGCGAGGGCAGCTGACGGCACTCTGCACCTGTGGAAAGCCAGAGATCTGTGCAAATCCCAGCGCTCTTGCTTCCTGGCTTTTCTCACCCTGGTCGAAATGCAAAGTTCTGTACCTTCGCGCAGATGGCGTCCATGACCTCCTGGCTAACACTTGTGGGTGGAGGCTTGTGTCATCCTGCACAGGTCACCTGTGGAGCCCTGTTGGGAGCCAGTGGCATAAAAATTGAGCACCGTTGTCACCTTCATGGCCACTGGCAGTGGATGTCCTCCATGTCCCCATGACGCCAAATCCTGCAGCAGGTGGCTGATGTGACTGACCAGTTCCCTCGGCATGCACAGTCTTTGGCCACACTGGTTCTCAGTCATCTGCAGGAATGACAGGTGCCATCTATAGGTCCTGTGTCTAGCGAGGTACCTCCGAGCGACCTGTGGATCTTCAGCCGTGTGCGCAGCAGGCCCTATCACCCCTTTATCTCAATGGGGGTGCTCCGCCCTTTAACGAGCCAGGAACCTCTGCCACTCTCTTCTTCTTCTCTGCTCCCTGTAAGCTATGAGGCATACCGCTAAATCACTGAGCCCCATGATCCTGATGTTCTCCTCCTGCAGGATCAGAGAGGGAGATGTGTGGGCTCGCATATGTGTCCTAAGAACCTCTCTTGGTTAAGTCTGAAGGCCCCTTCATACATGTAGGAGAGTGCTGGCCACTGCTTTCTTGGCCAGTGTGTAGTGCGCTCATTGGCTGTCTGGAACTCCACCCGCCTCCGCCCCACTCCACGTGACCAATTGGAGGCAGCTTCGGACACTGGACTGCAGGCTGTGCTCTCAGCTCAGGCGCAGACATTCTCCTAACCCACACAGCAAGGCTGCACTGTTAGTTTGAACCAGGGGGGATACTGGTCCACACCTTAATAAAGACATTGCAAGGGGCTGTGAGCACCTCCACCAGTGACTGTGCAATGGCCCCTTTCACAAGGGGATTTCACAACTTGCCCATTCGGCCAAATTCTCTGCTGTTCACTAAAACGCACATTATTAATAAGGAATTAAAAATCTGATGTTGACCACAAAACCATTGCCAATTGTTGTAAAAACCCATCTGGTTCATTAATGTTCTTTAGGGAAGGTAATCTGCTGTCCTTACTCGGCCTGGCCTATATGTGACCCCAGACCCACAGCAATGTGGTTGACAGTTAGGAATGGGCAGTAAATGTTGGCCTTGCCAGTGACGCCCATTTCCCATTAACAAATAATACAATAAATAATTTGCAGTCTGCATCCGAGGAGTGAAAAGTTCTGGAGTATTTTGTGCTACTTTCAAGTTTTTGCGTTGCTTGAGTGGGCAGAAAAGTTTCAGAGGCCTGACTCCAAGCCTGTCAATGGAGCTGCTGCTGAACAGTCTCAACTGCAGACAAATGCTCACTTTCGACAAGTTTTTCCAAGCGTCCCTAGCCCTTCGCTCCTCCCTCCCTCCTTCTGACATGCGCTTGTGTACTTCCTTCAGTCTGTGCTGCCTTGCCCCGCCCCAGCTTGACTCACATTTGCCTATGCCCCCACTGAATGCAACAGTGTCTCTTCTTTGTTGGTCTGTGGCCAACGCTCCCGAGTGCTGCACAGGCTTGTGCGCTCTCACCTCCGAGTTCCCCTGGAAGTCCAGGTCACCAGGTGCACGCTGTTCTGAAGTGGCGTGGGCGGTAAATATGATGTGGGAGAGATGATTCCCGCGAGCAGAGCTCACAATGAGATGCGAAAGAAGTATTGAAACCAGGTTCCCGATATGTACCGGCAGGAAACGCAACCCGCCATTGACGAGTGGAATGGATGATCGCAAACTGGTTTCACGACGGCATGAAACCGGGTTTTGGCCTTCCCACCATCTTGTCATTCCCTCTCCGCCATGACGCCAACAGGACCGCATGATTCCATCCCAAGTTTCTGGGATTTGAATAAGTTATCCTGCACCGGTATCAATCCTTTCCCTTGATTTCAACATATCGCACCTCAAGTGTAATTCTACCAGCCCTATTTAAAAAAAATTCATTCACTGGATGTGGGTGTCGCTGGCTGGGCCAACATTTATTGCCCATCCCCTAATTGCCCTTGAGAAGGTGGTGGTGAGCTGCCTTCTTGAACCGCTGCAGTCCATATGATGTGGGTACACCCACACAGTGCTGTTAGGGAGGCAGTTCCAGGATTTTCACCCAGCGACAGTGAAGCTGATGACACTGAATTTTTTTTATTGATTTATTCTTGGGCTGAGAGCATTGCTGATGAGGCCAACATTTCTCTCCCATCCCTAATTACCCTTGAGAAGGTAGTGGCAAGCTGCCTACTTGAACTGCTGCAGTCCAGATGCTGGAGGTACGATCACAGTGCTATTTGACTTTTCTGTAGTGTAGTGATACAGCTGAGTTGCTTGCTAGGCCATTTCAGAGGGCAGTTAAGAGTCAACTACTTTGGCGTGGGTCTGGAATCACAGGTAGACCAGACCAGATAGTGCAGCAGATGTTCTTCCCTAAAGGACAATGAACGAGACGGGTTTCTGAAACAACCCTGTAGTTTCATGATCGTTACTAATGAAGCTAGTGTTTTATCCCAAAATTATTAATTGGTTGAATTTAAATTCCCCCTGTTGCTGTGGTGGAATTTGAACTCATATTGCTACTGAACTAGATTGGCCCCAGGATTACTAGTCCAGTAACAATACCACTTTGATACTATTATCTCCTTGCCTGGTTCAATTTCTCACACCTTTTCTACAGTACTGAAAATGAAACAGCCCAAAAATCAGAATAGCAATCAATACAAAAATAACTTCATTAAGACTTATTTTTCATACCATAAACCCAGAAATATCTGTTCATATGCGATTCACTGCTAAACTGTGGGTTACCAAAGGTTTTTGGGAGTATAATCTCCTCCAGCCTTACATCTTTCAAGACATGTGCACTCCTCTAATTCTCACTTCTTGCATATCTCCTATTTTTATTACTCCACCAATTTCACAGCAGTACCTTCAGCTGTTTGTGCTCTAATCTTTTGAATGCCCTCCCTAAACCTGCTTGCCTCTCTATTTCTGTCTCCCCCCCCTTAAGATGCAATTGTATATTTTATATATCTCACGGTACAGATGCGCATTAAAGTTTAAAGCATTTGATCATCTGCCTGACATTGCATTAGGTGACTTGGTGTCGAATTTTCATTGCAATCGCTGAAGCACCTTTTGCTATTAAAACTGATATATAACTGCAAGTTGTTGTAGGAGTAATAGTTTGGCTAGCTTTCTTTACGAGCATACCTTTTCAGTTCATGTTTTAAAATGTCGTTTAGATCCGCTGCAAGTGAAATAGCCAATGGAACAATGAAACATTCGTCCTTGCACTCAGCTGTGGACTGCAATTACTTCTGATTAAACATCTGACATGGTCTAAGGAAGGCAGAGCCAGATATTTACTAAATATTTACAAAACTGCTGTGCAATTGGGAATTTCCGAGTGAGGAAAGGTAATTTCACAAACAAGACCCTTCAAATCCTCTGGCGAAGCATAGAGGCACACTATTTGTGGACTAACCTGATAAGTAATAAAATTAGTAAATAATAAATAACTGATCAATTGCTAACTCCAAGTAGCAGCTAGTGTGCTAGGCATGGGAAGAAGTAACTGAAAACCAGAAGCGTCTGTGAAGTCTCATCCTGGGCTTGGCTGGTTCACATAGCTCTTTAAATTCTCAACCCAAAGAGGTCCAGAGCTACCAGAATCCCCACCGGATATCATGGCAACCTTCAAACCAGTCAGCACAATGCAGACTGGAACCACTTTGCAAAGCTTTAAGCAACCTGCCACTGCAAAATAAAATCACACATTTGGGTTGAGCTACTTATCCTTAGTAAGTTGAAATATAGTAGGGGAAACCCCAACTCAGTGGTAGCATTCCCACATTCGATCCCATGGCTTGAATAATTCTCAACATCCAGTGGGGATATCTGAAGCTGATTGGTAGCTCCCCACCGTCTATTGTCAAGGGGTCAGCCCAGTTAGGACAAGGTACTTGGAAGGTAAAAGTCATCGGGCGGAATCATCCCAGATTTGCACAAAGTACTGTTGCGGAGTGGAAAAATGATATTTTATCTGCCGGCAGCAATGGTGGCTTTTCACGCTGTATCCTCCCAAATCCAATGCAATAATTATGCCTTCCCAGGAAACATGCTGTTTCGGCGGTGGGCAAGCTCTCATTAGCTATCACCTCGCCGCTTCAAAGCGCCGGGTGCCTCATTTGCAGCCCCACACACACCTCTCAGGGGTTCCAGCTCAGGACTGCGGCACAGAAGACATGGCCCCGAAAGGCAAGAAGACTGCAGCACCGCCCCAAGCCCCGGTTTAATGACATGTCCCTCGAGCACCTTTTGGACGCAGTGGAGGCCCCCTATGGTGTTCTCTGCTCCTGTTCTGGTCGCAGGATGGGCAGTGGTATCACTAATCCAGCATGGGAGGCAGTGGCAGCCCTGGTGCCCTGCAAAAGAGGACAGCCACCCAGTGCCACGACAGGTTGAATGGTCTCATCGGTCCCACCAGGGTAACTCACTCTTCTCATCACTCTCAACTCACACACTCGCAAACCCATCACACACCCACAGGGATCTCACATCTTAGGGGCAACACCACTAACTCTCACACACACACTCTCACATCTCCATCAGACTCATACCCTCTGGAGCTCACGACCTCATCCCGTCTATGACTCCGCTCACCACACAAACATTCCCCTCAGTGCCATGTGCCCTGCTCACACTCCCTCCATCTGTTTTCATGCAGGAGAAGCCTGCTCACATCAGCAGGGAGAGGTCCCGGACCAGGGGGTGGAGTGGCCCACATTAGGCCCCTCACTCACTTTGAGGAGTGTGCCATCGCACTGACTGGTGAAGATGTGGATGGTGCCTGCGGTGACAGTGAGGTCGGTGGTGAACACCCACCTGAGGATCCTGCACCACATCATCCTTCTCTCAACGCAACTGTGAGTGCTCTCCCTCCTGCTTTTGACTCTGCTGTCATGCACTACTTATCTCTACTCTGGTTCACAGGGAGCTCTGCCAAGCGACCGACACCCTCAGCCAGCCAGTCCCTCAGCTCCATCCAGGTCCTCACCTCCAGCCAAGAGGTCACCTCCTCCATTGAAGAGCTGGAAATAAGCTCTTACAGTGCTTACCCACACCCTCCACCAGCACAGAGAGACACAACTCGGTGGGACCTAGGTTTAGAACAGGTTCGGATTCACAATCCGTTGGTCACCACATGAACATCTGTCCACAGCAGGAGGAGGCAGGTTCAGCAAATCTTCCCAGCACTCGGAGGACTGCTGGGGAATAGGCATCTGTGAGGCCCAAGTCTGTTGACAAACCTTTGGGTTTGGCTTTCCAACTCATCCTGGAGAGTCAGCAGGAGGCGGGGAAACATCATGCCCTCAACAGAGTGGCACGCGAGTTGGAGGAGTGCATCTGCTTGCTGTCTGACGAAGTGGTGCCCACGTGTATGGGTATGGAGGTCGCCATGGGGAGAATGGCAGTTGCCTTGGAAACCCTGGTCCAGCAGAATGCAGAGATGCACAGAGACCTGCACTCCATCGCAGTAGCCATGTTTGAGGTCCTGCAGTGGCAACGCGAGAGGGAAAAGGGGCACCTCGACGTCCCCCCAGATAGTTCATCCCTTCAAGGAATCAGGCCAGGGCCCTGGAGCACATGGAGGGAGGAGGAGCGGCAATTGGATACCCCCTGGGTCATCCATTCAGGAAACTCAGAAGCTGTCCACTCTCTCTGAGTCCCCTTTGCCTGTGACATCCTTAACCTCATCCCTTGTCACCGCAGAGGGAGCAGCTGGCCCACAGGAGGACAGCCTAAGTGAGCTGGGCCCCTCAAGGCCTTGGCTCTCCAGAGGCCCCACGCTGAAGGCATCAGAGGCAACAGGGACAACCCTTGCACAGGCTGTCTCCACCCCTCCTGCAGATGTCAGGGCAGCACCTAGAAGTCTAAGGCATTCAAAAGTTAAGAAATTCTAAAATTGGTTGCATGGGTGAACACATTTTCTCATTTTACAGTTTGGAAATATATTCTTTTACTGAATAATGTGTAATGGTGTCTTTCAGCTTTATTGACAGGCTTCACGAGTCCTCCCACTGCATTCCCCCCTCAACCCCCACTCCACCCACGCACTCTCTCACATGCACAGATTATTGCCGTATCACACTCCTCTCAATATCCTGAGTATTTTCAATGCTGCTTGCTGGGTTCGTTTTCAGTTGACCATTTGAGCTAACCTGCATCTCCGCCCATCACTGATCACACTCCTATACAATACCTATTCTCACCCAAAACAACTCTTGTTTCACTTTCGATTTAGCAAGTGTGGTAGTGCTACAGTTTTTCTTTCACTCCCCCATTCTTTACCCTCCCCCAGTCACCCATTTCCTTTCCCCCATCACTGTTGACTCCCAGGCATCACCATCCACCTCCCCTCCATGACCTACCAGCCACAATCCTTTTTTATCGGAGATGCCAATGTGAATGTGCACATTCCCTTCCTTCCCAAAATTCCCACCCCCATCCACATTAACCTCCCTGATCACCTCCTTCCCACCCCCCAGGGTCCATGTCTGCCTCCAAGTCCCCACCAACCACCTTCACCATCCCTTCTATCGATACCGTTGAACCCTCACCTTCCCACCCTATCGCCTCACTCTGCCCTTGACAATTATCACCATTCCCTCATTCCACGTCCAGCCTCAGTTTGCTCCCCAGGATGCAGTCATGGACCCATCAGAGCCCTCCCTTGCACTTTCACCTGGATATCAACCCCTCCGAACTCCTCCCTCCCTTGGAACTGCTTCCCTGGAACTTCTTCCCACCCCTGGATTTCCCCACTTTTTCCTTCCCCCATGTTCTTGCCCCTTCCTGACTCCTTCAGACACCCTTACTACTTCTGCCGCCCTTAGTCCTTCCCCTTTCTAGACTCTTTCCTCTACCTTACTCCCTTCCCTCTCCACTCTCCTTCCTCCCCCTGGACTCTTTTCCCTCTCTGCACTTCCTCCCCTCTCTGAAATCCTTTCCTTACACCTTCCACCCCCTTGCACCTACCTTCCCAATTGCTGTCTTCTATCCCAGTACGCCCTCCTCCATTGTAGCCCCTTCCACTTCCCAACATCCCTCCCAACCCCTTTGGTCCCCCCCTGACAACCTCACCCCCCCAACACCTCTTCCTTTCATAGTCGATCCTAGACCTCCCTCTCCCATCCACCGGTACACCTCCCTCTCCCAAATACAGCTGGACCTTCCTCTCCACCCCCTCGACCATCATCTGATGTGAGCAGACCCTCAATGGTGACTTTCCAACTTCCATGAGCTGCTTCGCAGCAGAGCCATGTCCATGAGAATCCACCCAGCATGCCATGGATGTTCCTCCAGTGTGCCGTTGGTGCTGAGCTTCAGCATCTTCTGCTGCTCGGATGTCCGGGATGTGAGCAAGGCCCTGGCGGTAAGTCCTGTCTTCTGCACGTCACACTTGTCAAGATGTGTTCTACACCTGCGTGTGCTCCCACCGACCTGGGTGGATGATCCAGCGGTGGGGAGATGAATCTGGCGGGCAGGCCTTATAAGGGTTGGGCAGATGTATTACAATGAGGTTCCTGGCGTCCGATGGTGGGAAATGCGGCCCACCATTGACAGGTAGAGTGGACGATTGCAAACTGGTTTCATGACGTTGTGAAACCGATTTTTTGGCTTTTTTGCCATATTATCCGCTCACGGTGCCGAACATGCCCGACACTAGTGGGCACAGAAAATTCTGCCCATAATCTGCGAAAAATCAATGGGAAATAATCAGGGTTATGCATCCCTAGTAAGTTGCTCAAGAATCTCATGTGTGATATTTGATTCAAGACCTGCCCTGGTGCAGAACGCAACAGCTGGGAAGAAAGATATAGCAGGGTCCCCATGGATTAAGTGGCAAAAGCCGGTGTTTGACAAACTGAACATGAAAACGTAATGTAGAACGAGGTAGAAGGGCCAGTTAGTTCTCAGGCCTGCTTTTTTGAGAAATGGGGCAGCGTGGGGGATCTGGAATGAGTGGCTGGTGCACCAGTCTTCCTTACCACCTCACTGGCGTCATTAACAATTCTCCATTGGCATTCTCACCTTCTGATTGTGACACAGATTGGCCAACATCGTGACTTGCCTGCCGAAGCTTCTTCCTCAGAACAAAGTTATGGAGCGTTCCTGGGGATATGGGCATTGAGGCTGCTCAGCTTTTACAGACATGTGCTACACAAAAAAAAACAAAAATGCATTTGACAATTCTGGTATGCTGCACCCACTAAATTCTGCCTGTGACAATGCGGAGGTGTCATGAGCCATGCTTGCGCACAATAAAATTTGTCGCGCCTGAGAAATTTCATTTTTCAACGAAGGACAGCACAGATGATTGTTTCAACATAAAGACATCGTGAGAGTTTCTGAAGAGGCAGGTATGTAGCTGTACAATTCTGCATTAATTGGTGCTTATTGGCTGCCTACAAAAGCATGCACTCGTTGATGGATTTCAGCTGCAGGGAGTAGATATTGATAAAATGTGGGTGAACATGCCACAATCCTCCCTGCTGGCAGCCCTATTAAATCCTGACTGGGATAATAAAATCTCTATTGAGTCATGCAGAACATGGCATTGTGCATGGAGTCCTGAATAATAATGTTTGACTAGGAGAGTCAACATTACTGTTCCACCATCTCCCATTGTTGCTTCTTATCAGTGGCAAACTGAAAATCCTGGCATCAGGCTAGTGGTCAGGTTAGTCAATATGGAGGGGTACAGGGTTTGGAGTAGAAAGGAGCGATCCCAGGGTGGTCGTAGCTTCCGCTTCCTTTGTCAGACTCAGTGCACTTCTGCTCCTCCTGGCCTCACAATGCTAAGTTTTACACCCACCTTACTGGACCTCCCCTAGGTCTCTACTCATCAGGTAGAGTGAATTAAATGAAATGGGTTATAATCATACCCCCTCTTTGGAACTATTCCAGAATAGGCATAATCCTCAGATAATCACTCTCACTTAAACTTGCAGAAAACAGGCCTCAGAGACACTTAAATGGGTCTGATGAACTGATCTAACTCTCCCCAAAGGAAAGGGGCCACTAGAGAATGTTACTGTCCTCTAGGTAGCCTTTTTAACAAGTTTCAGCTAGATTATAACAACCCGGATATTATAAGGATCTGGGTGTCCCTCCTCAATAATGTCCTCTCCACTGAAGAGCGTACGGAGATGGGTTTTTCAGTTTAGCTACAGAAGAATACATGAGATAATATATTTGCTAAGTTATGTAAGAGTTTATTAAAGAACTGAGCATGCAATTCGTTTTTGATGGAGAAGTATAATATTAACGTTACAGAGAGATATTTAAGATATCCATCAATATTTAAAGTAGTATTTACCTTATATCCCTGAGTAAAAAGCTACTTACTCTAGCAAGATACCTCTATCCCAATTAAGGAGAGAACTATCATCATTACATTACAGCAGCTACCTTTACCCTGTGAGGCACTTGAGTGAACCCAACAAATCTAAAAATCCTACTATGTAGTTCCAATATTTATACCCCAAAAGAACTAAACCAGCAGGAAGCATGTGTAGCACTCATGCTGGACAACACCCTTTGCTTTTTTTCTCAACATCCTTCAATCAACCAGGATACTGAGAGGCATGGACAAGGGGCATGTCCTTGCAACACTCAGTTTACAGGATTTAATTAATATGTTGGTAAGAGTCATCTTTAAGGTTGTCCATTGTCAGTTTGCAGCATCTTTCAATTTATCAGTGCCTTGCTGAGGTGATGTAAAGGCCAGTTCCTATTTTTTTTCATAACTGTATTGTGTTGGAGGACCATCCCATGTGATAATGAGTCAAGTGGATCAGGGAGGTGTCTTAATTAAAACCCGCATCTGTAGCACAGATCTTTTATCTTTATATTTATAGCTGCATTCCTTCACATAAAGTACCCCCTCAAGTTTTATGCCAACAGTAATTCTAAGCAGTGTCAAAGTGTTAGGGCCCTCTTTTACAAATATTTATGAAGCACACTTCTGACTTTTCATTGGGCAGAGCGAGTTAATCAAATTTAAGCAGACCATCATCCTGAGTTCTCTGGCTGAGTTCAACTGGGCCCTCATTCAGACAGGAATTGACCTGAGTGTTTCTCTGCTAGAGAAAGGTAAAATCAGCTAGGATTTCAATTTCTGTTCATCATCTGGTAATTCCCATTGAAAAGTATACAAAAAAGGATGATGGTCTGCTTAAATTTGATTAACTCGCTCTGCCCAATGAAAAGTCAGAAGTGTGCTTCATAACTATTTGTAAAAGAGGGCCCTAACACTTTGACACTGCTTAGAATTACTGTTGGCATAAAACTTGAGGGGGGACTTTATGTGAAGGAATGCAGCTATAAATATAAAGCTAAAAGATCTATGCTACAGGATGTTGTTGTCCTTAAGCACATTACTATGCGTTGGCATGCTTATAAACTTTTAAAATTTTGTCCAGAAGATAACTCTGATTTTAATTTTCAATCCCTATTTCATAGGAAAATCACTATTTTAATCTTATGCTCCTTATTTATAGCTGGATTCTCTTTTAGCTTCTTATTTATAGCTGCATTCCTTCACATAAAGTCCCCACTCAAGTTTATGCCAACAGTAATTCTAAGCAGTATCAAAGTGTTAGGTCCCCCTTTTACAAATATTTATGAAGCACACTTCTGACTTTTCATTGGGCAGAGTGAGTTAATCAAATTTATGCATACCATCATCCGTTTTTGTGTACTTTTCAATGGGAATTACCAGATGATGAACAGAAATTGAAATCCTAGCTGATTTTACCTTTCTCTAGCAGAGAAACACTCAGGTCAATTCCTGTCTGAATGGGGGCCCAGTTGAACTCAGCCATGTCAGTACAGATGCGGGTTTTAATTAAGACACCTCCCTGATCCATTTGACTCATTATCACATGGGATGGTGCATTCACTTAAATTTTTGTTGGGCAGACTGGGATGACCCCCTGTTATTGTTCACAGTCGCTGTTCCTTTTCTTTAGCTGGGAAAGCCAAAAGTGACAAGAACTAAACTCCACCATATTGACTGTACAGTCATTGTTATTATTTTAAAATGTTAATGTCACAAATGTTGGATAAGTCCTACTGCATTACTGGCAAATTACATCATTACTACTAATCAATAACAGAGCCGTCAGTTTGATTGTTGCTTAAAGTTGGCAAAAGCTCATATTGCTCTGGTTCTTGGAGCAGATGGAAAATACTTGTTCAGAGGAGAATCATGCCCTCCTCCACCCACCTTTAATTCCACTAGTAAACAAATACTCTCCAATGACCTTCTATGGTAAGTTTGATATAAAATGATCACATATTTTATATTTTATATTTTCATTAGGGAATTGAATCTGTCTTTACATCTAATGACGATACTATAGAACATAACGGATGTTGATATTCTGGTAAATGAGGTTGCCACAAGGATGGAAATTGGTTTACACCCACAATTGCTTAAGTCTGATCTTAAGGTTGGCTGCACAGTCAGGGGACTTTCTGTATAGAAGCTAGTCTGCAGAGATGGGAGGAAAATGGGTGGACAACTCATGCAGTGCACCTCTGGCAACTTCCAAGTCTTGCCTTTAAGAATGGAATAGTCAAAAATCTGGAAGCAGGTTGCCTGCAGATGCACAATATAACTGTTAATAGTTTTCTGCAACATCTGTCAAGCAGACCCAAAATCATACTGAGATTCAAAAATATTCTTTAAAGAGGCATCGCATTGAAACACTTTATTATAAAAATATATCATCGTGGTGAAAAGGATATATAGCCTGAGTTTCCAAAACAAGACAAGAATCTAACGCAGCACCCCAGCATTCTTTAAATGTTCCAATTGAACCTTTTCTATTTTTGATAAAACTGGAGATAAATCTCTTGGATGTCACAAGGATGTAATACACTTTGGAAATATATTTGTTATCAAAAACAGTGGACCGTATTTTCTACCGATATTCAGTCCTTCATCTGATGTAACAGCTAAAAAGTGAAGAAAATTGTCTCTGCATAAGGAAGTTAAGTAAGAAAAAGCAAGTTAACAGAATAATGAAACAGTTGAGCCTAGTGGGGTGAGGGAATTAAGCAAGGGAGTCACTGGAGGCATATTTGATCAATCATCTCAGCCTTGGTCTATATGGCTAGTTTATTAATGTAATTAGGAAGGAGGAGGCTTAATGGAGAAGCCAATGTACCTCTGCACATAATTAAGCCTTTATGATTTTGACTTTGAGCATTGCATTAATTGTAATATATTTTAATTTGTTATGGGTTGTTAATGCATCTGTTTCAGATCCAGTAGTTCTAAGTTTCTATGTGGTTTGGAGTTAAGACATCTGCACATAAAAATTTTCCTTTCTACTAAATGCAAAACTAAGTTACAAAATGCATCTGCTCATCTGATTCCGATGTGCCATAAGGCAATGATTAATGGTCTCTGAGTTAGTAACTATTTTCACATTTAACCTGTTTTCCTTAGTGCCCTTTGGTTTGTGTTAATGAAAGGGAATGTACTGTTGAACCCATATGTGGCAATCCCACAAAAAGAGCTTTAATCAGTGCTGACTAGTGAATGGGATCATTCTTGAAAATATGTACTTTTAATTATGTAAAAGTATTTCATCATCCACAATAAAACACTTCATTTTCCCTCAATGTCTCATGATTAATTGTATTTGATGTGTCCCTAAAAAGGAATGCAAAACTTCTATTCTTATAAAAATATCACATCAATCACTTCAGCTGAAAAAAAACTTCCACAGTAATGCTGCCCTTATTGCATTCTGAACTTTGTTTTATCATTTGGTTCCTTTTCGATTCACATATGCTTTTTTATTTACACATTCACCAAAGCCAAGAAAGCTAGATGCTATAAATGTGCCTTAATTAAGCCCTTTTTTTAACTGAAGTAATAGCTTCCAAGCAGCAGAGTCTATTTTTTTTACAACTTTGAATAAAAATAGATTGCCATGATACCACACAAAATTATGATAGTGCAGTAAGTACTGTTAGCGTTCTGGGTTGAAAACAGTAGGTCAAAAGATATATACTTTTAAACAGAAATACTTCAGTAAAGATTGCTCAGACTGAATACAGCCATCCAATTATTAGATTTTTAATCAATTCAATTATGGAAGATATTTACTAAAAGTGACTTAAATCTGAAGAATAGACACAGATAAGAAATATAATTTTAGTTCATCTATTTAGAAGGAATCAGCATCTTTTAAATTACATCAATGTTTTTGCCTCCAATTCTTTCTTTTAAAGTCCATTGCGAGAGAATGGGCTGTTTTCATTTTTAATATTTTTAGTCAGTAGCCGTTTCCTGCTCCTAGATTTACAGCTTGCGAATTCCTCCCATTCATTTTAATCAACAGGAATATCATGCACTTGTGAAGCAGAAGCAGACACCCTGGCACTTGTGTTTGTTTCCAACCTTTTTCAGGCATTCTGGTAACTCAAATTAATCACCGAACTCCCAAACAGAAGGTAGCCTCATGGCCACTTGCCACTTGAATTTGAGAACCTCAGTTGAGTGTTCACTGTTAGTGATGTTGAGCATGACTTGGCTATACTGGTCTTGAGCTGAGGGAGAAAGAAAAATTGACATTGTGTAATATTTCCCTTTCCATATGTGTCACATTTCCCGTCTGTAGATCACTTTTTGATGCTGAAGGAAATGTCAAAGTATTGTTATGTCTATTCAACTGCTGGAGAAGATATATGTGTAGATGGTAGTAATCATAATTCCATTGTAAAAGAAAGGGTGACATAGAAGCATATAATGGTTACAAAACAGAAAGATGACATTCAGTTCATTGAGTTTTTACCAGCACTCAGCAAGAGCCACTCAGCTAGTCCGACTCCCCTGCCCTTTCCCTGTAGCCCTGCAATTTTCTTTCTCTTCAGTTGCTTATCCAATTCCTTTCTGGAAGCCATGATCGAATCTGCTTCCACACCTACTTGGGCAGTGCAATCCAGGTCTTACCCACTCGTTGCATAAAAAAGTTTATCCTCATGTCGCCTTTGGCTCTTTTGCCATTTACCTGAAATCCGGGTTCTTTGGTTCTAAACCCTTCCTCCAGTGGGAACAGCTTCTCTCTATCTACTCTGCTTAGATTCCTCATGATTTTGAATGCTTTGATCAAATGTCCCCCCAGCTTCTCCAATATATCCAAGTAGCTGAGGTCCCAAATCCCTGAAACCATTCTTGTAAATCTTTTCTGCACCCTTTCTAAAGCCTTCGCATCCTTCCTAAAGTGTGGTGCCTAGAATTGGACACAATACTCCAGTTGAGGCTGAATCTGCCTTTTATAAAGATTCATGATAACGTCCTTCCTTTTGTACTCTATGCCTCTATGTATGAAGCACAGGGTCCCATATGCCTGCTTAACCACTTTCTCAACCCATCCTACCACGTTCAACAATTTGTGCAAATGTTTCCCAAAGCTCTCTGTTCTTGCATTCCCTGTGGAATTACTGCCTTTATTTTATCTTGCCTCTCCTTGTTCTTCCTTGCAAATTGTAACACTTCACACTTCTTTGCATTAAATTTCATCTGCCACATGACCATCTATTCCACCAGCCTGTCACAATCCTTCTAACAGTTCACAATGCTTCCAAGTTCTGTGTCATCCACAAATTTTGAAGTTGGACCTAATCAGCCCATGTTTGTCTGTCTCTCTACCTCTTGACCTATCTTTCTACCAATATGTGTATCCATATATGTATCATTGTTCCATCATGCCATTTTCCAGCATTCTTCCACTGTTGCACCACTTTCCGTTTTCAATCATAGACATTAAAAAAAAAATGCTCATATAATTCCAGTCAGTTAACAAGCCTTTCACAGCAATGAATGAAGTATTCACAGGCCTGTGTAGTTTCAAATTCTGGAAATGATGCTGTGTCTTATGCGCTGTCATGCTGGAGACATTCTGTTATAGCATCCGCCCCAATTACATTGCAAAGTAATTCCATAATGTCCTCGGAATCAGGGAAACAATGGTTCATGCAAACAAACCTTTACAAGCACAAAAAATTTATACCAAGACAACAAAAATGAATAAACTGATAATCATTGAAACTAAAATCAGAACACACAAACAAACTTAAATCTGCATGAGTTTCAATAAAACTGTACCAGTGATAACAAGAATATTTTGTATGAAACACAATGTACCATGGTATCCTAAATTGGCTAAGAATGAAGGAATAATTTTTCAACTTTGCACTTCCAGACTCGACCACCAGCACACACAATAAGCATAGGCTTGTACTGCACAGAAAATTATGGCCAATGCATACCCCAATTTCCAATTTGGGCTGTTGGTGGGTGGGACTCCACTCCAGTGTTGCTCGGTTAAAAAACTATCTACCAACAAGATTCGTGGAGCGGAGCTCTTGGCCCCAGATGCACAGAACACTTCGCTAATTCCCAGCACCAACACAATTTGACACTCCATCCACACGGTGAAGCAAGAAAAATTTCAGTTTGAGCATTTTCTTATTCATAGCCAGATCACCACATTATACTGCCTGTTGCTAAGTGAAGTTACATTAGAATCAGTGCCCTAAGTTTGCTTTCTCTTTGTCGTCTGCAGTGTGGCTATTAAATTATAGAGGCCTGTATTTTTCTTGGGATGTAAAGTTGAACAAAAATTAAATGTGAGTAAAATAATGCCCTGAATCATAAACAGACTCAGCATGTCCATTGATATTGATATTTGTATATAACTGTCAACTGCAGAAAAAAAACAACAGCCTGGTGAAAATTTTGTCTTCACCACCTGACAGAATGAGTTTCCCACTTTTCCAATTGCCCAATTTTCATTCCATTGTAGAGGTGGTACAGTGACAATGTAATTTCACATTTCATGGAATCATGAAGCTTTGCAACACAGTGCGACACCATTCCATTATTTACTTTCATTCCCCTGCGCTGCTCCCATTTATTTTACTTTGTCAAATATTTATTCACCTCCCTTTGAAAATCTATTCCATGTCCAAACAGCTGTAAAAGTCTCCTTTCACTATTTTTGGTTACTGGCTTAGCAACTAGTCAAACAAGCATTCCCTATATACCTTACTAAATCCCCTCATAATTTTGAACTCCGTCAGAGCTTCTCTTAATTTTTGATGTTCTAATGAAAATTTGCCAGCATTTCTAGTTTCTCCTTACAATTAAGATCTCATCTGTGGTATAATTTTGCTAACTCTCTGCTGCAACATGCTCCTGACCTTGGCATCCTTCCTAAAATAGATGTCCAAAACGGTTCACAATATTCTAATGGGGGGTAGGCCAGCAATTTGTATTGGTTTCGCAATGCCTGTTTGTTGCTGTATTCAATGTCCCAACGTATAAAGAATTAGAATCCAATTGCTTCTTTCATGCAACTTTATCAACTTGTACTTCCATATGTAAAGATTTATGCATTTTCTCTTCTCTTTTATTCCTTTTAAAGCTTTACCATTCAGTATACGTTTGCACTTCTTAGTCTGCATTTTTCATTCAGCATCAATATTCAATTTACAACAACTTCCATTATATAGCACCTTTAATTTAAAGATATGTTCCAAAGTGCTTTGTAAATAGGAAAAAGAAAACACATGCCAACCTAGAAGACAGGCATTAGGAGGTAACAAAAACTTGTTTTAAAAACTGTTTTTTGAGATTGTTTTCGACAGTGGTGTAGTTCCTTGAGGGGGTTCTATAGAGGAGGGCTGAGAGACCTTTCACCATTGGTAGATGGAAGAGAAAGGGATTCATAGAAGGAAGAGTGAGTGGAATGGACTGTTCAAGGGGAATATAGGACGTATAGGAAAGAGGAAAAGATTTTAACATTCCTGGGTTGGTGATTGGGAGTGAATATTCATTAGTTAAGGTGGGGCAATGGGCAATGGGGAGGCAATGGTGTGGTGGCATTGTTGCTGGACTAGATAATCCAGAAACCCAGGGTAATACCCTGGGGACCCATGTTCGAATCCTGCAAGGCAGATGGTGGAATTTGAATTCAATACAAATCTGGAATTAAAAGTCTAATGATGATCACGAAACCATTGTTGTAGAAACCCGCCTGGTTCACGAATGTCCTTTAGGGAAGGAAATCTGCTGTCCTTACCGGGTCTGGCCAACATGTGACTCCAGACTCACAGCAATGTGGTTGACTCTTAAATACCCTCTGATCAAGGGCAATTAGGGATGGGCAATAAATGTTGGCCATGCCCACATCCCATGAATGAATAAAAAAAAAGTGGCATTTCATGCAGGAGAGCAGATCTGATAGTTTTGGACAAGTTGTTGTTAATGGAGGAGGACAGGATGAAAGCAAGGAAAGTATTAGTGTCACCAAGTCTGGAGGTGCCTAAAGCACAGACATGGGTATGGAGGGGTTGAAGTAGAATAGATGAGCAAAGTTCTGGAAGTGAAAGTAATTGCTCTTGGTGATTGATAGGATTTGGAGTTTAAAGTTTATAGCATTCTTCTACATTTGTGAAGAACACAGAACAGAGGGGATTATATAGGCACATTTCCCCACTTGGCTATGGTGCTGAATTTTGCACAGAAACATATATTTTACATTATGTCCAAGAGGGAGATAATTGTATGAAATTAGTACGTATCAATGGATCTGTGTCTATATCCATAATTTTACACGCGAAAACTTTTCGGAGAATTCTGGGTGACTTTCTGCTTATGTTGAACAGGCAGAGAGCTAAACTGGATAGACCCTGTAAATGGGCATTGTGATGCATGGTTATCCCATGCCCCCTGATTGAATGCGGGAAGCACACTGACTTGGTGCGGCCCGCTTTTTGAATGAACAACACTGAACAGCACAGTTGGTGCTGGCTGCACACATCAGCAGGGGGCCCTAAATCATATACCCCAAGCACCACTTGAAACTAACCAGTACAGCTTAAAACTAGCCTGCAGCCCTGAAAGGGGAGATGCATTGTGGGCAGAGCAGATACTCGAATGAATACCCCACATGGCTACAAGAACAAGTCAGAGGATGTGAATTCTGCATGATTAATTCACCTCCTGACTCCACAGAACCTTTCCACCATCTCCAAGGCATAAGCCAGGAGTAACTTGCCTGGATGAGTGCAGCTACCACAACACCAATCAGGAACAAGTAACCTACTTGATTGGCGCCCTATTAACTGACCAAAATATTCACTCACTCCACCATCCAGGCACAGTGGACACAGTGTGTACCACCTACAACGTGCACTGCAGAAAGTCGTGAATATTTTGACAGCACCTTTCAAACATGAAGCCTCTGCCACTTGGAAGGTCAAAGATGACAGGCATATGGGAACAGCACCAGCTGCAAGTTCCCATCCTAACTTTGAAACATATCATCATTCCTTCACCATCAAGATTCTGGAACTCCGTGTATAGCAGCACTGTTCATGTGCCTATACCACACAGACAGAAGCAGTTCAAGAAGGTGGGCAATAAATTTTGGCCTTACCATGCAGCGACTCCCAAATCCCATGCTTATGTGTGCAGCCAGCACCAATAGTGCTGTTCAGTGCTGAGAGTTGTGCAGGAAATGAATCTGTTGTGCGAAAAGGTAAGGAATGGCACAACATAGGAGAGACCAGGGGTGGAATTTTCCATTCGGTGGCAGGCAGAAAATTGGTATGATTCATGTTGGGTGGCGAGACGGGTGAACATGTGTGATCTTCCGCTTTTCAGCTCAGTAATTATGCATTATCGAGGAGCTCGCCAGATCTCATGGTGCAGCAGGCAGCAGTCCTTGCTGCCGCAGCTGGTACTGGAGAAGCTTACTGGTGTGAGCAATCACATCCCAGGACACACGAAAACCCCTCGGGCATTGCCTTTTACTCAAATCTAGACAAGAACATAGGTGGCGATACACACATGGTAGAACCAATGTTTGCCATTGCAGTGTTCCACGTTCATCAGCTTCTTGACCTACCAGAGGTCCCGCTGCCTTTTGCTGACCAGGCCCTTGCTCCTCAAGGCCCTGTGCCAAACAGCGATGGGCCCTCTTTCCCCTCATCTGGATGAGAGCCATTGCCAAGGCAGGGTTGGCTGCACCAGCATCACCGACGCTTCAGTGGATGTGTGAACAAATTGAAGTGATATATTAAGTAAGCATGTCCTTTACAGGTTTCCCTCCATCTCAAAGCCAGCAGGCAAGTGTGGAGCCCTTTACCTGGCCTCCGTCTAGACATGGCGTCCCACCCCATCCCTTCCGGGTGGGTAAAGGGCATCCTGGAGGACCAGAGATGGGTGTTCCTCCCGTTCATACTTAAATGCATATGGAGACATTGTTCTTTGACTCGGGTGATGAGAGCCATGTGCAAGAAGCCTCATAGCAAACACTTTTCCGCTTGTCTCCACTACCTTTGAGACTCTCTAAAGGGAGATCATTACCTTGGCAGCATAGAAAGACTAACCACATGATCCTTGTCAGTCGTGACCATTAACCCAGGAGAATGGAGGTTTGGAGCCACGTGTCGGCTACCCTCCACCAGCCATGCCCCTTGGGGACATTTCATCTCCCTCACTCCCTTCATCCCTGCCTTTGACTGCAGCCGATGACAAATGGCACAGAATGAATGGCAGCTCCACACCTTGCTGGGATCTCGACGTTATGAGACCCATGAGTCAGGAACAAACCTGCCGCAATGCGGAATTAACCATAAAGAGAACACTAGTGAGCATTGTTGACATCCAGTTGCCTCGCAATTATTAGGGTGTCCCTTTAGTCGGTCATTTCTGCTGACCTTGAACTCGATGCACCCAACAAGGTCCTTCTTTCACCTTGAGGGATCTCCCTAACTTGGTTTGGAAAATGATGTTTTTCTAACACCACCTTCTACTCCTCCCCTTTCATCCACCAACTTCCCACAAACACCAAAGACCCACTCAATGTCACCCTTCTTCCCCCCTCTGTCACCCTTGAATTTCCCCATGTTACCCTGGACCCTATCACGATCCACCTCCATGTACCTTTCCTCCCCCTCGGAGCCGACACCCATTACCATCCTCATGTCCACCCTGATCCTGCCCCCTCCAGTATTCCGAGCCACTTGTCTTGTCTCCTTCCGTGACCCAACTGATGAGACCTTCACCTGCCAGTATCTCACCCTGGTCCTGCACACCCTACCGCATCCCACTCCCCTCTCTGATCGTGATTGTTGACAGTGACCCTGTGACAGTGCCCAGAGTTCACTCTCCAGGACCCCACTGTCAACACCACCGACCCACCCTCTAAGACACTCACCCCTCCCCTTCCCCGGACACTCTCTCCCCACCCTTTCCTGGACACTCTCCTCCTCCGTTCCCCAGACATTATTCCCCCCGCCCACCCTCAAATTCTGCGGATGATCTCTCCAACCTTTCCCCATAAGCCTGCCTCCCCTGTCCAGCCTTTATTCCACCCTTACACCCTATCCAGCTCCACCCTTCCAGCCTTCACCTGCCTGCCTTGTCCGGCCTTGGCATAGTGTTGACTAACAGCACTCAAGTGAAGTTATGCGAGGTCCCCAAGAAGGAGAAAGCAACTTCTACAGACCTCAAAGTCTTTAAAGAACTGAAGCTCGCCAGGTGCATGCCATTTTTTAAAAGTCATTCATGGGATGTGGGCTTCTCTGGCTGGGCCATTACTTATTGCTCATCCCTAGTTGTCCTTGAGAAGGTGGTGGTGAGCTGCCTTCTTGAACTGCTGCAGTGTTTGTGGTGTAGGTACACCCACAGTGCTGTTGGGAAGGGAGTTCCAGGATTTCGACCCGGTGACAGTGAAGGAACAGTGATATATTTCCAAGTCAGGATAGTGAGTGATTTGGAGGGGAACTTCCAGGTGGTGGTGTTCCCATCTGTCTGCTGCCCTTGTCCTCCTAGGTGGTAGTGGTCATGGGCTTGGAAGGTGCTGTCTAAACAGTCGGGAAACAGACCATTCTGAGATCTCTCTCACAGGGCTCTTAATTTGGAAGAGGAACATTATTCTGGTGAGTTGGCCTTTTAATGAGCATTAATGAGATGCAAATGAATGCAAATGTGGCTCCCAACAAAGTTAAGCAGAAAACTAGACCCACCTTTAACCCACCATCAAAGTTGGGAGAACAAAATTTCAAACCAATCTCTCCTTGGCAGGAAATGCCAAATTTAGTCCCCCTGCCTGGCACAATTCCTGCCGTTGGTGGGAGCTGAAGATTCTACTCAAGGTTTGAAGATTTTTGGATGTCGCATTGGAGGTCATGGTGGAAGAGGTGGAAAGATGTTCTGCACCCAGAGGAGGTAGCAAGAGGCTCTCCAGACGTATGATCAAAAATATGGGAGCAGATGCGTGGAGGTCAATGACAGAAGTCTAGCCCTGAGGATCTGGATGAGCGCCACAAGAAGTTCAATGACCTAACACAAGTGGTCAATATCAGTGAATGCATCTTCAAGTGCCATACCCTGCCAACTGCACCACTGTACAATTTACCCTGCCAATGAACAATCCCTGTCAATCAAAACTCATACCTAGCATGTAGCTTCACCTCACACTCATGCACTTAGCACTGTGCAAGCCTCACACCCACATCTTCCAGCTTGCACACACAGTAAGCTTTAAAGCCACGAGAGCTGCATCAGCCAAACACATTGCATAACATCCATTGACACGTTCTCACTCTTGCAGGACAAGGCGGTGTACAATTGAAGGCAGCAAGATAACCATAGGGGGAGAGACACATCTGCATATCCTTACCCCATGAAGGAGATGGTGCTGGCCATTACTGGGATGGCTGAGGCCATGGCCATTGAAGACGATGCTATCCTAACAGCTAATCCTCCTGCATGTCCCACTTCCCCTCATCACACACGTTCTTCTGATTTACAAGTTGAAGATATTGTAAGCATGCACCCCTTACTTTCCCCACCTCCCCACACCACAACCTTACTTTGTACCATTCTCTTTACAAATTTCCAAGGTATGCCTTGGTTCCAAGACAGTGGAGGAACAGCAACAAGAGAGTGATGATCAAAATAAGGCACCATCACCAACATTGTGTGCATCTTAGAGGACAGTTTAGAGGCTAGATCTGCGTGTGGTGAGAAACTGAGACTGAGCACCAGGGCAGGGTCAAAGGTAGCACAGGTGCCAGTTCATGGGGAGACAAGGTTGCATAAAATATTTGCTGCAGAGGAGTCCAACGAGGTCATCGATCAAGCAACCTATAGAACATAAGAACATAACATAAGAATTAAGAGCAGGAGCTGGCAATTCAGCCCCTCGAGCCTGCCCCGCCATTCAATATGATCATGGCTGATCTCATTTCGGCCTCAACTCCAATTTCCCACCCTCTTCCCATAACCTTTCAACTAGTTACTAATTAAAAATCTGTCTAACTCCTCCTTAAATGTATTCAGCGTCCCAGCATCCACTGCACTCTGAGGCAGTGAATTCCACAGACTCACGACCGTTAGAGAAAAGTAATTCCTCCTCATCTCTGATTTAGATTTACCAGCCCATAGCCTAAAACTATGGCCTCTCATTCTAGAATGCCCCACAAGGGGAAAGATCTTCTCTGCGACTACTTTATCCATCCCTTTTAGCATCTTATATGCCTCAATTAGATCTCCCCTTATCCTTCTAAACTCTAGTGCGCATAGGTCTAAACTGCTCAATCTCTCCTCATAAGACAAGCCCCACATCTCTGGAATCAATCTAGTGAACCTCCACTGAACTGCCTCCAGTGCAAGCACATCCTTCCTCAAGTAAGGGGACCAAAACTGTGCACAGTACTCCAGGTGTGGCCTCACCAATGCCTTGCACAGTTGCAATAACACTTCCCTATTTTTATACACTATTCCTTTAGCAATAAATGCCAAAATTCCATTTGCCTTCCTTATTACCTGCTGTACCTGCATACTAGCTTTCAGTGATTCATGCACGAGGACACCCAGATCCCTCTGCACTGAAGCATTCTGACGTTTCTCTCCATTTAAATAATAAGTCACCTTTTTATTCTTCCGGCCAAAATGGATAAACTCACGCTTAGCCACGTTAAAATTCACCTAATCTGTCCAAATCCATTTGTAAATTTCTTATTTCTTCATTGCAACTTACTTTTCCATCTATTTTGGTGTCATCTGAAAATTTAGCTATAGTACTTTCGATCCCTGAATCCAAGTCATTAATAAAGATTGTAAATAATTGGGGCCCAAGGACTGAACCCTGTGGCACCCTACTAGTTACAGCTTGCCATCCAGAAAAATACCCATTTATCCTGACTCTCTGCTTTCTGTTGGTTAGCCAATCCTCTATCCAAGCTAATATATTACCCCTAACTCCATGTGATTTTATCTTGTGTATTAATCTTTTGTGCGGCACCTTATCAAAGACCTTCTGGAAGTCCAGATATACTACATCTACAGGATCCCCATTATCCACTTTGCTCGTCACATCTTCAAAGAACTCTAGGAAATCAGTGAAACACGATTTACTTTTCATAAAACCATGCTGATGTTGATGGATTGCATTTTGACTTTCCAAATGCCCCATTACAACTTTCTTAATAATGGATTCCAATGATTTTCCAAAGACAAACATTAAACTAACTGGTCTATAGTTTCCTACTTTCTGCCTCCCCCCCTTTTTGAATAAGGGTGTTATATTAGCATTTTTCCAATCCATTGGAACCTTTCCAGAATCCAGGGAATTTTGGAATATTATAGCCAATGCATCCACTATCTCTGCTGCCACTTCCTTTAAGACCCTGGGATGTAGGCCATCAGGTCCTGGGGACTTGTCACCCTTTAATCCCAATAGTGATGGTGATTGTTCTAAGTTCCTCCTTCTCTATACCCTCTGCACCACCTGTTACTATTGGGGTAGTACTAGTGTCCTCCACCATGAAAACTGAGGCAAAATATTGATTAAGCATCTCTGGCATTTTGGCATTCCCCACTATTAACTCCCCAGTCTCATCCTCCAAGGGACCAACATTCACTTTAGCTCCTCTCTTTCCTTTTATATACTTGTAGAAGCTTTTGCTATCAGTTTTTACATTTTGCGCTAGTCTTCATTCATAATTTACCTTTGCTCTTTTTGTTATTTGTTAGTAACCCTTTGCTGATCTTTAAAAGTTACCCAATCTTCCAACTTGCCACTGACCTTTGCAATTTGATATGCCTTAGTTTTTGCCTTTATGTTATCTTTAACTTCCTTGCTTAGCCATGGATGGTTTTTCCCCTCTTACCATCTTTCTTCCTCTTTGGAATATATTTTACTTGGGAGGAATTGAATATCTCCTTAAATATCTGCCACTGTTCATCAACTGTCCTACCTTGTAGTCTTCCTGCCCAGTCCCCTAGGGCCAAATCTGCCCTCATGCTTATTAGTTGCCTTTGTTTAACTCCAGAACACTAGTGTGGGGCTCAAGTTTCTTGCTCTCAAACCGGACTTGACATTCTAGCATGCTATGATCACTCTTCCCTAGAGGATCCTTTACTATGAGTTCATTAATTAATCCCATTTCATCGCACAAACCCAAATCCAGAATAGCCTGCTCTCTGGTTGGTTCTAGAACAACAACACTGATGAGTAAGCACAATGAAATGCTTGGTGCATTAGGAGACCTCTAGAGAGCCTGCATTCAATATCAAGGATCATGGAGGAGTCTAGCACCAACTTGGCCAAGGGATTTCTGCAGAGCTTGGTTGGCATCCTTTCCAGCATGCAAATGATGGCCAACACTATTTGCACACTTGTCAAACCAACCATGTTGCAGTACCAGACGATTGATGCTGAAGCTTGCATTGCAGCACCAGCAGAAGCTATCCAGTGTCTAAGTGGTGCAGTGGAAGCTTAGACTGATGCCATACAAGTTCAACTTGTTGCTTTCAATCTCAGACTGTGGCTATCCCTGTTGTCGATACTCAGTGCAAGAAGAGGGGGCTTGTAGAGTGTCACAGCAGTCCAGCAATATGTCCTCTAACTGATTACAAGGATTGCTGGGATGCGACCCAGGGGTGGCCCCATGTGAACCTGCTGTCCTCCAACAGGCTGACAGCCTTCATCCACCCACCCCTGCTACTTCATCAGTGCCCTTGCTGCAGCCCAGACTTCAGCCGCACATGCTGAGATGGTGCAGTATGCACTAAGACTTTTTGATGACTCAAGGCCAGTAGTCTCCTCCAATGAAAGCCAGCAGCCTTCCACCAGCAATGCTGCTCTCTCTTGTTGTGTGGGGGGGGGGTGGCAGTGGGGAGCACTGCATTGGAGTGCTGGAACAGGCAAAGGCTCACAGAAAATAAACACTGACAGAATGCGCAGGATTGATTAGTTGACAGTTGTATGCAATAAGGCAACTCTTCATTTATAAGTTTGGTTTGGAATGTTTACTTTATGCTGGTTTTAGTTTGTGCATTATGGCCAAACACTTGCTGTGATTATCAGTGAGAGGGGGAAGGTAAGGTGTGTTACTTGTGCAGTTACTGGTAGCACTCAAGTAGCTCTTCACATTTATGTGAAGAGAACCCAGGCATAATGGGCATATCTAGGTTGCCTATGGCCTTCTTCTACTTTCTCCTCCTTCTCCTCATGCCCATGGTCCTCGGTTCCTTATCATGTAGCTGGTGGTAAGGGCTGTATCCTCACGATGTTGTGGTTGTGTAGCACAACCTTGACTCCCTCTCTGTTGAATGTTGCAGGGGTTCTTCAGAGCCACTCTTTGAGTAGGGCAATGAGGTTCTTTTCTACTCACAAGAGTAAAGACATAGGTCATCAATTTATAATCTCATTGTGTCTTTGGCAATGTGGCCCCTGTGACACTGTGTAGCGCCAATGTCGATTAATTTTACAATGGAAATTGAATCCACAGCTCTCAGACTCAGATATGAAAGTGTTACCAATGGAGTCAAGTAGGATACAATTGCTACAACAATATTAATGGACATTACAAATTTTGGATAAGTTACATAAAATATGCCTGATAAAAAACATCTAACTCTTGTAATATTTTTTATTTGATAATTAAGAAAGACTGCAGTTCTACTTCTTATCGTGCCCATGGACAGTCTATACATGGCCCAGCCAGAAATGGACACATTTTTGCACCTTGTTGTTGAATTGGGTAAGATCTGCAACAGTGCAGGGTTCCTCTAGCGATAGGCATTGCAGGAGATGTTGCATAGTCTGTGGCTCAGTTCCACATTCACAAGTTGTCGGGCTGGTTGTATATCCCCATTTGCTTACTGACACCTTTGAATGACCTACACCAGTCCTAAGTCTGTTAAAGCACTTCCAGGTTGCCCAGTTGCAATTAGCTCCTGGGGGAAGGCTTTCATCCGGTAGAATTTCCATCGCTGGGGGTTGTTCGAGACCGGCGAGCCTGTCTTTCCACAAGGCGATGGGGGCTTCAGATGGAGCTGATTGTAATGGAACAACACTGCTCATGAAGCTTTTCCTTGACTTTAGGCGGCTGGGTGTGTAGGTGTATGACCATGTAGAGGGTGCCTCTCATCTGATGTTTGACGGAGTTGCTCTTTCTTGCTGGCTACCGTTCTTCTTATATCAGGGGGAATGACACCCGCCAGGATATATAGTCTGTTGGTGTTTGTTGGTTTTGAACAACCTGTGATAAGTCAGCAGCTTGCATTCAGAACCGCATCCATCTTCTTAACATGAGTAGATCTTTCCCATGCAGGGCAGGTGTATTCAGCAGTGGAATAGCAAAGAGCAAGTGCACTGGTTCACAATGTTTTTGAGCTTGCTCCCCATTTTGTGTTAGTGAGCTTATTCAGGATGTTGTTTCATGCGCTCACTTTTGCCTTTGTCTTTTTGATGTGGTTCTTGAAGGTGAGGCCTCTGTCAAGGGTGACTCCTAAGCAGATAGGGTGCTGGCAATGCGTCAATGTTGCTCCACACCAGGTTACTTTAAGCTGGCGTTTGGCTTCAGGGTTTCTGAGGTGGAATGCACAAACTTGCGTCTTTGATGGGTTTGCGTGAAGGTGGTTTTCTTCATAGTAGGTTGTTAGTCCCTCCAAGGCCTCAGAAAGCATTTTCTCCATGGTGTTAAAATCAGTGCTTTAGGCAGTGACACATAAGTCATCAGCATATATAAAACGTCATGTGACACCGTCTATAGGTTGGTCATTCGTGTTGATGTTGCAAGCACGCTTCCCTGAGAAAGACCATTCTTCTGAATACACCACCTGCTGCGCTTCCCACTTAGTTCAACATAGAACAGGCGATTCTGAAGCATGCTTTCTAACAGCTCTGTTAATTGAACATCTTTTGTCATCTCTAGGATCTTGCAGAGGAGACATCTATAGTCTTCAGTTGATAGAATTCATAATTCCACTCTGTATTTTGCCCAGATGAATTTATAAAAGTACATGAGCAATTATGTAATGGAGGAATATTTGAAATAATGAATAAATGTCTTTAAAGCAAGAGCAGAAAAGTATTTGGATCAGACACAATTTACATGAAATTTTATTTTTCATTCTTCCATGTGATGTGGGTGTCACTGACAAGTCCAGCTTTTGTTGCCCATCCCTACCTAATTGCCCTTGAGAAGGTGGTGGTGAGCTGCCTTCTTGAACCATCGCAGTCCATGTGGTGCAAGTACACCCACAGTGCGTTAGGATGGGAGTTCCAGGATTAGAATGCCATGACAGTGAAGGAATGGCAATATAGTCCCAAGTCAGGATTGTGTTTAGCTTGGAAGGGAACTTGCGCATAGTGGTGTTCCCATGTGTCTGTTGCCATAGCCCTTTGAGGGGCCACAAGTTTGAAAGGTGCTGTTGTAAGGACCTTGGTGAGTTGCTGCATTACATCTTGTATATGATAGTCACTGCTGTCACTGTGCAATGGTGGCAGGAGGTGTGAATGTTTAAGTTGCTGGGTGGGATGCCAATCAAGCAGGCTGCTTTGTCCTGGATCGTGTTGAGCTTCTTGATTGTTGCTGGAGTCCTACTCATCTGGAAAAATGGAGAGTATTGCATCATATTTCTGACTAGTGCATTATAGATGGTGGACAGTCTATGGGGAGTCAAGAGGTGAGTTACTGTCCCTAGAATTCCCATCCTCTGACCTGCATTTGTAGCCACAATATTTATATGACTGGTCCAGTTCCGTTTCTGGAAATAGTAACCCTGAGGGTGTTGATTGTGGAGTATTCAGTTACAGTTATGCTATTGAATGTCAAGAGAAACTTGTTAGATTATTTTTTGTTTGAGATGGTCATTGCCTAGCATTTGTATGGCATGAGCGTTAGTTGCCACTTATCAGCCCAAGCCTGAATGTTGTCCAGGTATTGCTGTATATGGACACGGGCTGCTTCAGTATCTGAGGAGTTGTGAATGGTGCTGAACATCCCCACATCGGACCTAATAATGGAGATAAGGTCATTGAGGAAGCAGCTGAAGATGGTTGGGGTTAGAATATTACTCTGTGGAATTCCTGCAGCAATGTCCTGGGATAGATGATTGATCTCCAACAATAACAACCTTTGTGCTCAGTATGACTCCAATCAGTGGAGAGTCTCCCCACAATTCCCATTGGCTTCAATTTTGCTCAGTCTTCTTGATACCACATTTGGCCAAACTCTGCTTTGATGTCAGGGGCAGTCACTCCCACCTCACCTCTTCAATTCAGCTCCCTTGTCCATGTTTTGACTGTGGCTATAATGAGGTCAGGAGCCAAGTAACTCTAGCAGAACCTAACGAAGCATCATTGAGCTGGTATAAAAGCAAAACACTGTGGATGCTGGAAATCTGAAACAAAAACAGAAAATCCTGGAAAAACTCAGCAGGTCTGGCAGCACATATAGAGAGAGAAACAAAGTTAAACTTTTGAGTCTAGTGTGACTTTTCTTGCAAGCTGGAGAGACGTAGAAATGTGATGTGTTGAATGCTGTTGAAAGAGGGGGGAGAGGCAGATGGAGAAAAATAGTTGGTCAGAGATAGGCCGGAGGGAAGGAGAGATTAAATGACAAAGATGTCATGGAAAACAAGGCAAATGAGTGGTGATGATAGTATTAAAGACTAAAGCTTTGGTCCAGAGTAAGTTTGAATAGCAGAATAAAGGTTAGCATTGTCCGAAAGCAAAATAGCAGAATGTGTTAATAGCAGAAAAGTGTTGACACTGTCCGAAAGCACAAACATGAGAACGTGATACAGACTGGCCCTTGGAGGAAATAAAATGGAGGACAGAGTTTGCGGTCAGACGTTGTTGAGTCCAGAAGGCTGTAAAGTGCCCAACTGGAAGATGAGAGGCTGTTTCTTCAGCTTGCGTTGGGCTTCATTGGAACATTGTAGCAGGCTGAGGACAGAAATGTGAGCATGAGACCAAGATGGTGAATTGAAATGGCAAGCGACAGGAAGGTTGGGGTCATGCTTACGGGTTGAAATAAGATGTTTCGCACAGCGGTCACCCAGTCTGTACTTAGTCTCCCAATGTAGAGCAGACCACGATGTAAGCAGCATATATGGTAGACTAAGGTGAAAGAAGTGCAAGTAAATCATTGCTTCATCTGGAAGGAGAAGCAGTGATCATGATATCTTTGTCATGAATCTTTCCTGCCATATCCCTGACCTTCTGTTTTGTTCCAAGTGCCCTTCCTGCCTTTTTCATCAGTGAGTAGATGCTGTGCAAGTTACAAAAACAACACTAGAGTTCAGAGTGGGACCAGTTAAGATAGCGAGAGTTTGGCACTGGACCAGTTAAGACAGCGAGAGTTTGGCGCTGGACCAGTTAAGACAGCGAGAGTTCAGCATGGGGCCAGCTAAAGCAGTTAGCCAGCTGTACACGGTCTGTGAGTTCACAGCTGCATTGAGAAAGAAAAACCAAGGTGTGATGCCACAGCGAAACAGGTAAGTGATTGGTTGGTGAATATTTTGCTCACGTACCTTTCAAAGCTAATGTAATTTAAGAGTAATTGTAAGGTTTTATCAATATTAGTAAACTTTACTGGTGGTAATAAAGCTTATTGGGAGTAGTCAGTCTTATGGATTCTAAATTAAGTAAGAAATGTAATTATAAATTAATGAACACATAATAAAGAGGATTAGGCAGATGATGTGTTGTGACTGCAGAATGTGGGGTTCCTGGACAGCTGGGTGATCCAGGGCCAACATGTCTGCAGTAAGTGACTGTGGCTTGAGGCGATTTGGTTCAGAGTCAATGAGCTGTGCTGCATCAAGGCAAGATAAAGTTACCTGAACACTTTGTTCCAGGAGGTATTCACACCTATTAGGATAAAGTCTTCTGATTTGGTCAGTGATCAGAGACACAGGAGGGTGTGACTGCAAGTTAGGTAGGTCTGGGGATCAAGGGGATAATAGCATTTGCAATTGTCTGACGGTTTCGAAGTTCTTGCAACTGTATGAATGGAAGTGGAGGCTGCAAGATGGATGAGCAAACTGACCATGGCGCCACGATACAGCATGCCATTCAGGTGGAGGAGTTAATAGGACTATAATGGTGGTCGGGGACAATATAGTCAGGTGATTAGACACAATTCTCTACAGCTGACAGTGAGATGGCTGTGTTGCCTGACGGTGCCAGGGTTTGGGACATCTGGGCTGGAGAGAAACTTGCAGTGAGAGGGGTTTCTATAGGTTCCAAGGACATAGGTGGAATTAGGAGAGGGGTTCTGCTGAGGGAATATGAGCAGCTAGGGGCTAAACTATAAAGCTGAACCACTAAGGTAATAACCTCTGGATTACTACCTGAGCCACAAGCAAAGTGGCAAATGGTAAATAATTGTAGAGAGTTAAATGCATGGCTGAAAGGTTGGTGAGGGAGAAATAAGTTTCGATTTATGGGGCACTGGCACCAGTGCTGGGGAAAGTAGGAGCTGCACCTTTGTGTTGATCTTCACCTGAACTGTGCTGGGACCAGTGTTCTGGCAAGTTGTGTTACTTGGGCAGACATGTTTGATAAATTTGCTAGAGTCCTTTGAGGATAAAACAAATAGAGTTGATAAAGGGGAACCAGTAGATGTAGCGTATTTGTATTTACAGAAGGCATTCGATAAGGTGCCATGTATAAGGTTATTGCACAATATAGGAGCTCATGGTATTGGGGGTAATGTATTAGCATGGATTGAGGATTGGTTAACACACAGAAGACAGAGAGTTGGGATTACTGAGTCTTTTTCAAGTTGGAAAGATGTAACTAGTGGAGTGCCACAAGGATCAGTCCTAGGGCCTCAATTATTTACTGTCTATATTAATGACTTGCAGGAGGGGGCAGAGCGTAATTATCCACATTTGCTGACAATACAAAAATAGGTGGGAGGGCATGTTGTGATGGGGACATAAGGAATCCGCAAGGGGATGCAGATAGGTTGAGTGAGTGGGCAAAAACTTGGCAGACGGAGTTTAATGTAGGAAAGTGTGAGGACATGCAGTTTGGTAGGAGGAATCAAAAGATAAACTATTATTTAAATGGAGAGAGACTCCAAAAAAAGTGCAGCGCAGAGGGATCTGGGTGTCCTTGTGCATAATGCAAAATGTTAGCATGCAGGTGCAGCAAGTAATTAAGAAGGCAAATGGAGTTTTGGCCAAAATGCAAGAGATTGGAGTTTATACATAGGGATGTCTTGTTACAAATGTACAGGGTGTTGGTGAGGCCACACCTGGAGTACTGTGTACAGTTTTGGTCCCTGTATTTAACAAAGGATATACTGGTATTGGAGGCAGTTCAAAAGAGATTCATGAGGCTGATTCCTGGGATGAAGGGGCTGACTTATCAAGAATGGCTCAACAAGTTAGGCCTTTATTCATTAGAGGTTAGAAAAATGAGGGGTGATCTTATTGAAACATACAAGATTCTAAGGGGGCTTGACAGGGTAGATATTGAAAAGATGTTTCCACTAGTGGGGGAATCTTGAACTAAGGAACATAGTAACAGAATAAGGGGACACTCATTTAAAACTGAGATGTGAAGAAATTTCTTCTCTCAGCAGGTAGTAAATGTCTGGAATTTTCTATCCCAGAGATGTATGGAGACTAGATCACTGAAAGTACTTAAAGGGGAGATAGATTTTTGAAATATCGGGGAGTTGTGGGCTATGAGGAATTGGCACAAAAGAGGAGTTGAGGCGTGGGGCAGATCAGCCATGACCTTATTGAATGGCAGGACAGGCTTGAGGGGGCCTATTCTTGCTCCTATTTATTATGTTGGAGGACTATAAATTAAACCGTGGAATGAAAGATCAAGTTTGGGAAGATGTGACCAATCAAATAGAGAGGCCAAGGCAAGAGAGCAAGGTATCAATAAGGGAAATGATGATCAGAGGGTGACAGGAAGGGACAGAAAGTACAAGTCTAAGAGTGCAGCAGCAGATAAGGCCAGAGGTTAAAAAATAGTGAAAAAAAGCAGAACAAAAGGCTCTGTATCTGTATGCTACTTGCATCCATAACAAAATAGATGAATTGACAACGCAAATAGAAATAAGTATGTATGATCTGTTAGCCATTACAGAGACATGGCTGCAGGATGACAAAAAATATTGAAGGGTGCATGACATTTAGGAAGGACAGGAAGTAAGAAAAAGGTGGAGGAGTATCTCGGTTAATTAGGGATGACATTGGTGCAACAGAGAGAGAGGACCCTAGTTTTAGAGATCGAGGTGTAGAATCAGTTTGGGTAGGGATGAGAAATAGTAAAAGGTAAGCAGCCACTTCTGGCAGCGGTTTATAGGCTCCCTAAGAGTAACCACACTGTAGAATGGGGTGTACAGGAAGAATAATGGGGGCTTGTGAGAAAGGTACAGTGATAATCATGGGTGATTTTAATCTGCATATAGACTGGACAAATCAGACTGGTAGCCTGGATGATGAGTTATTGAGTCTTTTCGGGACAGTTTCTTAGAGCAGCATGTTTTAGAGCCAACCGGAGAGTAGGCTATGCTGGATCTGGTAATGTGCCATGAGACAGGATTAATTAATGACCTCATGGTGGAAGCACCCCTCAGTAGCAGTAATCATAATATGATTGAATTTCACATTCAGCTTCAGGGAGAGGAAAGTGGATTTAAGGCTATTGGTTTAAATTAAATAAGGGCAATTATGAGGGCCTGAAGACAGAGCTGGCTAAAGTGAACAGTGAAATTAGGTTAAGGGATAGGTCAGCAGGAATGCAGTGGGAGGCATTTGAGGAAATTTGGATTTTTGGTCTCCTTATTTTAGAAAAGGATTGACATAGTTAGAAGCAGTTCAGAGAAGGTTCACCTTTACTGATTCCTGGGGTTTTATTGGTTTTAACTCGAAAGAGTTACTGATTCCTGCGGGTTATCTTACAAGGATAGGTTGGACAGGTTGGGCCTGAATCCATTGGAGTTTAGAAGATTGAGAGGTGATCTTATTGAAACACATAAAATCCTTGTCAGGCTGGATGCTGAAAGGATGTTTCCCCTTGTAGGAGAGACTAGAACTAGAGGACACGGTTTATAAATAAGAGCTCTCCCACTTAAGACGGAGATGAGAAGAACATTTTTCTGTCAGAGGGTCATGAATCTTTGGTACTCTCCTCCCCAGGGAATGATGGAAGCAGGGTCAATGAATATTTTTAAGACAGAGGTAGATAGATTCTTGACTAACAAGGGAGACAAAACTTATTGGGGGTAGGCAGAACATGGAGTTGATGTCACAATCAGATCAGTCATGATTTTATTGAGTGGTGGAGCAGGCTTGAGGGGTTGCATGAATTACTCCTGCTCCTAATTTATATGTTCGTATGTATATTCGATTGAGATATTTCAGGATAAGGTACATTCCAGTGAGAAATGGAAGACCCACCATTTGTGGCTAACTAAGGAAGTTAATGTTATAATCAAAGTTGAAAGAAAAAGCATATAATTCTGCAAAGATGAGTTGCAGGTCAGAAGTCTGGACAGAATATAAAGAACAGCAAAGAATAACTAATAAGGAGGGAGAAATTAGAGTATGAGAAAAAGGTAGCTAGAAATATAAAAACAGATAGTAAGAGTTTCTGCAGGTGTTTATAAAGGAAAAGAATAAGTAAAGTGAGTGCCCGCCCTCTAGAGAGTGAGTCTGGGGAATTACTACTGGAAAATAAGGAAATGGTGAATGAATTGAATAGATATTTTGCATCTATCTTCACAATAGAAGATATAAATAACATCTCAGAAATAATTGTGAATCACGACGTGAAAGGGAAGGAGTGCAAATGGATATAGGTATGTTAAATGAGTGCTCAAAAAATTGGCAGATGATGAAAAATATGGGAAAGTGTGAACTTGTCCACTTTGGCAGGAAGAATAGAAAAGAATAGAAAAATAGGAACACCATCACCTGGAAGTTCACCTCCAAGTCACACATGATCCTGACTTGGAAATATATCGCCATTCCTTCATTGTCACTGGGAGAAAATCCTGGAACTCCCTCCCTAACAGCACTGTGGGTGTACCTACATCCCATGGACTGCAGCAGTTTCAAGAAGGCAGCTCACCACCACCTTCTCAAGGGCAATTAAGGATGGGCAATAAATGCTGGTGATGCCCACATCCCATGAATGAGTTAAAAAAAAGTAAAGCAGCATATTATTTAAATGGAGAGAGAGGGCAGATATCTGAGGTACAGGGGGATCTGGGTGTCCTGGTACATGAATCAGGAAAAGTTAGTATGCAGGTACAGATATATATATATATATACATATATATAATATATAGATCAGTTGGAGACTTGGGCAGAGAAATGGCAGATGGAGTTTAATCCAGACAATTGTGTGGTAATGCATTTTGAGAGGTCTAATACAGGTAGGAATTATACAGTAAATAGCAGAACCCTTGAGTGCATCGACGGGCAGAGGGATCTGTGTGTACTGGTCCACAGGTCACTGAAAGTGGCAATGCAGGTGGATAAGGTAGTCAGGAAGGCATATGACATGCTTGCCTTCATCGGCAGGGGTATTGAGTATAAAAGCTGGGAAGTCATGCTGCAGCTGTGTAGAACCTTGGTTAGGCCACACTTGGAATATTGCGTGCAATTCTGGTTGCCACATTACCAGAAGGATATGGAGGCATTGGAGAGGGTGCAGAGGAGATTTACCAGGATGCTGCCTAAGCTGGAGGTTATTAGCTATGAGGAGAGGTTGGAGAAACTCGGATTGTTCTCACTAGAGGGACGGAGATTGAGGGGCGACTTGATAGAAGTTTACAAAATTATGAGTGGCATGGACAGAGTAGATAGTCAGAAGCTTTTTCCCAGGGTGGAAGAGTCAATTAGTAGGGGACATAGATTTAAGGTGAGAGGAGAAAACTTTAGTGTGGAGTAAGTTTTTTACACAGAGGGTAGTGAGTGTCTGGAATTCGCTGCCAGAGGAGTTGGTGGAAGCAGGTAGTGTTTAAGAGGCAGTTTGACAAATACATGAATAGGATGGGAATAGAGGGATACGGACCCTGGAAGTGCAAAATGTTTTAGTTTGACAGGCAATATGATCAGCGCAGGCTTGGAGGGCTGAAGAGCCTGTTCCTGTGCTGTACTTTTCTTTGTTCTTTGTTCTTTGTTCTACAGCACATGATTAGGAAGACAAATGGAATTTGTTGCTTATTGCAAGGGGAATGGAATACATAAGGAGAGATGTTTTGCTGCAATTGTTGGTGGGACCACATCTGGAGTACTGTGTACAGTTTTGGTTTCCTTATTTAACAAAGGATATAAGTGTCTTAGAAGCAGTTCAGAGAAGGTTCGCTCAACTGATACCTGGTATATTGGTTAGCTTATGAGGAAAAATTGGTCAGGCTGGGTCTGTATCCATTTGAGTTTAGAAGATTGTGAGGTGATCTTATTGAAACATATGCAGAGTGGATGCTGAAAAGATGTTTCCCCTTGTGGGAGAGACTAGGACTAGGGGTCACAGTTTAAAACAAGAGGTCTCCCATTTAAGACGGAGATGAGGAGAACTTTTTTCTCTCGAAGGATCGTGGATCTTTGGAACCCTCTTCCCCAGAAAGCAGTGGAGGCAGCATCACTGAATGTTTTTAAGGCAGAGTTAGCTGGATTCTTGACTAAAAGGGAATAGGCGGGAATGTGGAGTAGGGGCCACGATCAGATCAGCCACGATCGAGGGGCCAAATGGGGCCTAATTTGTATGCTTGTATGTTGTATGTATGCTGCTTAATAGCACTGTTAATGATGCCTTCCCTCACTTTGCTGATGATTGAGAGTGGGATGATGGGATGGTAATTGGCTAAGTTGGATTTGTCCTGCTTCTTGTGAACAGGACGTACCTGGGCAATCTCCACACTGCCGGTAGATGCCGGGTGGTGTAGTTGCACTAGAACAAATTGATTAGGGGATGTCTAGTTCTGGAGCACAAGTACTATTGCCAGGATGCTGTCAGGGCCCATAGTTTTTGCAGTATCCAGTATCTTCAGTCATTTCTTGATATTGTGTAGAGTTAATTGAATTGGCTGAAGACTGGCATCTGTTATGCTGGGGATCTCAGGAGGAGGCTGAGATGGATCATCTGCTCAGCATCTCTTACTGAAGATGGTTGCAAATTATTGAGCCTTGTCTGTTGCACTGATGTGCTGGGCTCCTCCATCATTAAGGATGGTGATATTTGTGGAGCCTCTTCCTTCAGTTAGTTGATTAACCACCATTCGCAACTGGACATCTGCAGAGATTTAATCTGATCCAGTGGATGTGGGATCCCTTAGGTCCAACACATGCTATGCCACTGTTTGGCATGCATGTAGTCCGATGTTGTAGTCTCACCATGTTGACACCTCATTTCTAGGTATGTCTGCTCCTGTGCTGCTCCTGTCATGGTCTCCTGCACTCTTCATTAAATCAGGGTTGATCTCTTGGCTTGATGGTAATGGTAGAATGGAGGATATGCTGGGCCTGAGGTTACAGGTAGTGGTTGACAATTGGACCTGGGCAATAGATTTACGAGTTGTAGTATAGGCAGAAAAGTTGGCATAAATGCTGACCGCTCTGTACAGCGTACAGGAGCACAGTGTGGAGTATTTCTGATCACAATTTGGATCAGCATCCAAGAATAGAGTTTTGGTGTTAGGCATTGAGCATTGTCAAATGAGTATTAATGAGAACAG